>NC_134236.1:124396478-124699509 GCF_965152275.1 Natator depressus
TGGCTCCATCCCCAGAATAGTTAAAGACACCAGACCTCAGTGAGGACAAAGGAAGAAACCAAATATGGAGTTTGTAGGCTCAGCTGTTTGTGAGTTATGACTAAATAAAATCAGGAACAATTTTACAATGGCAACATACCTCCGATTTTTCCAAATTGTCATAGTTCAGTTTGATTACCCTCAAATAACTCCCTAAAATTCTCCTTTGAGATAAGACCACACAGAAAATTTAGGCAGATTGGTTTAATTTTGGTTGAGCTATAGGCATAATGGATAGTATTGGACATATAAGAGCTGGTTAGACAAACACCTGTCAGGGATGGTCTAGATAATACTTAGTCCTGCCATGAGTGCAGGGGACTGGACTAGCTGACCTGTCAAGGTCTCTTCCAGTCCTACGATTCTATGATATATAACAGAAAACTTGTTACAACCATAATGCCGTATTCATTGGTGATTTGTAGAGATATTTAATAGTGCTTTAATGAAAACAGTAGCCTTCTCAAACCCAGTTTTCTTGTATTGCCTTAGTCTGAAGGAGTCTGGGGGCAAAGAGAACCTTTGCACCAGCATGTTTGCTGCTATGTTCTTATAGCACGCCAGCATTTTGTCTTTAAAATGGTTACGTTCCCATTAAATGAGATGTTGTTTTAAAATGTATCTTTCAAATAAACAGCACCATAACTGTTGCATATGATGATCATAACTCTGTGCTAGGAATCTGTTCATAAAGTGTATTGATGTTACTTAGGGCTGTATTTTAACAGCCATTTGGGGGCATTGCTGCTAGCATTACTATGTAATTTGCACTTCCAGGTGGATGCATCACAATCTAACAGCAATGCACTTTGTAAGAAATGTAAATATTTAACTTCCAATGAAATAATATATTAATTACAGGTAAATAAACCTTTGTATAGGTATAATAAAACACAGCATTTATTGTATGCCTGCCTTGTGTAGCGTGCCTGGGAAAATGACTGTAAAGTTATGAAACAATTTATACAAGTGTAATTAGTGATAGTCCCAAACAAATAAGAGTTCACAATTTAATGAAAGTTGTTTTGAAAATCTCCTCTCCCACCCTTCCCATGATGATGACACTAATGAAACTAGTGAAATTAATATTTGCGCACACATAAAAATAATTGCTCACCTGGGACTAGTGGGGGAGTAGAATTTGCAAGGCTAGAATATAATAATAATCAATAATGTCAACAATCTTTAACTTCTGATGGCGACTGAACATGCCCAAAAGTCTCTGGGAGATTTAACAAAAATTAACTGAAGCCAAGTTTTTAAAAAAATGGTTAGCGAGTTTGGATTCTTCAGTTTTTTGGGAGCCGAACTTGAGATGCCTTCAAGGGGCCTGATTTTTCAGAGGATGGATATTCAGATTCAAGTTGTCTTGAAATTGGGCACCCAAAACCTGAGGCACCCCAAATCACTAGTCATTTTTGAAAAATCTTGGCCTAAAAGCATAAGTTACCAATATAGACAACATGCCCAAATAAATCAGACAGGGAACAAAGTTTGAAAAAAAATCAGAAAAAACTAAATCTACAGGTCACATCTGTAATCAATAGAGGGGGAAAAAAAAAGATCCTAATTCTTAAACAGGGAACACTTTGAATAGTGGGGGTGCTGAAAGCCAGCCCCCTTACTCTTGTCCGGAGCCAGCAGCTGGGACCCGGGGGGTAGAGGGCCGGTGGGCTGGGACCCAGGGCACAGGGGGCTGGCATCAGGGACCCGGGCATGGGGAGCTGGCAGCGGAGCCCCAGCTAAAACCTTGTGGTGCTGCAGCACTCCCCCGCACCCTTAGTTCCCGCACCTATGCTCTTAAGTATTCGATCAAAATGCTTTTGTGTGTGTTGAAGGGGAATGAATTCCACAGGGGCAGCCCCTCATGGGAGGAGGCCCTGCCTCTCTCTAGTGCACTCTGGGATATTTAGTAGATACAATGCTGCCTGTCATACATTTGCTGCTCAGTTGCTTGAAAAAAGCCCCACATAGACCAAGAGAGTGAGTGAAGTGTTAGTTCACAAAAACCCTGCAAGACTAGGAGACAGAGTCCTCATCCACCACATGCAAGTGAATGGTCAGGTCACAGCTGCTACTGCAGAGAATGTGGAGACGTGGTTGTAGCTGCTGCCAGCTCCAGTGTTTCCTGCCCCCACTGTATATGGGCACGGTATCACATCCTGGCCTACCCCACTTCCCCTCTTAATCTGTGGTGCCATGTACAAAGACACCACACAGTTTTGCTCAATGTCGAGCAATGGAGGCAAAGAGGCCACCTGCATGGGCTTGTTGCTGCCGAGCACACCCACATGTTGAAGATGTAGGAACAGATCCTCGGGTGGTGGAAGTGGTTTAGCTGCAAGGCTATCAATACCAATTTACTCCCGCTGAAGCTATCTGGACAAATGAATTTACAGAACTTGTCATTTTTCTATTTGCAAAATTGATTTATTTCTGGGGAAAGCCCGGGAAATTCCCCTTACCTTTTCTAAGCTGTTTGCTATTCCCTTGATGAAAACATCCAATAACTTCCCAGCCAAAGAATATAATTTCCTCCTCCTCTATATATTTTTCTGGCCTGTGAATGATCATTTGCAAAAACAACCCAGTATCAGTCTGCAGCTTCAAGATTTTCCAGAAACAAGGAACTTCATAAATAAATCACTGGTAAATGGCAGTCACCAATTCCATACGACACCCGTATACGGTATACATACATGCAGCTATTACTTAGCTTGGTGTGAAACTGTGGTAGGACATCTGGTTTATGAACTCTGGGAGAAGGACCTGTGTGCTTTGCTGTAAAATGACAGCACGTGTTTATAACAGGGTGGTCTGGTATGGTGTGGGGTGTATATGTTAGGGGAGTTTTCTGTAATGTATACAACTCATGCTGTTGTATGTGGTATGATTAAGTGATTTAATGTGATACAAATGGAGAATGAAATTCATCTTGTCTTGGTTTTTTTTCTTTCTTCCCTCTGTTTTATGTGCCTCTGTGCTGCAGCATTTTTGTTCTTGAGTTCCCTTCTCACTTTTGTGGGGAATAAAATGAGCACTAGAAACTGCTGACACTTGGGAATCATTTGGGTTGCCTTAGCAACAACTGGTCAGAAAAGACAGGGTCTAATTGCTCTGGCTTAATCTGAAAGGCCTTCTGAGGAAAGCAGAGTCTGGAGCTAACCGGGACCAGAGGAGGGCCAGATAAGAACAGCTCTCCTAAACTTGTGGGGAAAGGGAGGAACAATTCAGTTGGTAGAAGTGAGAGGCCTCCTGCACACAACAGCTGGATCTAAACATTGGTGGAATGCAGGCTGTAAAGTCCTGTCTGGGAAATCTGAGTTTTGACTTTTGTAATTTTTGCCCTGGAGCCACATGGCTAGAAAAATCACAGGAACAGTGGGATCCACAGACCCTGAGTTAAGTGCCTCTGCTCCCTATACAATGCATGAGGAGAGATAGGCGCCTAAGAATGGGAAGGGATGCTAAGCATGCAGCTGCCTAACACAGTGACTATCATAGAATATCGGGGCTGGAAGGGACCTCAGGAGGTAATCTAGTCCAATCCCCTGCTCAAAGCAGGACCAATCCTCAATTTTTTCCCCAGATCCCTAAATGCCCCCCTCAAGGATTGAACCCTAGGTTTAGCGGGCCAATGCTCAAACCACTGAGCGATCCCTCTCTCTGAGGGAGCAGCCTAAACTAGGCAATGGGAGATGCCAATGAGAGGGGTGTGTCCCAAGCCCTGAATGTGATGCCTAAGTCCAGGCTGGAGGAAGGAGCCTTTGTTTGCTTGTGATCCACAGCCAAGAACTCCTCCGCTGGAGTTTAGGTGCCTAAGGTGTTTCCTGATAGAATGAGTTAGGCACGCACCTAACTCCGCACAAAATGGACAGAAGAGGAGGTAATGCCTCCCTTATCACTTTTAGTCCAGTGGATAGCACACTTACCTGGTATGTGGGAGATCTAGGTTCAAGTCCCCCCTTTGCCGGATGGGGAGAAGGGATTTGAACAGTGGTCTCTCAGACCTCTCAGGACAGTTCCCTAATAGTCTGGGAACATCTGTAATTCCATGGGCAAGTTAATGACAGAAAGGTAAGGGAGGTGTCATTTGATTTGTGAAAACCTACCGAATCATAGTTTTAGTGATGTCACCCTAACTGGTGTGGCAGGGGGGACTCCCTGCCCTCACCCAGCCCCAGGTCCTCCAATTGGTGGAAATTTTGATAATGTAATATTGTTGGAAATGGGTCAAGTTAAGTATAATTTGAAAGCCCTTTCTCCCACCAACACAATGGTATCAAACATGATAAACCTAGACCAACTATGTAGCTATATAGTCAAGAAATGTTAAAAATCAACTTTTAAAATTATACTTTAACACAGGCATGTTAGACATGTAGCCCTCACAAAGTTAAATTGTGGCCCTCGACTGACAGTGCTGTGTTATCAGTTACTGCTCAGAACATGATACCTGATTCATTTTTTAAATGTTATAGATTACTATAAATGGAAGCAGTGCGTCAGGCTGATTTGCCATCGTTGGCAAAAATGAAGCAATTCAGTGGTATTGATTATCAGCTTTGTTTATTGTGCGCAAAAAGTTGTCAGAGTTCAGCCAGAAATGACCGGAATCCATCTGCAAACAGTGTGCACATGTTATTTAACAGACATTACATAACAATTCCAAAATAATTCATTACAAAATCCTTGTTTTTACTTTGGTCTTCACCATTTTAAGGCATCAGTGGGGAGATATAGAGTACCAACTAGTAACTGAATCTTTGGAGAATACCATAGTGGAAGACGTAGTTAAACACAATGCTGTGGGTACCTTATCTGCTATAAGAAGTGCACCTATTAACTGAATACGGAAATGGTGGAGAGGTTCTTTGCTGCATGGAACTGAAAGAAGAGTTGTACATTCCCCCAGATCTCATCAAGGGTAGGTTTATATTCCATGCTGCCAATAACAGACTTCCTTGAAGATACAGCAGATGGCAAAGGGTACCTTCATGCTACTGCTATGGTCTGCTATTAGGAGAGTATTAATGGGGATAAGTCCCAACCTTCAATGCTGTGTGGACGAGCAAAGAACTGTTCCTTGAAAGAGCGTCCTGACTTCATGACTCACTTACTTTCCTACCAAGGTCTAAAGATTCTGAAGCCAAGAAGTCCAGTTTTCAATGAAGCAACAGTTATATGGACTATGGTAGAGCTTTCTACTTTCACTAATCTTGACCTCGCTTGGTTATTGCATAACACAAACTGCATGTAGCTCGATAGCTTGTCCCTTTCACCATCAGAAGTCAGTACAATAAAAGATATCACCTCTCCCACTTTGTCTCTCTAACACAAGTGTAGGGCAGAGGAGAATAATGACCAACAGCCTTGATTCTTCTCTTACTGATCCTAGTTTTATACAGATTCAGTAGCGTTGCTCCTGATTTACATGTGCATGAAAGGAGAATTAGGTCCAGGGGCTCAACTCTGTTCCTGGCATATTTCCACTGAAATCAATGGAATGGCATCCACTTGCACCAGTGCTGAATTTAGCTCATTATTCCTTTTTGTCTTTCCAGGGCAGAAGGTCACTTTTGTATCACAGCTAGATCAAAAGTCTGATCGTTTCAGTAGCTGTTGTATTAACAGCTTGGAAAATTCCAGAAGTGACTAAAGTCTTGTCACAGTGACATTATGTTGGTAAGAACTTCACCTTTGAAGAGACTTTGCTCAGTAGCGCTGTTAGTCACCATCACACTGCATCACTACCAACAAAGCTTGCTAAAGGAAAGTGAGAGGTGAGCCTTGGCTTTGTAGAAAACAGCTTATATTAACAGTAGACACTATCACTCCAAAATGGACAATGTCCTTACTATATGTGGGACATGGTAGTTTATATTAAAGGCAGCCTCTGCTAATGTAATGATAAAGTTAAATAGGTAGAATATTAAAGGTCAAGAAGTGCAAAAATTATAGTTTCTACAGCATTATTAAATTGGTTATAAAACAACCCTATTTTGCTTACTTTTTTGTGTTAAACCTGTCCTGTAAGATGTTAAATGTATATGAGAAAATATAGGGGGCGTGAAACTTGGCAGAGCTATTATTGCTGTAAGAATCTTTGCTTGTACATTTTCCAACTTCTAAATTTGTGGCTGTTTAACCTTAAGATTGTATAACACAGGGCCAGACCCCACCCTTCCATGGCAGAATCCTCCCCATTTCTGTAGACTTTATGTTCTGGCTACTTCCCAGTATGTCCCTATGCCAGGTACCACCAGGGATGGTGGTGGTGGTGGTGGATAGCAGCACAGAGGAGAGGTGGGCACACTTTTGTCCACAAATAGTAAATTTGCCAAAAATGCATTTTGGGGTGTGTGACAAAGTATGAATGTTCTTAATGTTTTCTCTGAATATTGTGTGTACGCGCCTCACTTTCCCCTATGTATTACTCAAGTATCAAGGTGGTGGGACAAGGGTGTGTGATCGTTGCAGAGACCCTAGAGGGCAGATGTGACTGCCAACTGGCTGTCTGAGCAACGAGCACGGCTGACATTCTGTATCCTGGCCACTGGTGGCTTGGCTCCCTCCTCTGCAAGAATCAGCTGGAGGTGACGGAAAACAAAGAGACCAGGTGACCTGTTTGCCTGGCAAAGAGACAAAGCTTGAAGGCGGGGCAGCTGAGCATGACTCAGGCTGGGCTGGTGGAAACTGGTCAGTCTCCTGGTTTGGGACTCTGGGGATGGGTGGCGGAACCCAGGATTGGAGACACTGAATTCTCCAAAGGTGGATTTTACTGAATGTTCCTGATTTCTGTGCTAACAAGACATGTTCTACACTGTGTTCCTGTCACCTAATAAACCCTTCTGTTTTACAACACTGGCTGAGAGTCACTGCTGACTGCAAAGTTGGGGTGAATGGCCCCTGTGGGGACATGTAAGGCTTCCCCAGGTGTCCCTTCCAGGTGGACTCACTGCGGGAAGCTCACGATGTGAACAGGGGTGCTGAATGCTTTGAGGCCAGACCCAGAAAATATTGAAGCCGAAGAGGCTTTTTGCCCTGGTGAGAGTGCGTCCTGAAGGGAGACACTCCCCTAGAGTCCTGCCTGGCATCATTCAGAGCAGTTTCAGAGCACCGAGATTGTGACTCCATCACAGGGGGCACAAAATCCATTTGTGAATTCAGGTTGAATGTAGCAGTGTTAGTCAAAAAAAATATTTTTTTTTCTAGAGACGTCAAAACATTTTGTTTCAATGTTTCATCTCAAAATGACATTTTCAAAACAAAATGTCAAATTAAATCAACATTTCATTTTGAAAACGTTGAATCAAAACAATGTTCAAAACATTTTGTTCAACCCAAACAAAGTGTTCGATTCAAAACTACAAACTTTTTCCAGATTTTTCACTTTGGCCACTGAACTGAAAAATTGTCCACGCTGCATTGTAATCCTGGGCTCATGATTGCTGGACCCAGGTCTCACAGCTATGCTAATGTGTCCTTATTGTGCTAGGCAGACCTTCTGACTTGGGTCTGCAGCCTGAACTGTGTCCACACTTCAAAATGACAGGGCTTGGACCCAAATCATAGAGGGACTCGGGCTCTGACCCATTGTACTAGCAGGGTCCTAGTCATGAGTGCTTGCTGACCCAAGTCAGGATGGGTCTACATCTACAGTGTCATGTACAGTACAGACAATGCACACCCAGCTAGCATGGATATAAATAGCAGTGTAAACGGTGAGGCACTGCTTAGGTGAGTAAAGTAGAGTGGCCAGCATGCCTGAACTCCCAGGGTATATACCCTACATGACTCTACCTGACCAAGCCATGCCTCACATGTCTAAAAATACACTACACTAAAAATAGCAATGTAGTGTCCCACCCCCCACCCCCCGCCAGAATCTTTTTCTATTGCAGTGAAAGGCTCCAGCTGCAGGGAGTTGATAAAGCCTTTCCCGGCTACAGTGAAAGACTCTGGCAATAGGGAAAGGCTCTGGCAGGTTGAAGGCAGCAGTGAAAAGCTCTGGCAGTGGGGGGAGGGGGGGCACGGAGGTCAATGGTGAAAGGCTCCAGCAGCTCCCCACTGTCAGAGACATTCCCCATTGCCTCCCTCCTGCCAGAGCCTGTCACTGCTGCATGAAGCTACGCAATGCAGTGAGTGTGGACGTAGCCTGCCTTCCACTGAGGCATATAGCTACACATTCCCTACTTGCTGTTGCAAGTGTAGACAAGATCTCACATTGATTTGTGTGTGGATGGAAGAGGGACTTGGGCTCAAACCTGAGTCAGAGTTCAGGCTTAGTGTGCAGTGTAGACATCCCCTTTATGGCCCTGCACACTGCCAGCTCAGCATACAGAGGTTGCAGTAGGGAGCAGAATCTGGCCTCTGTTGCTCTCCCTAGTTCAAGCACCTGATGCTTAGTGTCACCTTCCTCTTGCTTGGAAATTCTTGAGACACTGTTTTCTCTTGGCCACTGACAGCAGCATCAATGAAAGAGGGGTCATGGTGTATGAGCAACATTCTCCCACACCCAGTCCTCAAAGAGAACAAAAACATCTGGCTGTTTTATGCTAATAAACACCAAAGTTTATTATTAACAGCAGTGCTGTGTCCAATGGCCTCAGTCAGAATCAGGGCCTAGCTGTGCTATAAACTGTAGAAACACTAGGTGGGTAGTGAGTAGCGCTGAGTGAAAATTGGAATGTCTATTCTGCAGGAAATTCCAATACTTGTTTTTCTCCTGAAGGGGGGTGAAAAGTTGAAATATCGATTTTTCACAGAATAAAAATTTCCCCCAAAATTATAATTTTTGGAAATGGTGAAATGTTTTGTTTCAAGTCTGTTCAATATTAACTGCATTTCCCTATGGTGGTACACTGCCTCATGACAGTTGTAGCTCAGGGCTGATGTCTCCCTTGTCCCCTATGAGCCAGGTTCTCTGGCCAGGCTACATCTCCTATGATGCACCCTGTGACTCTCACGATGCACCATGCTGGTCAGAAGGGAGACTACATTGTTTCATAGGAGATATAGTCCAGCCAGGGAGCTCAGCCCATAGGGGAGAATGGGGAATCAGTTATCTTAATTACAACTCCTGTGGGGCAATGTAGATATGCAGCTGGATGTTTGAACTTACTCAAAACAAGATGTTTTGTTTTCTTTTTCCCACATGAAAAATTTGGCAAACGTGACGTGACCTTTGTGAATCAAATGGATGGCTTATTCTAGTTCCAGGTGGAGAGTCAGGTGTCCACAACCCACTGTCACACTTGTCATTAGTTCATGCTCTGGTGGGAAGCCTCAGCAGAGAAGCCAAGGACAGAATAGGCCCAAAGACGGAATACACCCTCCACACCTCCGGGCCATGGCTAAGGCATGGCGGCCAAGCATTGTGGGGAGGCTTGCATTTTTACTGCCTGTTCTGTACCTCTTTTGGGTATAAAAGAGTTTATTCTCAAGGATTTTCAATCCAACACTTTTCCCTAGCACTAAATTCATTTCCCCCTTCCTATTACTCTTCCTCCAACCCCCCACAATAAATAAAAAGCGCGCGCACACACACACACACAAGAATGGTGACATGCAGCAGAATTAAAAGGCAGTTCCATGGCCAGAAGCCTTGTGTCCCATGGCTTGATGAACAAAGCAGTTGTTCTTTCTCTCTTAAGATGATCATCTGTGCCAAGTATTCTGGCACATTTCTGAGCCTGCTTCCCAAACTTATTCACTTAATAATAGGAGTGTTTGTCTTTGGGGAATGCTCTAAGTTATACCATTGGGGTTTCCAGGGCATGAGAATTTTCAGTCCTGGAAAATGAATAAAAGGCCATCTCCTTTCTCTGCAGGCAAGTGGAGACTCTGAATTCCCTCAGTGTAGGCTCCTCTTTGTTTTTAGTCCAAAGATTGTCTTAGATCCAAGCCAACAAAACAAAAGCTGATTCTCTCACCTTTAAATAGAGGGATTACTGAAGACAAGTTGAAGCTGTGGGGGAAACTGTGAGCTCCACTTGAACAACTGAGGACACAACATTTCATATGAAACAAAGGTGAAGAAGAAAAAAAAAGCCCTGCTGAAGATTTACACAGAGTGATAGCTGCAGGAATCATTGCTGACACTTGAGATATTGTTTATAGCTCTTTGTATTTATATAAAGAGGGTATGTAAATAAACAGCAACATTATTTCCCTCTGCAATAAGAAACCAGCTTTTAAGCTAAGAAAGTTCACTATAAAAGCAATCTTAGTGAGTTGTGTGTAACAGAAGAAAAATGCCAATGTCCTCAAATACTGCTGTCTGTCTTTCTTCTTCTCCCATACCTCAGCAATAAATCATGTTTAGAGACATGTATATTACCAGCTATTCATGGTGGATGCCATGCAAACAACAGTGCTACAAGACAATTTCTCGTACCTTCTTTGTAACAAATCACTCCTAGCAACAATGTGAAAAACAATTATGTCCCAAAATAACATCTCACTCTGGCCGGGAAATGCTCAGCACAATTCAGGTGGTGGGTATGGAGCAAAGGTAGTTGTAAGCATTTTTTGCACTCCCCCAACCTTGGGCTGCTCCGTACTGGAAAAATCCTCTGGCACAAGTCAGAGAAGCCTGAAAAGTGCTTTTATCTTCACTGCCTGCCGAAAGATCCAACCAGCCATTATAGTAGCCTGGGATTGCTGGGGATCTCTGAGGCAAAGGAATGCCCTGGCCTTGCTTCCTGGCTATGTTCCCTGCACCAACTGTAGGGAAGGTATTGGTGGTGGGAGTCACTCTGGCAGCTCTATGCCAAACAAGGGTCCTCCTAAACGGGAGTAATCTTCCTCTGACCTACCACCATTTGCTGTGGGAGAACAAAGCTAAAAGAAGGGGAGGTGGATTCTAGGCTTTTCCCCGAGCATGGGCACACCCCTGTCTATTACAGTACTGTCTTTGGCAGCTGTACTTGGAGAAGAATGACATTGACTTATAGAAGTCTCCCCCCAAATCAGTTTTTTATAGGGGCTAAACTAACATTGTATTGATTCTGAGCCTTTAAATATTGATCCAGTTTTCAAAAGAACAAGAATCTTCATGGTAATTGGAACCAAGTTAGGAAAAGAGCACTGACACTACCATCAAGCTGATCCACAATATTTCATATCTTTAAATGAACTAAAACCAGTGAGAGAAAGAACACTTCAACAATATGTAATTGTCATTCTACCTGCGCCTGATTTAAACTGGTGTGATTTCAATGGTGATAATTCTGATTTATAGCAAGGTAACTGAGAGGAAGAATCAGGCCCATAATATCTATAAGAGCGGCCATGCTAGGAAAGGGTTACAGGTTTAAATTGTCATCTTAGGCAAGACAAAACAGATTTTCTTGCCACCCACCCATGACCTTGCAGCCCATGACGGCTCAAAGCTCTCAAATATGGGTTTATGAACTCAAGGAGGGTGGGAATCAAGCTATGAGAACTCTGTGAAGCATTTTTTCCTGTATTTCATCTTTTTCTCTGGTTTTCCTTACAACATCATAATCTACATCTGCCACAGCGGTGCACTGCATGAATAGCATTTGATGTCATGCAGGCTTTTGGAAAACTTGAAGATATTGCCTGGTTCAAGTGTCAGACAGGCACTGGCAGGAACAATTTACAGCAGAGTCAGAAATCTGAGAAAGTCTGAAGTACGCTTGTCCCCCCAAAAAAGTGCACTATGAAAATTGATGTGACATTGTGCAGCGGTGAAAGAGGAAATGAGTTTCATTTTACTTTAAGTATGGATGGCTTCAGATTCTAATACTAAGAAAAACTAGTAGGAATATCTTGCATGGATTTCCCATCCAGGTGTAAGACCAGTTTTGTGTGTGTGTGTGTGTTTGTTTTTCTTAAAAGCTCTGGGGGAATTTGGATTTATACCTGTATAACCAAGAGTAGGATCTGATGCAAGCAGTAAGAGTAAAGAGAAGCACAGATCACACAGCAGAACAGAGGCAAGGATTCTGAACCAGTCTTTGCTGGCAAAGTGAAATTTTTCTCCAATATAAAGCAATGGGGAATAGCAATCAAAATTGATTGTTCCAGTTAAAAGGCTGGATCATGATGTTACCAAAAAAGTATCATGATGAGCTCAGCTCTTCTGCTAACATGTTGCAATAAATATAGACAGGAACCCGTTAAGATTAAACAGTTCTTTGGCACATTGTACATTCACTTGGTTCATTGTGCATCATTAAACATATTTTTTTATGATGCTTTGTTTATTTCCTGGACAAGACATTAAATTCAAATGACATCTTAAAGGAGTTTTACTCAGTTCAGATCTCACGGTGGGAATATCTCATTATCAGGGTTTGTATTTCTAATGCAGATGAATGGGTCAGACTTTGATAGCAGGTCAAGAAGATTAGGTGAGCTCAGAGTCGTTTGGATCCAAGGCACTTTTTACATTAGCTAGTCTGCTGCTACTTTTTTGTAAGGAATCTACAAAATATTTATGTAGATCTGGGCAACGAGGTGATAAAAATGATAGAGAGCCCTTTTTTTCTGCCCCCAAAGCATAATTTAATGTTATTGTTGATTATGGTGACATTGAATAGTCAGTAAAACATGTATGTGTATCTCACAGTGTGTAAATGGTGTTTCAGATTCCTGTCTAAAATGCATAAAAATATTCAGTGGCACAGTATCTAAAATGGTCCCTCCCTCCCACTCCCTTTCCCCTCATTCCTTTGCCGGTTGGTCATGAATTTTAAGAGTAAAAGGCTAAAGCTGTATAATCAAATTCATTGTACAGAAGTAGAAAGGCTTTATTTGTCATTAATTTGAAAAAAAATTGTCATTGCATTCTCTCTTCCTTCACCTAGAGATAAGCATTTTGTAGCATTTAATAAAGTGCATAGGGTGAGTGCAGAGTTGAAAGACTTGTGCAATTGTTAAAGGTCCTCTCAACATTATCACAGGTTTCTTTAAACTGTTGCTGGCTCTCGCTCCCCCTCCCCCCCTCCAAGATTCATCCCCACCACGTTAAGTTAGGGTGTGCCATGGTCAAAGAGCTCAAAATTGAAAGACAGTTTTTCTTGATAACAGAGATTCAGACCTGAGTAATTTCAAATCCTTTCTGGTTTTTAAGAAACCAGTGGAAAATTCTCTATGATTCATGGCCAGTCTCTCTCACCTTTGGAAATGCATGTGCTTGTCAGTTTTACCATCACCTACTGCATTATAGTTTGCTATTTATGGACCCAATCAAGCCAGGGGCTGAGTCCCCTCAGTTCCTTTGGGAATTGAAGGAGCTCAAGCACCTTGGAGGAGGGGCGAAGCACCTTATAGGATGAGGTGCAAGCCCTACAAGCAACATTTTGTTCTGATCAGATACAAACCATCAATGCTGAGCGACCCTCAAGATAATGCATGAATTTCTTTTAACTTGCCTGTCATTTTTATTTATGATAATGCTTTCTGTTTGCTAAAATCCCAATAAGATGCTGTATTATAAAGATAAGCCTTTCTCCAAGATTGCATTGTATTTTTGTGTCCTAGAAAAAGAGCATGTTCAAGGTTGTGCTCCAAGACACATCACTATGTTGTACAGGACTTACAGTTTTCTAATTACTGCATTGGATAGTTACTCAAGAGATAGGCTGTGAGCCTGGGCAAGCCCCTGCAGAGAGAGCGAGCGAGCAGGGCCTGCTGGAGGGTGCCACAGTGAGCTTCACTCCTAGCGCAGGGATCTTTGGAAGATCTCTTGCTGGAAACTTGCTAATCATTCAGTGAGAAAATGCAAACTGCTAAACTTCTCTGGGGGAATTTGGGGAATATGTGAGTAATTCTCAACTCCAGCAAAGGAAATTAGTAAACAAGGTTAGTTGCTGTGATCCCCAATTCCCATTTTGGTTCAGAAATTGCTGAATGCTTCAGCCTCACCCCTTAAAATATCACGGATGCTAATTTTGTTCTTAACCATGAAATGAATGGTTGCATAGGACTCTATCAGAATTGTTAATAGGAGAAGGTGTTTTATCAGAAACATGATGACTACTAACAGCCTCCGTAACAACAATAAAAAGAGAATTGACCATTGCATTTGCATCCTTTCTTTAGCCTTCCTTTTGTACAGTATGCGTTTCCCTTTATTTATCCCTAGCTGGGAGCTGCTGCAGTGAAATTCTGTCAGAGCAGAAAGACAAGGTGTGTGCTAAGCAGCAACCACCAGTGCAGCTGCACATAGGTCAGGACTGCATTGCAGTGAGGGCCTCTTCAACCAGACAAGGTTCCTCGCTTTCATGGTAAACTTAACCTCCATTGACCCTGGGGATGAGATCTCTACCCCACCAAAGTCAGTGGGAGTTTTGCCATTGATGTCAGTGGGGCCAGGATTTCACCCTAGGTTTATAACAACTTGAGTCTGCTCCAAAACCCAGAATCCCCTTCCCTTTTCGTTGCCAAAGCAAGATGCCACTTGAACCCAAGTTGACTTGTGTAGTAATACTTGTTACATAAAGTGTTAAACATCATTAAGAGGAGGCGGTGGAGCTTCAAGTCAAGCTTGTGTCTCCAAAAATTCTCAACCAGGTCAGAGCCAGGGCTTAGATAAACAGGGTGGGCTAGATCTGAAAGGGGGTCTTTGATGCTTAACTGCCACTTTAGGCACCTAAGTCTAACAATTAGGCATCACTTGCATTCACAAAATCAGAGTTCAGTTGCCACCTAACCCCATAGGTGCCTACCTCCAGGAGAGGGTTCATGGCTGTAAATCCCAAGCGGAGATAGGCACCTCCCTCTGGCCCAGAATTAGGTGCCTAACCATCCTGGAAGGGCAGGGCTTAGGCCCCATCCCTCTCCTCAGCATTTCTACTGCCTATCTTACGCAGCTTCCTATTCAGCTTCCTACTCAGCATAGGTAGTGGCTGGCTAGGGCTGGTGGGTGTTCAGACCCCTCCCAAATCTATTGAGCAGTTCACCAACTTTTCTCCAGTTTTAGCATAAAGCTACTCTCCAACAGCTCTGCTGTGCCACTTTCTGAGCTACCCCGCATGCATGCCCAAGCCCAGCATGACAGGCAAAGCCCACGTCCGACAGCACCAGGGTCGGGGGGTGGGGAGCGGGAAGACCCCACCTATGCATGGATGTGCCCATCATGTGACACTGTGGTGGACACCTCCGACTCCATGAGCAGCAAGAGCCAACAGGTCAGAGTGGGGAGTAGGGACCCCGGTTAGAGGCTGAGTGCAGGTGGGCTTGCTCTCCAACACTCCCAGTGCCCACCCCCACCCCCTCGCACCAGGCTGGGATAGACATGCTATAACTATGAATCATTCGGTTCTGAACGGCACTAAAAGTTCCTGAGCACCGTTACTATTAAGTTTTGCTCAGCCCAACCCCAAGGAATATTTTCACCTGCTGCCTATGCCCCTCAGCTTGCTGACTTTTGTGGATCCCATGAGTAGATACCTAATTCTCCCCATGCAGTGCATAGGGAGCCTGGGAACCGAACTCAGGGTGGCTGTGGATTCCATTAGGCAGCAGGGTGCCTAGAAGGTAGGCATTGTGGCATTGAGTCTCCCTCGTGGATCTAGTCCTGAGCTCTTTATATTGAGATTTGTATTGATTAAGAACTATTTAGGGCCAGCTCCTCAGCTGGTGTAAACCAGCATAGCTCCGTGGACTGCAGACACAAACAGTGAGCTTCTATATTGCTGGTGTCACACGTTGTGTAGTTTTATATCAATATGGCTGTCTCCACTGGCTGCACTGAGTTATCATAGAATATCAGGGTTGGAAGGGACCTCAGGAGGTCATCTAGTCCAACCCCCTGCTGGATCAATCCCCAACTAAATCATCCCAGCCAGGGCTTTGTCAAGCCTGACCTTAAAAACTTCTAAGGAAGGAGATTCCACCACCTCCCTAGGTAACACATTCCAGTGTTTCACCACCTCCTCGTAAAAAAGTTTTTCCTAATATCCAACCTAAACCTCCCCCACTGCAACTTGAGACCATTACTCTTTGTTCTGTCATCTGCTACCACTGAGAACAGTCTAGATCCATCCTCTTTGGAACCCCCTTTTAGGTAGTTGAAAGCAGCTATCCAGTCCCCCCTCATTCTTCTCTTTCATCCATTCATCCCATACTTCTTTAACTTACAGGCAAGAATCCAGTCAAAGGAAAAAAGGAAAAGTTCCAGAGCAACTGGAAGTTTGATACATAGTGAGAATTTCTCATGGTGTGAATTTTAAGAACCCTACACCCAGCAAAATGGAGCTAGCTTAGTTTTGTAGACAAGGGCTCTGTACAGCTCACCCTGCACATCAAACTCCTCTAGAAACCACCCTGCTTGTAAAGGTTCACCTACGTTAAGTCTTAATTACCCAGCAAACAAAAAGGGAGCTTAGTTCTGCTAGTCACAAACTTGGTGGATTCCCCCTCTTCCTCTCATAAACAAAGGCTGACATCATGCTACTCACTGTCTGAATACTGCTTTCTGTGGAACAGCATAGCTTGCAATAAATAAGAGACTCTCAGCAGGGTAGCTGCTGGCATTCAGTCTCTCATCAGTGGTGAGGAGACGGGAAACCAGCACTTTAGCTCTGTATCTGCTTTGTTCAAGGGTGGGATAAACTGAGAGCTCAGTGCTTTTCACACAGTTGTGTTACCAGGCAGATATTTCGTTCTTTGAGGGGCCTGGCTGATAGTATTTATACCAAAACATGAAAGTTTTAAAAATTGTTTTTTTACTGCCAACTGATTTGCATATGCAGTATCTGCCTTATTAGCCTCCACCTCCAAAATCACCCAACTTCTGCGGGGGACTTGTGCTCTGCTGAGTTGTGCCCTGTGTCTGAAGGCCTGACTGAATTTCCCTGATGGCCAATTGCAGCATCCTGTGGCTAGGATGGGACCACAATTCCCAATTTGCCACTTGAACTAAATTTGATAGCAAACAACTGATACATAACAGTGTTTGATAGGAAAATCAGGGCACACTGGGAGTGATGTTTTGTTGTCATTGTGTGTCCTGTTTAAAGACTGCCATTTTCTCCAGCTCTCCATTAGTGGCAGTTTTACTTAGTAAGGATTGTGGGCTATATTCACAAAGGGACTTTAGGTGTTACAAGGTCTAACTCTTACGTGCTCTGCCACCCAGGGGAATTCATTGCCCTGAGTTAGGCACCCAGGCATCCCATACAATCCACAGGAAGTGTTAGGTGCCTAAGAAAGGCATTCTCTGAAGCCAGCAGACTGAGCAGGGAGAGGCCTAAGCTTCCACATGAAACACAGAGGAAAGAGGTAGGGCTTAGGGCCCAGATTCACAAAGGTACTCAGGCATCTAGCTCCCATTGGTCTGGGCTTCAAAGGCAAAGCAGGGATTTGAATCTGGGTGTCCCACAGCCCAGGTGAGTGTTGTCAGCACACACACAGGTCTTTGGTGCAGAGGTGCCCTGAGGACACCAGTTGGATCAGCCCCTGCAGGGGAGATAGGTAGGGAATACCTACTTTGAGAGTCCCTCTGGGGCTTAGGCTAAGCAAGGGCTCTGAGCTGCTCATTAGCTGTGGGGCAGCATCAGGACTTAGGAAGCTGGTGGAGACTTAAGCAATTAGGAGACCTTAGGTGCCTTCAGGGTTAGATGCCAGCTGAGCAGGGGTTTCAAGGATCTCAGCGGTGACTAAATGTTGGACATAGGCACCCGACTGGCTCTTTAGGTACCTAAGTACTTTTGTGAATCTGGCCCTGTAAGATTAGGCTCACCCGATCTGATCCTTTCAGATGCTTCCAGTGGAAGCTAAGGGCACTCAGCAATTGGCAGGATTGGGCTCATAAAGTTCATTGAGCACTTTAAAATCTTCAGATGAAAGGTTCTGTGTAGGGCCCTGATTCAGCAAAGCACTAATGTTAAGCAGATGAGTAGTCCAATGAGTTCAATAAGACTAATCATGTGCAATCACACGTGTCATAAATATAAAGGGAAGGGTAACCACCTTTCTGTATACAGAACTATAAAATCCCTTCTGGCCAGAGGCAAAACCCTTTCACCTGTAAAGGGTTAAGAAGCTAAAATAACCTTGCTGGCACCTGACCAAAATGGAGAGAGAGCTAGTCCCAGAACCGGAACAGATGGAATAACCAGAACCATTGCCAGCACTGAATCCAGTACTTGCAACCCCAACACCAGAGGGCCCCACCGAACCTGCACTGTCAGCAGCAGACAACCCTACACAAAAGGCTCAGCCGGAGCCTGAACCTCAACGTAGTGCACCAGCGGAAAGCGGTTCACAGTCAATGGAAACAGCCCCATCTCCTACATCGCTTCCAGAGGGACCAAGCCCAGATCCACAATCCAATGAAGAACTGATGTCTCCAGCCTCAAGGGAACAGTTCCAGACCAAACAGAAAGCAGAAGAAAGCCTCCAAAGAGCTTGGATGGCAGCATGGAGCAACCCACCACCTCTCAGCTCTTCTAATTGATCCAGGTTTGTTGTAGAAAGAGGACTTTTATACAAGGAAACTCTTTCGGGTGGACATCAGGAAGACTGGCATCCTCAGAGACAGTTGGTAGTTCTGACTAAGTACCGGGTAAAGCTATTAAGCTTAGCCCACAATCATCCTAAAGGCCATGCCGGGGTGAACAGAACCAAAGACCATTTGGGAAAGTCATTCTACTGGGAGGGAATGGGCAAGGATGTTTCTACCTATGTCCAGTCTTGTGAGGTGTGCCAAAGAGTGGGAAAACCCCAAGACCAGGTCAAAGCCCGTCTCCAGCCACTCCCCATCATTGAGGTTCCATTTCAGCGAGTAGCTGTGGATATTCTGGGTCCTTTTCCGAAAAAGACACCCATAGGAAAGCAGTTCATACTGACTTTCATGGATTTTGCCACCCGATGGCCGGAAGCAGTAGCTCTAAGCAACAGTAGGGCTAAAAGTGTGTGCCAGGCACTAACAGACATTTTTGCCAGGGTAGGTTGGCCCTCCGACATCCTCACAGATGCAGGAACTAATTTCCTGGCAGGAACTATTGAAAGCCTTTGGGAAGCTCATGGAATAAATCACTTGGTTGCCACTCCTTACCACCATCAAACAAATGGCATGGTGGAGAAGTTTAATGGAACTTTGGGGGCCATGATACGTAAATTCGTAAATGAGCACTCCAATGATTGGGACCTAGTGTTGCAGCAGTTGCTCTTTGCCTACAGAGCTGTACCACATCCCAGTTTAGGGTTTTCACCATTTGAACTTGTATATGGCCGCGAGGTTAAGGGGCCATTACAGTTGGTGAAGCAGCAATGGGAAGGGTTTACACCTTCTCCAGGAACTAACATTCTGGACTTTGTAACCAACCTACAAAACACCCTCCGAACCTCTTTAGCCCGTGCTAAAGAAAACCTACAGACTGCTCAAAAAGAGCAAAAAGCCTGGTATGATAAACATGCCAGAGAGCGTTCCTTCAAAGTAGGGGCCAGGTCATGGTCTTAAAGGTGCTCCAGGCCCATAAAATGGAAGCATCGTGGGAAGGGCCATTCATGGTCCAAGAGTGCCTGGGAGCTGTTAATTATCTCATAGCATTCCCCACCTCCAACTGAAAACCTAAGGTGTACCATATTAATTCTCTAAAGCCCTTTTATTCCAGAGAATTAAAGGTTTGTCAGCTTACAGCCCAGGGAGGAGATGACGCTGAGTGGCCTGAAGGTGTCTACTACAAAGGGAAAAGTGATGGTGGCATGGAAAAGGTAAACATCTCCATGACCCTTGGGCGTATGCAGCGACAGCAGATCAAGGAGATGTGCACTAGCTACGCGCCGACATTCTCAGCCACCCTAGGACTGACTGAACAGGCATACCACTCCATTGACACAGGTAATGCTCACCCAATTAAAGTCCAACCTTACCGGATGTCTCCTCAAGCTAAAACTGCTATAGAACGGGAGATCCAGGATATGTTACAGATGGGTGTAATCCGCCCCTCTGGCAGTGCATGGGCATCTCCAGTGGTTCTAGTTCCCAAACCAGATGGGGAGATACGATTTTGCGTGGACTACCGTAAGCTAAATGCTGTAACTCACCCAGACAACAATCCAATGCCACACACAGATGAATGATTGGAGAAACTGAGACAGGCCCAGTTCATCTCTACCTTGGACTTAACCAAGGGGTACTGGCAGGTACCACTAGATGAATCCACCAAGGAAAGGTCAGCCTTCACCACACATGTCGGGCTGTATGAATTTAATGTACTTCCTTTCGGGCTGCGGAATGCACCTGCCACCTTCCAAAGACTTGTAGTTGGTCTCCTAGCAGGATTAGGAAAATATGCCATCGACTACCTTCACAATGTGGCCATATTTTCAGATTCCTGGGCAGAACACCTGAAACATCTACAAAATGTCTTCAAGCACATAAGGGAGGCAGGACTAACTGTTAAGGCTAAGAAGTGTCAAATAGGCCTAAACAGAGTGACTTACCTTGGACACCAGGTGGATCAAGGAACTATCAACCCCTACAGGCCAAAGTGGATGCTATCCAAAAGTGGCCTGTCCCAAAGTCAAAGAAACTGGTCCAATCCTTCTTAGGCTTGGCCGGATATTACAGGTGATTTGTACCGCAATACAGCCAAATCGCCACCCCACTGACAGACCTAACCAAAAAGAAACAGCCAAATGCCATGCAGTGGACCGAAGAGTGTCAGAAGGGCCTTTAACCAGCTTAAAGTGACACTCATGTCTGACCCTGTGCTAAGGGCCCCAGACTTTGACAAACCGTTCCGAGTAACCACAGATGCGTCCGAGCATGGTGTGGGAGCAGTTTTAATGCAGGAAGGACCGGATCAAGAATTCCATCCTGTAGTGTTTCTCAGCAAGAAGCTATCTGAGAGGGAAAGCAACTGGTCAGTCAGTGAAAAAAAACGTTACGCCATTGTCTACGCTCTGGAAAAGTTATGCCCCTACATTTGGGGACGGCATTTCCACCTGCAAACTGACCATGCTGCGCTACAGAGGCTTCATACCACCATGGGAAATAACAAAAAACTTATTTGGTGGAGTTTAGCTCTCCAAGATTTTGATTTTGACATCCAACACATCTCAGGAGCTTCTAACAAAGTGGCTGATGCACTCTCCCGTGAAAGTTTCCCAGAATCAACTGGTTAAAATCGTCCTTGAGATGTGGAAAATATTGTTAGTCTTTATACACTTTGTAGTATATTTAGAGGTGCAAGTGTCTTATTAACTCTGTTTTCTCTTAGAGCTCCAGGGTGAAACACTGGCTGTGATTTCTTCCATCTGTGATTTGGGGGGCGTGTCATAAATATAAAGGGAAGGGTAATCACCTTTCTGTATACAGAACCATAAAATTCCTCCTGGCCAGAGGCAAAACCCTTTCACCTGTAAAGGGTTAAGAAGCTAAGATAAACTTGCTGGCACCTGACCAAAATGACTAATGAGGAGACAAGATACTTTCAAAGCTGGAGGGGGAGGGGGGAACAAAGGGTCTGTCTGTCTGTGTGATGCTTTTGCCGGGAACAGATCAGGAATGCAGTCTCAGAAACTCTGTTAAGTAAGTTAGTATGAAATCTAGCTAGAAATGCATTAGATATCCTTTTGTTTAATGGCTGGTAAAATACACTATGCTGAATGGAATGTATATTCCTGTTTTTGTGTCTTTTTGTAACTTAAGGTTTTGCCCAGAGGGATTCTCTGTGTTTTGAATCTGATTACCCTGTAAGGTATTTACTATTCTGATTTTACAGAGGTGATTCTTTTATCTTTTCTTTAATTAAAATTCTTCTTTTAAGAACCTGACTGCTTTTTCATTGTTCTTAAGATCCAAGAGTTTGGGTCTGTGTTCACCTGTACAAATTGGTGAGGATTTTTATCAAGCCTTCCCCAGGAAAGGGGGTGTAGGCCTTGGGGGGATATTTTTGGGGGGAAGACGTCTCCAAGTGGTCTCTTTCCCTGTTCTTTGTTTAACACGCTTGGTGGTGGCAGCATAGGGTTCAAGGACAAGGCAAAGTTTGTACCTTGAGGAAGTTTAATCTAAGCTGGTAAGAATAAGCTTGAGGGTCTTTCATGTAGGTCCCCACATCTGTACCCTAGAGTTCAGAGTGGGGAAGGACCCTTGACAACATGTAAAGTTAAGCATCTGCTAATTAGTTCACTGAATCAGGGCCTAAACATTAGTTATTAACAATTTTAAAATGATTATTGTTATTCTGAGTGAAACGAGATTGATGTACTGGTAAAACAAATATTATCTACAGTGTATATTCATTTTGCTGGTTATAAATGCTCTCTGGTCAGCTAGTATTTATAGAACAAAAACTCCCTCCAGGTGTCTGGCAGTCAGCTTAGCAAGTACTTTGTAATCAGTATTGAAGAATGAGATTGGCTTATAGACCATGCAATTATTTGTTTCTTTGTGTGTTTTCTAATAAGATTGCAGCTGTTTCCAGGGATTGTGACCTTATTCCATGCAGAATGTCTCTGATTACTGCCACCATGAGGTACGTACTGTAGCTTTGATTGGACGCTCAGTTAAATTTCGGTGATAAAGCCAGCCAGTTTGCTTTGTTTGTTACACAGCGAAAAGGGGCTCTGATATTTTCCATCTCTTTAGACTACTTTTGTTCCAGTCTTAAGATATCATTTTTTGTCACCTCGTCAGGGAGAGAACAGAATGCATGCTTTTAAAGGATAGAGTAGGGGACTAGTTTATCATCTCCAGTAATTTATCACATCAATAGCATTGCTGTTCCATTTTTGCTTCCTTCTGTTCTTTCCTCTTTCCTTAATATACCAGGCCTGACCCTCCACTTGGTTATCCCAGTTTAATTCCATCAACTTCCATGGAGTGACCGTGGCATAAAACTGGCTTAACAGACCAGAAAATCTGCCCTACCCTCTTTGAAGTGGCGCCTGCCTTCATTCACAATACTACTACTAGCCCGTGTGCCTTCTGAGGCCAACTTCATGGGATAGGTATTTTGGCAATATCACCATATGTCAGAGAAGCTTGTTTGAAAAGTCTGAATGGCTGGTCTCTTGCTGTAGGATTCCCCACGTGTTTATTATTATCTTTTCTAGCATCCAGAATGTACATCTTTTTTACTACTGCCAGTTAGTTAAAAATGAGCTTTATTTAATTCATTGGGCTTTCAAAATGTTATTTTTATACTAGAGTGTTTTACGGTATTTATACTATGGCATAAATATTTTTGCAAGTACACCATCAACCAGATTGCATCTCCCCCTCACTGTGACTTCAGTGAAAGTTTTCTACATTCCTGTGAATTTAATGAAGCCTTTCTACTGCTTCCTAGGTCTCCTGCTATAGGCACACAGGTACTCACTGACAGACATACACATACCCCATGGCTCTCAGAGTAACACAGCACAAGCTACGTTCAGCAATTTAGATGCAAGTGCCTGTTGAGGGAGCTCACACCTCAAACAAAACATGAGGAATGGTTAATCAGACAAGCCTTGGCCCTGATTCAATAAATCATCCCTATTCAGGATAGGGCTTATGCATGTGCTTAAGTGCTGTCCAGAATCAGGCCTCTTGTCTATACCAGGAAAAAAAACAACCACTTTTCTGCACCAGTGCAACTCAATCTGTGCTGCTAACAATGCAAGCTGCAGTGTAGACAGGATACAAACATCTTTACAATTGTGTCATCTGGCCCTATTTTTCAATTTGTAACTGTGATGACTTGGGGGCTCTGTCTGTACAAATTATGCATTCTAGTTGATATTGCAAAGTTATTCTTAAGTTATCTGGAAATTCCTGTATCATGGAAAGCCTATGTATGCATACCATCATCGGCGATCCCTACCACAGATTTACATATGAGTCCTGAGATGACTCAGGAGTCCGATCCTGGAACCATGGATCCACCTGCAGTACATACAGACATTTTCTGGTCGGCCAGCTCCCTGCTGGGAAAATTTTTTTCCTTCCTTCTCTCTCTCTCTGTCTTTTCAGCTTCAATGGCAAGGCATTGCTCCTCAAAGCGGACCACTGCCTAATGGAGAATGTGGCACCATTGGGGTCAGTTAACAGCTTGCTCCTCCAAGCTTGTGATGTCCACATCAGTTTTCTTGAGATACCCTTTAAGTGTCTCTTTGTAGCATTTCCTCTGACCACCATGGGATCGCTGACCATGGGTGAGCTGAGAGTAGAGGCCTTGTTTTGGGAGGTGAGAGAGTCTGGCATCCACATGCCATGTCCAGCCCAGCGGAGTTGGTGCATGAGGATCATTGCTTCAATGCTGACGACATTGGCTTCAGTGAGGATGCTGGCATTAGTGCAGCGATCTTCCCACTTGATGTGAAGGATCTTCCAGAGGCATTGTTGAGGTGCTGTTGATAGGTCACCCAGGTTTCGCATCCATAAAGGAGTGTAGGAATAACAGTGGTCTTATAGACCTGGATCGTGGTGTCCTGCCATAGGTCACGGTCCGTGAAAACACATCGGAGCAATTTCCCAAAGGAAGCACTTGCACACTGGATCCTGTGCTGGATCTCACTGTTGCTTATTGCATTTTGAGAAAGTTGGCTACAGAGGTAGCAAAAGTGCTCCACTGTCTCCAAAGCCTGTCCCTCAATGGTGATTTGTGGTGGGTCATGTGCAAGGCCTGAAGCAGGCCGATAGAGCACTTCAGTCTTCTCAATATTGAGTGAGTCCTAGGCTTTGATAAGCTTGTGCAAAAAAATCCAGTCTGGACTGCAGGTCATTCTCAGTGTGCGCGAGGATAACGCTGTCATCAGCATACTGAAGATCAGAAAAGGACACCCTGAGGACTTTATACTTTGAGCGGAGACGTCAAAGATTAAAAAGCTGTCCAGCTATTCTGTATTGAATGTCAACTCCACTGGGGAGGTGGTCTTTAATGATGATCAAAATGACTGCTAAATACATGGAGAACAGGGATGGGGCAATAACGCATCCTTGCTTAACCCCAGTTTTGATGAGAAAAGGATCCATATGCATACCGCCATTGTGGAGAGGACCTACAGCAGGTATACACCAGACTGGAGACAATGGATAGTGCTTATCTTTAACAACTATGCTTTGACCACATAATAGTTATGTTAAAGAGGAACTGCATCGTAGGGGAAGCCTGTTTTATTGTACCTCTCTGAGGACAGGTTTTCTTGAGTAGTAGAAAGATACCAAAATACAGAACGAAGAATCAAAGATGCTAGTAGGGATAGGTATGCAAGTAGACACACACACACAGCTTCACAGAAGAGCTGGGGGTGTGACTGCAGGAAATTTAGGCAGGAGGAAGATAGGGCACAGATCAAGGTTAGAGGGGGTGAACTGAGGGGAGAAAACATGTTTTAGTTCACAAACCATGCTCTGTAGCAGAAGAACCTCGACAGCCCAGAGGATCCTGATTCCAGCCCAAAGAATGAGTGGTGAGGAAACAGGCACAGAAATAAATTTAAGGTTTATTATTTTATACAGATCTGTGTATGTCTCATGCTACTAAAGAGCAATAATATATTAGACTCTGGGCAAAGTGTCTATGTGTGCTGTATACTTTACATTTACCACAGGCCACCTGAGAGAGTTAAACTGTAAACCAGAGAGCTCACACCTTTGGAAGCAGCTCTGGGAGAGGGATTATTTAAGCTACTGGGGAGCCTGAAGGGTCAGCACTGAGCCCTTGGGCTAGGCAACTGGACAGCATGTTCTAACTCTTAAGGAGATGGTGCCACACAATGGCTCAGCTCTGGTCAGCTCTAGAGGCATAAAAGCATGTTGGGCCCAGTGGCTGGGTTCCTTCACAGCAGGCTAGAGAGTGGCAGGGGGAACAACACTTGACTGGGATGTAGGAGAGTACCCATGTCATTTACACTGAGGAAATCACCTACAGCAAATACCTTGATAAAGTACTGCACTGAAGAGGTCTCCCGGGTCCAGTACAAGTTTAGCACTCTTACTTTACACTACAGACTTCTGCCAGCATACCTACGTCAGCCAGGGTGTAAAGACATGTGAACCCTGATCAACATAGCTATGACAGCAATAGCCCCTAGTATAACTGTATAGACAATTATACCAGCAAAGCTGCATTTTTACCAATATAGTGTATTTCGGTTGGGGGAGATTAGGGAGTGGAATGAGCTATACCAATTAAAGTTCTGTTTTGCTGGTACAAGCTGTGTCTATACTTTCAGAGCTTTCCAATGTAGTATGTTGGTATTCCTGGACCAGTAAAGTGCTAGTACTGTAGGCATGGTAGAGATATGTTTGTAGAATATTATAATTCAGAGACACTACCTCGTACGGGACAGTATTAGGAACACAGGAATTTGGAGATGTGCCTTAGAGGTGGGGGTTAGGAACACCACATGGCTGTGTGCAGCAGTTCACCAGAGATTCTCTTCAGTTTGTTTTATTCCTTTCTTATTCACTGGTTTGTTATTTAATGAACCCTGTCAAGGTTCCTTCCCCACTCTGAACTCTAGGTTAAAGATGTGGGAACCTGCATGAAAGACTCCCAAGCTTATTTTTACCAGCTTAGGTTAAAAACTTCCCCAAGGTACAAACTTTGCCTTGTCCTTGAACCCTATGCTGCCACCACCAAGTGTGTTAAACAAAGAACAGGGAAAGAGACCACTTGGAGATGTCTTCCCCCCCCAAATATCCCTCCAAACCCTACACCCCCTTTCCTGGGGAAGGCTTGATAAAAATCCTCACCAATTTGTACAGGTGAACACTGACCCAAACCCTTGGATCTTAAGAACAATGAAAAAAATCAATCAGGTTCTTAAAAAAAGAATTTTAATTAAAGAAAAGATAAAAGAATCACCTCTGTAAAATCAGGATGGTAAATACCTTACAGGGTAATCAGATTCAAAACACAGAGAATCCCTCTAAGCACAATCTTAAGTTACAAAAAGACACAAAAACAGGAATATACATTCCATTCAGCATAGTGTATTTTACAAGCCATTAAACAAAAGGATATCTAATGCATTTCTAGCTAGATTTCATACTAACTTACTTAACAGAGTTTCTGAGACTGCATTCCTGATCTGTTCCCGGCAAAAGCATCACACAGACAGACAGACCCTTTGTTTCCCCACCTCCAGCTTTGAAAGTGTCTTGTCTCCTCATTGGTCATTTTGGTCAGGTGCCAGCGAGTGTATCTTAGCTTCTTAACCCTTTACAGGTGAAAGGGTTTTGCCTCTGGCCAGGAGGGATTTTATAGCACTGTATACAGAAAGGTGGTTACCCTTCCCTTTATTTTTATGACAAACTCCAAGATTGCTACAGGCATGGCCTTAGAGTGCAGCTTCAGTGGGAAAATTTGCAACTGTTTTTTCCCCTTGCACCCGTGCCGCTCCATTGGTGTTGACAGTGGTGGGTACTGTGGTATAAAAAGCACTGCCATATTGTTTAAATCTCTGAGCAGGTGTGTATGACACAGTGGTAAAATCAGCAGCAGCCAGTCAACACCATCACGCCATTCTTGCTTGCACCAATGTCAGTGCACTATTGTTACAACACTGGTGGGAGATTTATAAAACAAAGCTCAACGCAGGCAAGGCCAGTGCTGACTTTCTGCCTGATTCACCCCTGGGTTACTCCAGATTTGTGCCAGTGGAACTCTGTTGGTTTCAACGGATTAACACACTGATTAATCAGGCCTTTGGATTTGAGGTAAGCAGGTATGTTCCAGTGTCTGATGTACTCTTACATTCAAAATTAATGCAAATTGGCTTGTACCTGAAGACTGTCGTGTGTATTAAAAACTGGCTGAAGGGTGGTGAGAACAATGGGTAATGATTAACTGCAAAGTATCAAACTGGAGGGAGGTGTCTCACTGGAAACAGAGGGATGTGTTAGGTCCGGTTTTAGACCCCAATCTTGCATTGGGGTCTGCAGGATTGGGGTGTTATTTAGTCTCTTCATTAATGCTGTAGAAGAGGGAGTAAGTGAAACTCATCAATGGAATTTGCAGACGATGATAAACTGGGAAGAGCTCTCAACACCAGAGAGGACAGCTGAATATTACAAGAACAGCCTAGATATTAGAAACATGAGCAGGAAATAAAATCTGATTAATCTTGAGACAATACAAGATAATGGATCTGGGCAAAACAGCCCCAAAACACAGATACGCAATAGCACGGAAAGCATTGAGCTGGCCTTGGTTCCTTTCTGTGTAGAATTGTTTCTTGTTCCACATGTTCTCAGACAAAGACAAAGCCAGAGCCAGCTGGCCTGGCTTGGTATTTAATGGCTCTTGCTACTGCTACGAGAAGGGGCACGTGTTCAAGGAACAGTTTTTCTATGCAATATCTATTTGAAAGGATGTGCCTTTTGCTTTGGACAAGTAAATTTGATGGACGTAATCAGTACACAATTCTGTAGTTTTAACTGAAATGGTATTTAAATGGTCATTAGGCTTAGATAGTAACACACTCTGTTAAGATGAATGGAGGAAGTTAACACCTCTCTTGGGGCCTATCCAAAGCCCATTGAAGTATCTTTCCATTTACTATAGTAGGCTTTGGGTCAGGCCTTCAGTGCTTCGTTTCTGTCTGCTTGGCTGTAGAATCAAGCAAATGACCTGTGTATCAATTGTATTGGGAAGCTTATTCTCATATCCAGAAGTACTAAAAATCTCTACTAAAAAAATCTGGAGAACTGAACAAAATGTGCAATTTCCACCGAGATTTCTGCAGTCCATATTTTCTTTTCTGTTTGTTACAGAGACAGATCACTAGCATTTTATACAGAGTTGGAAACAAACATTGCCTTGACTTTCCAGAATCAGTTGCTACTACAGTATGTTGTTTACTTATACTCTTGGAAAAACTGGTTGTGTAAGGAAAAGTGGACCCAAGGCCTTTTTTTTGGTATGAGGCAAGGGCATAAGTTATCTGCTAACTACAGCTTCAGAGATGCTTTATATGGATGTGGATATCCTGAGAAAGATCCTCAAGCAGATGTAATAAACGCTAATTGCGCTGAGATCTGGCAGGAGTTACCCTGAAATTCCTCTGTAATGCCATTTTGTTCCATCAAATAACATAGTTATCATGAAATCTCATGGTAAATTATGGTATTTCCTATGATGACTGTGGAGCAATGCTGTATTTCCACTGAATGTAAGAAATATAATAATTCTGGGCCTGATTCAAAGCTAATGAAATACATGGGAAGCTTTCCATCAGTTTTAATGGGAGTTGGAATGCACCCTAAATGAGCTAAAGTGAGAAGAGGAGGCTTCCTAGAGTAGGTGTTTTTGTTTATTTCTTTAGCTTTGCAAAAGGTTTCTCTAGAGGTCTATCCTGTGTTACGAGTGGGATTGTCACAGAGTGGCTGGCCTCATTAAAGAGAGATGAGCCCAGCCCCACCTGTGATATACAACTCACCTCCCCAGTGGAGCGAAGGAAGAATGTCATGTGACAGGTGGGTCATGTGACTAAATCAGGTCACTGAAGTATAGGTAAGTGAGGCAATAGAAGGTGGAGGAGGCACTGAATTCTCTCCTGAGGGAGAAAGACCACCCCAGGAAGCCCTGAGAGTTGCTGCTCAGTAGAGAGCAGGGAGTACATGAACAAGTGTTGCACGACTATTCAGGATTCTGAGTAGGGTTCCCACTTTGAAATGCCAAAAAACCAGTACTCCCCACCACCCCCAAGGCCAGCCTGCTGCAACCCCAACCCCCAACCACAAGGCAACTCTGCAACCTCCCCTTCCACAGCCACTTAGAGTATCTAGAGAGATAAACACATACAGATAAGATTGAGAACACCATTTTCTTACCTTGGTCACGTTTCTCCAAGCTGCTTTGTTTGTGTCTGTCTTCATTGGGATTGTTTTTGCCCAAACTGCATTGATTCTATATTTTAACTATATACTTGAATGTGAAAGTTTTGTAACTTTATACATAAAGAAAATCCATTGATCCTACTTCTTGAATTTGTATTTGCCATTTGATTTTGCCGTTTCAAGCAATTTCTTATTTTTAACGGTAATATCGTAGCATCTTTAGCTGGACACAAACTTTTAACATTAGATATCCCCGTGTGTTGTGATAATAATGCAAATCTTTAGACCCACGTAACCCTCCCCCCCCCACCCCCCGGCACATTAAATTATTTTTCTGGCATCTGACAAATCCATAAAAAAAACTGGCTAGACCAGTCAAATACCAGCCAGGTGGTAACCCTCATTCTGAAGGACCTGGTTAGAAGTTAAGACTCCCTTTGGGGGACCTGGTTTTCATTTTGAACTTTGTGCTAATAAACGAGCCCCAGGAAGGGGTATCAGTGGACAGAGGAAAGCTCTTGTGGGGTTCTAGAGGAGCCCAAGAGGGAAACCTGAGGCAGCAGTGAACGTGAGCACAGAGCAAGTAGGGCGTCTAGTCTAGAGGGAGACATATTTCAAACTGCAGTAGAAAGGACTGCTCATCCCACTCTAACAAATACATAAATCGACCAGATAATAACAGAAACCGAGACATCTCCAATATTCTAACCACGCACTCCCCAAAAGCCAAGGGAGTAAAGACACAGCTTGCAGTACTGCCAAAAGGCTAACAAATCCAGACTACTGCAGATCCAAGTAGGTGGATAGGAAGTGACTTCCAAAGATGGGGAGCCATGCTTTGCTAGAAGCTTCCTCCTGTTCATAGCAAGGGAACTCCTGCTCAAAACACATCCGCTGATTGCCACTGTCGCAATATGTCATGGGAGGAGAGGCAGTCTCTCAAGTAACCAGGTCCCAAACCAGTCAGGGATTGATAGTGTCAAAGCAACTCCTTGAATTCTACCCAGAAATGTATTAGAAACCGAAGCACTGGTACAATTTGATCCCACCATTAAAGTCTGCTTAAAAAGCATACCTCAGCATAGCTTGTTTCCAAATGGTTTCGGTCTAGAGATTATTGCAGCATTTTACTCTGCAGAGGAGAGGGGGCAAGGATAATTAGGGCACGGTCTGCAGTAGAAGAGAAGGGCTATGCTTTGCTCATTTGATGCAGACCAAAAAAGTGTTGTTGGCAAAAGACAGAGCATTCAGGAACAGCCCAGGATCTAACACCACCGATAAGTTCCCACCCCCATGTTACAAATGGCAGTTGTACTCCCTCAGTGTGCAGCACTGATTGACATTCTGCCAAATCTTCTTTCGGCTTTCAGTCAACCCACCAAAATTCGCCTCAATAGTTTCTGGATTATTTTGCAGCCACCTAGCTCTCATCCAAGCCTCCAGTTCATCTGGACACTGGGTAAGTCATTCCACTGCTCCAGCGGGGTGACATCTTCATACTGAATAAATCCCAGCCCATATCTCCTCACTAACTGCCCATGAGGTTTCATATGCAGGATGAATGACTATATAGACCACCATCATACCTTTCAGGAAAGGTCTAGGTGCAGAGGAGCAATTGCTAATAACTACTTTTTGAGTTCTCACAGAGAAAAAAGTGCAGAGTCACAGGAGAACAATTCCATCCACTTCTGTTAAGGTCTGAGAGATCTCAAAGAGCCACAATGGCCACTTTCTCTTTATCTTCTTCTAGCAGAAGATAATCAAATAACTGAACCAGTTTCTGTCCCATATCCAGTTTTTATCCATAATCAGCTGACCAGGCTTGGGGAAATCTAAGGACTCAAGAAGTTACTAATAGCCCCACCAACAATCTGAGTGACCGCCTCCAAAAATGGGAGATTGTAAGCCTCAAGAGTTGGTTTCTCAAGCATTGCCCTTATGAAAACTTCTTTAAGAACCATCATCATCCTTTCTCCCAAACATGTACACCAGGAACAGGGGTGGTAGTGAGACCATAGCCGTCTAGGGTACACTCAATGGTATATTTAATTGTTGTATGACACTTGAATACCACAGTGATAAGTGTAGAAAACCCTCATATTTATAGGTCCATTGAATTGAAGCAGCTCTCTCACACCCCTTTAAACTTGCATGCTTAATATTACAATTTTCTCTCTACATATAAAATGACTGCTATAACAGAAGTATTCAAGTGGTAACTGCACTCTCTTTTGAAGACCGCTGTGATCTCATTCTCAGGACTAGTACTATGCTGTTGCAAAGGCAGGGCAGGAAGAAGGGATGAGTATAGTACATGGCAATTGATTAATTTTTTAAGAAGGGGTGGATCCCCGCCTGCTGCCGCTGAACCAATATTAAATTATGTTTTCTAAGAAACAAGGTTCAAATATTATTTACAATACATGGAATACTACACAAGAAAACAAAACTTGTCATGTCTGCTCAGCTCATTGATCACTCTAGTATCCTGACCGCAGAGGTCACCGATATTGGAATCTTTAGAAGATGAACTCCTCCTGTACTGCACATAACCACTTGTTCAGTGCTACACAAAAGTGAAAATCTCCTTCCTGATCACCTACTATGATCAGTTCATGTCCCGAACCATGAGGTTTGATTGTCCTTAACATGATCTTAAGTTAAAAAAGTAGTATTTATAGAAGTAACCTCTAAACTTCTTACCCTGCAGTTCTTGTTCTAGGTTGGTTTGCAGCTGATGCTAATACCACAAACAGCAATTTGGACAGCAGCCTCAGAGACGAGTGTAATTAGGTTTTAAGTGTATATCTTTTTAGTAAAATAAATAATAGCTGACTTTTACATTAAGATAACCCAAAGCAGGATTTTTTTATCGTCCTCTGAATTGTACCAGTAAAATACCACCCATACAGATGACTGAACACTGCAGTTAAGAGTTTTAACAAGTTTTTCCTCCCCCATCTTATTCTCAACCCAGATTATCTGAGACCTCCTAAGTGGTATATTTTAAGGAACAGACTTAGACAGATGTATCATCTGTCATGGGGTTTGAACCCACTGTCATCAGGGAGAGAGCTGCTATTAATGGATGAAGATGTCAAAACTATGTTACAGGAGTAGCCATGACTGCATATTTATCACAGCGTCACAGGCTCCCTCACAAACCGAAAGATTTAGCTGTTCATTCACAGTGAAGACACTTAATTAATGACTAGGCCTAATCAGGCTGTTTTATTATTTACAGGGATTCCAGCATGGCTTAGCTCAACTGATATGCAAACAAACCATCCTCGGACTGCTTTAATTAATAATTCTGAACCAGACTCAGAGACTGGCACTGTCAAGTAGCTCTTTGGTGATTTACAACACCTCCGCTGCCATGTCCACATCCCTTGCATACAAATGAGCAGCCACCCCTGCAAATCCGTCATTTTAAAATCCAATGTGCTGTCTTGTTGATGACAGGAATGCCCTTATCTTTGCACATGACTTAATGGAGACAAATGCCTGAGCTGGGCAAGTTCCTGGGGTCTTTCATGGACACAGACCTATAAGGGGCATCATTTCAGAAACATTCAAGGGGAAGGAAAAGAGAGAGCAGGGACAGGCCCTTTATCGCATATAGCACCTCTGGTCTTTCACAATCCTTCTATCTTATATAGTGCTGCCACCTCCAAAAAAAGCCTGATTGGCTCACTGCTTTGCACTTTGCTGTGGTCATTGACACCTGTAGTAGGGGGCACCTGTGCTAAACAAGTGTAGAATGCTACCAAGTCAGCAGGGTGGAAGGTGTAAATAATGACCTACAGTACCAGGCTGGAAATAATCGAATCCCAAGCAGTTTAAAGGGAAGTAAGAAGCACAGATTCTTCCTCAGAACTGACAGGGTAGAGGTGCAGAATGTTGCAAATGGAAACAATAGTAGTTTGCATTTCTGAAGCTCCTTCTATCTAAGGAAGGATTTCAAAGCACTTTACAAGCATTAATGAATTAACTCTCACAACACCCCGTTAATTAGGTTTTCTTATCCGTTTTACAGACAGGGAAGTGGAAGGAAAGAAGTTAAATGATTTGCCCAGGGTCAATCAAGAAGTCAGTGATACAACCAGGAATAGGACCCAGACTTCTTGTGTTCCAGTCTTGGGCTTTACCCAGAAGGCCGTCCTTCCTTGGAAAGTGAATTCTAAATAAGTGGCAAAAGCATTAGCAGTGCAATAGAAGGCAGATGAAAACAGCTGATGAGTATGTGATGCCATATGATTAAAACATGACCATTTATATCATTAATATTGCCAGTTAGACAATTGCAACAAATCTTATACAAAGTATGTCATATAGGGTGTAAATGGAAAGTTATGATTTGCTGAGTAGGATTATCCTGTTTATATGCATGCATCGTTTATATATCTTAAGTTATGAATATTGATTGTTTACTAGTATTTCAAATGTGTCTGTCCTGAGTAACACCCTCCAGGTAAAATCTACATTAAAGACAGACAGCAAATTATAAATGGACTATTCAAGTTGATGGCCCAATCAAACAATACTTAACTCACAATGGGCCATAGAAGAAGCTTGTCCCCACCCAATGAGCCTTCCTGTGGATGCTTTGGCCAGAGTATGGGTAATGGGTGCTCCTCTGAGTCATCAAATCATGCACAGGCCTGTGACTAGCTCATGTGACCCTGGACTCCATCTTGTTCTTGCAATTTTCCACAAATTAAGACTGAGAGCATTCCCTCCACATGGGTGAAGATAAAAAAGACCCTGGAAGCATCTCCATTTGGCTTCTTTCCTGCTCTGATCTCTTGACCAGGGTTATGCGCAACAGGGAGCAAGCAGGGGCATGGGCCCCTCAGTCAGCAGGGGCACAGAACTCCTCCAGCTGCTGGGGGAGAGCAAGATCCACCAGCCCCGGGGCCACTGTGGCAGAGGGAACAGCCAGCTCCTCATTGAAGTGGGGTGAGCCAGCTCCTCCAGCCATGGTGGGAGAAAGATAGTCAGCTCCTCCGGCTGCAGGAAGTGCCCCTCCAAAAGCAGCCAGATTTTTATTCCCGTGCACACCCCTGCTCTGACTATGTACTTACACAAAAGGAGCATTCCAACCAAAGGACTGAGGACTTTCCAGTCTTTTGAAGTTACCAGAGACTTTACAAGCCAGCAGTTTATTCCATCACTTCTTCAAACCTGATACAAGGACTCTACAATGAGTATATGTATTAGTTAAAATGGTCAAGAAAAACACTCTCTTTCCTCTTATAAACCTTTAGATATTAGATACTAAAAGATTGGCAACAGCGTGATTATTGGGTAAGATCTGAGTTCTATATTGACCTGGCTATGTGGCTGATCTTTTAAGATCAGAAGGACCCTTTGTTTGATGAAACTTGTTTTGAAATAAGGATGGGCCAAAAATTCATGACTTTTTTTGAATTAAAGGTGATTTTTGTACCCTAAACAAACTATTTAGTTGACATTTTTGAATCTCTCCGAACAATTCTTTTTCAACCCTAAAAGGATCATTTAAAAAATTAACAATATCTGGTTCCTGTTAAAATACAAGAGAAGGGGATACGAGATTAAAAAAGTTTATAATGGACCTCTGCTTGCAAGCTAAACTATGGAGTCTCAGTTAATTACATCCACATTTGGAAGCACTTCATTGAAATGCAGGCCCCTCTGGGGTGCTATGACATTAATCTAACAGAGCACAGTAGCACTACACACAAGTTTAGGACAGGAAGTGAAAGACATGACACCAAAACTGCATAATTATGAGTATCTGAATACATGCTGTGAGAGAGAGACAGACAAAAAGGAAGGAGGATGAGACACCCTGTAAACATATGATCTTATTTTTATTCAGCCATGCAGCAATAATTTTTCCAGCAGAACATGTGCAGTGTTAGGGGACGTAGGGTTTTTAATGGCTTTTCCCATCATGCTTAAGTTAAGGGCTGGGTTTTCTAGATTCAGAAATTACACAGAGCATAACTGGATAAAACAGACAGCCAAATGGACAATTTATCAAAATATTATCTACTCAGCGAGGTGAAAATTATTAATTTGTAACTGGGTTATTAAGAACTGTCAAGCCTTGAGTCAGGTTTGCAATTCTCAAGTTTGAAAATTCAATTTGTGGACTGCAGCATTAAATTAAAAAGTCTCCTTTTGTGTCAGTTTTCACTACTGTTTGTAGGTATAATAGGGGCTTCTGGTGTCAGTGAGCCTGGTTCTCTGCTACTCCATTTCTTTGCTTGCAGGAAGGATGGAGGTGAAGAGGGGGTAGGCAAAAGGTGGCTTAACTCGACAGTTGTAGTCCTCATATTCAGGACTGCCTAACCCCCAGTGGACGCTGGGGAAGCAGAGAGTAGTTGTAGTGCTCTATACTCCAGCCACCCCTCCAAAATGGTCCCTGTCCTGGGGGCTTTGAGCAGGGCCAGTACAGAGCCTTGACTGGCCATGCAAGTCTTCTGCACTGGAGTAGAGCTGGCCAACATTTTTTCATGGAAAAACTTTTAAAATCAATAAATGGGGTTTCTTTGAAAATGACATTTTTCACCAAACCCATCATTTCCCAACAAAACGTTTCATGTTCTGAAAAAAAAAAAGTTTAAAAATGAAACACTTCCTAAAACATTTTGGAATTTTGCAAATTTTTCATTTTGAAAGTATGGCAATATTTCCATTTTTTTCTTAGCAATTTTCTTCCCCTGTCATCTCTTCCAAAGTAGAAAAAGGTGGGGGGGGGGGAGGGTTTAAAAATGCAAGAAAATATTTCTTCTCCCACTTATTCACTTTTTCCCCACTGGTAGATGGAAAAAAGTGAGAGAAGATCAGGGAAGGGAGATGGAAATTCTGATTTTAACTCAGCTGTAGCTGAAATTAAAACAGCATAGTTAATGTGGCCGTGCTGCACCTTTGGTGTTTGTACATCCCTGCTGTCTCACTAGTTCAATTATCAATGGTTCATGTCTCTAATGTAGGCATAGTTTATGTTAAATACCTACCTAATAAAGCTCTGAATAGTTTACAGAGGGACTAATTAGACACTAAATTATTTGTAGTATAACAGATCACCTCGCTTTGATCGGATTATTCTGAGCAACAGACTTGACTTTGCAAAGAATAGTGCCTATTTGCGGGCTGGTGAAAACTGTGCATACAGAAAAATACTCTAACATGTCTGGGCATCGTCCCACAGAGCACCTGTGCAGTAACTATGCTACCCTCCTTGGGGTTTGTCTTCACTAGGAAATTTAATCATGTGTAACAAATGGGTTAGGTGACACAATAAAGACTGACTGGCCGGTCAACGTGCAGCATTAGGTCAGCTAGTCACAGAAAAACTCTACTGAGTCCAGATCAGTCGATATGATGCTGAACAATCTCGCCTTGTCTATATTGACCCTTCAGCATTGTGTCTGCTAACTTGATTGCTAAAAATCAAGTTTAAACACAATTACATTTCCTAGTGAAGACAGGGCCGAGGAGGTTGCCACAGACCTGCTAGCTCCAACAGCTATTGCAAAGGAGAGGGAGCGCTGAGGTCTTCCCTCCTCATTGCCACTTTCAGAGAGGCGAGTGTCTACAAGGGCCCCGAGGCCTGATCAGAACAGTGGTGCTTCAGTTTTGGCTGCTGCATCCCATGTCCTGGCACACGGAGCTCACAAAGGAAAAGAAGGCAGCTTGCCCTTCTGCACATCCACATGGTGTCCAGCCCCAATCTGACCAATAGCCTTTAGAAAGCATCAAATACCTTGTAGAAGTCATTCAGTGCCTCTGGTTTGCTGTGGTGCAGCCTGTTTAGTCACAGGTACATAGAGCACGGGGAGTTACACAGTAATGATATTGTTCTCACATTTGCGACCTCTATAATTAGGCTGTAAAATGTTTAGGGTCCCTCCCATGTGTAATTACGAAGTTTACTCGGGCGTCATTTTTAAAATGAGCAATTGGTTTTTTGTACATAAAAAAACCCAACTCCCAGACGAAGAAGCCTGAGTGTGACATTTATCAAGGAAGCGAAAGAGGGGGCTGGGAGGGCTGGCAGCTTTATTCTGGGCCACCATTTTGTTGCAGCTCTGGGAGCCCACCATATTATAGCTACTGGGGAGATTCCTTAATATATATTTTAAACTGGGAGAACAAAATTCTTGTCATAGAGGCCAGGTTGACTGCCTGGGTGACTGACATTTTGTGTTTACCCACAGAACAGGGACAGCTGTAGAGGAAGCTGATCTGCACATGGGCCTCAATCCTGACCTGGAGGCACCACATATAGAGCTAACAGGGCAGCCCAGTTTTCATGGCTCTTTTGGTCCTTGGCCTCTCAGTTGATTCTTCCTCAAAGGGTGCCAGGTGTGATGAGCACCGTCCACCAAGGTTTAGTCTGAAACTACCAGTTTGCTTCACAGAGACCGTATGAACTCCCATGGAAAACATGTTAGGCTGTATCCAATCCACAGACGAGTGTGCAACGGAGAAAGAGGGCACCAGGAGCCTCCACCACCTTCTGACAATGTGGAGGGGCCAGGAAACTAGAAGTCTTCATGCTCAGGGATTGCAAGGACATGGCAGGGCGAATGCCACTGCCAGGGTAGCCCCTGCAAAGGGAGCAGAAACAGGTGGAGAGGAGATGGGGCCATAGCCTCCTCACCCTCCACACCAGCTGGTGGAAGTGGCCAGCCACACTGGGGGAAGCATGCCACACTCCCCTAACAGCGTAGAATCAGCTGTGCTTTCCAGGAACTCTGAAGTACTAAGGGTGTTTGGACTCTGAATAGTATTCTGGAATTAGATATGTGCTTATCCCACTGATCTCTTGGAATTCATTGATATTAAGGCCAGAAGGGACCATTGTGATCATCTAGTCTGACCTCCTGTATAGCACAGGCCAGAGAATGTTCTGAAAATAATCTCTAGAGCATAACTTTTTGAAAAAACATCCAGCCTTGATTTAAACATACTCAAGGATGGAGCGTCCACTTCGGCCCTTGGTAAATTTGTTCTAGTGATTAATTACACTCATTGTGAAAACTGTATGCCTTAATTCCAGTCTGAATCTCTCTAGCATCAGCTTCCAGCCATTGGATCATGTTATACCTTTCTCTGCTAGACTAAAGAGCCCATTATTAAATATTTGTTCCTCATATTGGTACTTATAGACTGTAAGCAAGTCACCCCTTTATCTTCTCTTTGTTACATTAGATTCAAGGAATTCAATCTGTTTCTCTCATAAAGCACATTTTCTAATCCTTTAATTATGCTCTGAACTCAATTTATCAACATCCTTCTTGAATAGTGGGTTCCAGAACTGGACACACAGTATTCCACCAGCAGTCACACCAGTGCCAAATACAAAGGTAAAATAACCTCTCTACTTCTAGTCAAGATTCCCCAAAAACGGGCAATGAACATTCTAATGTTTCAGTGTAAAAAAAGCAAAACAAAAAAGCAAACAGTATATTTATGAACTTATATTTTCCAATACACAGAACCTTATCCTGACATGGTGGATAATTACGTTTTACGTCCATTCCTAGATAACACAAACACTAAGGCCTTGTCGGTATTGTTAACAAGTTTACCTCCACAATCCATTTTCCCTAATACAATATTAAACACAATTTTGCCCTTACTGTGGAGAAGGGCAGTAGTTGTTTCAAAATGTGTTAACCTTGACCACAACAAGATAACTTTGTCCACATCAAGATCAAAAATCACATTTAACATCAAGCTAGATACAACGTGCTAGCTAACATGATGCATTTTCCCAGTATAGACAAGGCCTAAAACTACAAGAAATCCTGATTTAGGCTCTCTCCCAACCTTTAGTAATCACTTTCTCTTTCAGATATGGCATAGTATATTAGTATGAAAAGAAAAAATTTACACAGCAACTTCACAACAAGTCTGAATTAGAGCTGCATGGAAGGACTGATTTCTCTTCAGTTTGCTGGCAATTCTGAAAAATAATAATGCATTATTTCAAGTTGATACAAAATGAAAGTTTTTGGTGAATGTAAAAATAAAAACAAACTATTTTAGGTCAAATAAAACACTTCATTAGACCCAAAATGAAACTTTTAGTTTAGATTTTGAGCTTTTAACTTTTTAAATTAAAACAAGTTCAAGGAAATTTCTAAATGAAAAATCATTTCAAATTGCAAAATCAAAACATTTTGTTTCGAAAATGTGGAGATGAAAGGTTTCAATTTTTTTCAGATTCTTTTTCCAACTGAAACAATTAGACAAATTTGAAACAAATTCATGAAATGTTTCAATGGACCTGACTCTGCATATTTCTCTGAAAAAGGCTTTGGCTGAAAAATTTCACAAGGCTCTAATCTGAATTCAGTGTTTCTGTGCATTAATGTAGTTACACGTTTAATCATTTCTGAAGAACTATGCAGTCTTAACAATTAGATGGCTGCACACAACATTTAAAATAATGACCCTAGGTAATGAACAACAAAATATGAAGTCACAATAAATGTATCTTATATAAACAGTCAAACTGCAAGAAAAAAAATTCAGAATACCATTCACAAAACAAAAAAAATCAAAACATGACTTATGCTTGCTTTAAGAACTTTAAAGATTCTTTATTTCAGACATTATGCATGGGATTTTTAAAAACACTCCACTTTGGTTCCTGATGAAGTCAATGTGAGTTTTACTGTTGGCTTCGGTGGGAGCAGAATTAGGGCAATGTGAAATGCTTTGGAAAATCCCACTCCGTAAATATATCTAAACACCTAAGTACATTTGTTGAGAAATGCTGGAGTGTAACTTGATGAGGTTATGTCAACACTGTAAGCAAATACTTCATATTTCTCAACAAATACTCTGTATCAGAGACATTATCTACAGACTAGTAGTTTTGAATTTTGAGTGTATTGAACTAGAGGGACCAAAGGCTAATCAGTGAAAAGCGTCAAACATGAATAATTTTTAAATGCTTCTGACCTATGCAAAAGAATCAGTTAAAATTGTCAAAACTATTAAATCTCAGTAAGTGGTGGGAGGTTGGGAAAGAATTATTTGGTTTTTAGAAAATCAGTGGGAAAGAGTCCTGGCTTTAAATGCCTTTTTCTACTTAGCCCCAACGAGGGCATTGTGACTACTTCAGAAAATAAGGTAAATACAATGATCAAACACTTGGATGTACCTTGTGTTACCAAAGGAGAAAAGTAGCCAGTTTTTAGTGATTTTTGCTGAAGCCTAGAAATTTAAAGTAGCATTTTAAAGCAAAGGTTTGCTTAAAATTAATACAAGTATGGAGTAGAATAACACTGTAGTACAAATCCTCAGACCTTTTTAACTAACTCCCCTTATAGCTCATTTCCTCTCTAACACGGATAAGTGTGTTATCCCACTGTAACTCATTATGTTCTCTACCTCCCTTTGTCCTTTTGTATTGTGATAATCATTTGTTCTGTGGCATACTGTTAGGCACTGAAACATATTCGCAAAAGGGTTTGTAAATTGCCCAGTTGAAGCTCTGGCTGTCCTGTGAGGAAATTTAGCAAATTGCAAGAATGGAGCCTGCCATGGAAATATAATAGGAAGAATTTAAAAAATAAACAAACTAACAAAAACAAAAAAACCACATCCCAACACCTGCTCCCAACAAAAATTCCCTGACCCCCCCCCCAAATACCCCCCCCCACAAAAACAAAAGCCCCAAAACAAACCACAGCCTGAGACTTGGAGTTACTGGGTGGGGAAAATGACAGAGAGAGGCAGGTGGTCAGCTGGGGGTGGTGGAAGAGGATGCACTTTTCAGAAAGCAAAACATATTGCAGTCCTACACTGGGAGGGGTTTGAACTAAGATATACGACTTCAGCTACGCTATTCGTGTAGCTGAAGTCGAAGTATCTTAGTTTGCTTACCTGGCCGTCCTCACGGTGGCTAGTAGACTGCGGCGGCTCCCCTGTTAACTCCACTTACTCCTCCTGCTGAGGTGGAGTACGGGTGACGATTCGCGATAAATCAATCCCTGATAGATCGATCACTACCCGCCACACTGGCGGGTAGTGAAGACGTACCCTCAGTAGGGCTAGTTTCATAAACATTATGATCACCCATTCTCTCTTTCTGTCTTCATAGACTTTGCCAAAGGGTAAATCCAGACTAGGAAAGGATTTCATTTGTTACCGAATACTTCATTGAAATATTTTGTTTTGCTATTGGGACATGATTTACAGTGGTACATTTGTGCCAGGCTGTTTCATGAGCTATTGAAGTAGCTCAGCTGTCCAAGACAACAGACTCTTTAAATCTGTCCCTCTGTGTTAGTCCTTCCCTTTACATTTGTCTGAATCTGCCCTTTCTCAGAGTGTTGACACAGAGCAGCAAGTTTTGCTGAGGCTACTTTCTCACTCCTAATAAATTCCGAAGCCAGCCACAGAAATGCTTGGTCATCAGGCCAGCTTTCTTCTGCTATTTGAAGAACAGACATTTCTAGAGTGGGAGCTGTCTTATTTCTTATTATATTAAATTGCTTCATAGTGTAATTTTCTGACGAAGGGCTATATCCTGCAAAGTGTGCAGTGCCTTGAGAGCACTGAACCTAATGTCCACAAAGGGCACTCAATACCTCACATAGACAGATCTAGATCAAAATTTTAGCTGGGCATGGCCATTTGCCTATACTGTGTGTGTGTGCTCACTTAGGGCCCGTCTCTCGAAGCTTGATGCAGTTTGTGTGGCATTCATTCAAGCCAGTAGTCCAACTGAATTACTTACGTGAGTAAATTCGACTCAGGGTTGCAAAATCTTGCCTTGTGCCTTCCCTACGTCAAGGTATGGGCACTTCTGAGAGTGCACCCCTGTGGCGGGCGGAGGGGTTTCTAGTGAATAGGTTGTTCAATGAAGTCCTGCTAGTGCTGCTAATTTAGAGCCTGCTGGGGGAAAGGTTCACACATGGCTCCCCACCTAGAAGAGCTTTTCAAGAGCAGTGATTCTCAGCCTTTCCCGAATACTGAACCCCTTTCAGGGATCTGATTTATCTTGCATACGCCTAGTTTCACTTCACTTAAAAACTCAGACTTTGGCTTCAGCCCCATGCAGCTAGGCTTGGCCTTGGGCTTTTTGCCCTGGGCACCAGTGAGTCTAATGCTGACCCTGGTGACCCCATTAAAATGAACTCGTGACCCACTTTGGGGTCATGACCAGCGTTCACTAATTTTTCTCACCCATGTGTGGAATGAATGCTGTTATGTGCACCAATATGGAGGTGATGTGTGACACATCACCTTCATATTGATGCACATAAAAAATTCATTGGTGGGGTTGTGGCTGAGGTGTTCAGAGCGTGGGAGGGGGTTCAGGGCAGAGGGTTGGAGTGCAGGGGTGTGAAGGCTCCGGCTGGGGGTGTGGGCTCTGGGGTGGGGCCAGGGATGATGGGCTCAAGGCTGGGGCAGAGGGTTGGGTGCAGGGGGCGAGGTTCCAGCTGGGGGTGTGGGCGGGTTCTCTGGGGTTAAGGTGGGGGATAGAGGACTCCCCCCAGCGCTCTCTCCCTGCAGCAGCAGCACCTGGTTAGGAGGGGTGGGGGAGGGAGAGAAGAGGCACCTGTCCCTGCTGTGGGAGGGCTGGGGCTGCAGGATAAGTGCCTGGGTCCGGGCCGGGGGAGGGCAAGTGCTGAGTTGGGGCCGGGGGAGGGGCACCTGCACATCTCCCAGAGCACCTGCACAGCTCTAAATAGGCTGCTGCATGGCCGTACATCTTACAGGGAACCACTGTTGAAAACCGTCGAAAATATAGAGCAGCATAAGCAAGTCACTGTATGAAATTTTAGTTTGTACTGACTTTGCTACTGCTTTTTATGTAGCCCTGTTGTAAAACTAGGCAAATATCTGGATGATAGTGATGGGGGATATTGATGTCCCCCCTGGAAGACCTCTGTGTACTTCTGTGTACCCCTGGTTGAGAACCACTATTCTAGAAAACAAACAAAACAAAACAAAAACCCCAACAATTGTGGCAGGCACAAGCTATTAAGATGTTGGTAATTTTATTTTACCTCCAATTCATCTATTTTATTTTTGGGAGTGGCACAATTCTCTGGGTGCCATCCCCAAATAGAGTCTCCATTGCTCAGCACCTTGCAGAATCAGGCTCTACAGACCAGATCCTCAGCTGGTGGAAGTGTAGTGTAGCACCACTGGCTTCAGTAAGAGCTGTGCTGATTTACCCCATCCTAGGATCTGGCCTTCACTGTGTGTGGATACTACTGTTCTCTACTGGGTAGAATGTCAGACATTGATAAATGTGTGACCGTGGCAAGCCTACAGAGCATAAGCCCTACTAATTCTATGACTAACAAAGCTCACATGGGAGAGGCCTGGTCTGAAGCTGCAGGGCTTAGGCCTTGTCTACACTACACAATTAAGCTGGCTTAAATTGCGTCGATGTACAGCCACCACAGTAATTAAACCACTTTTGCACGTTCACACTATGCTTCTTGTGTTGCTGGTATGCATCCACAGAAGCAGCGCTTGCATCGATGCAGAGAGCAGTGCACTGTGGGTAGCTTTCCCACTGTGCACCTTCTAGCCACCATCTAGCATGGGGTATTTTAGAAAGGGTTTGCAATGCCTTATGGGTGCAAACAAGTCATGGAGAGGTGGCTGGGAACATAGATTCAGCGTCCCATGATGCAGTTTTCTCCATCCCATCACTCCATGGGCATCTTATTACCTTTTGCACCACTTTTTGAGTGCCACGCAAGCCTGCGTATCCACCATCTTTGAGAGAAGAATGGATCCAGCATTGCTCTTCAGTATTGTACTGATCCTGCAGTGTCATGAGCTGCAAGTCTGATGATTATGCCTTGGTGGCTGTCTTGCTGTGGACCATGGAAAAAACAATTCAAGATTGCTGTTGGCATTCATAGAGCAGCTGCACAGGTTGGACCACCAGTTCTGGGTTCAAGAAACAAGCACTCACTGGTGGGAATGCATCGTTAATGAAGGTATGGGATGATGAGCAGTGGCCATGGAACTTTTGAATGTACAAGGTCCCATTCCTGGAACTGTGCATGGCGCTCGCCCCAGCCCTCCAATGCAGTGACACCAAAATGAGAGGTGAACTCATGGTGGAGAAGTGAGTGGAGATCTCTTTGTGGAAGCTGGCAATGCCAGGTTGCTACCACTCAGTCAGGAATCAATTTGGAGTTGGTGAATCCACTGTGGGGGATGCTGTGGACACAAGTGTGCAGGGCCGTTAATGGCATCCTGCTATGCAGGACCATGACCCTGGGCAACTTGTGGGCTGACAGAGCCTCCTCTCCCCACAGACCCAGGAGATCCACCACTTCCGCTATACTCTAGGCAGAAGCTTGTTTCCTGTAGCTGGGCAGTGGCTATGTGAGTGCTTCACACTGAGCAAACAGGAAATGGAATTTGGCTTTAAAAGAGGAGGGGCATGCACCTGGCTGCCGGACAGTAGAATTCAAAAAGGTGACCAAAGTGACCACGGTGCAGCATTGTGGGACACCTCTGGGAGGCCATTAAAGCCAACATAAGCAATGCAGTGTCTACACTGATACTGCGTCATTCTAAGTGCTACGCCTCTTGCCAAGGTGGATTGACTAGGTCGGCGTAGTGGGGGAATTGCAGGAGGAACACTGTAGTGTAGACTCCTACACGATTAGGTTGACGTGAGGTGCCTCATGTTGAGCTCTGTAGTGTAGACCAGGCCTACGGTTCTATCGCTGGTGCCTGAAATATGTGGCTTAGCTGGTATGATGATCATTAGGGGTATTTGTGACCATGGCTTCATTAAAAACAGGGGGAAAAAAAGTAAAGAAAGGCTTCTGAATTTGGAGTGGAACCTGGAGGGAGAAAGTTAAAAAAAGAAATAATGGAAGCAAAGCAAAGGCAAGGCATAGGCCTTGAGTCCATCTGATATCCCTGCTCCACTGAATTCAATGGGATTATTGCCATTGATGTCAGTGGCGCCAGGATTTCACCCCCCCCTTTTTTTAAAAATGCACAGTAGATCTTGATTTGTGACTTCATTCTTCATGCTAGCTTTATGGTGAGAGCACCCGTGACTGGATCCTAAATCCACATCTTTCAGCGTATGACCACAAAAGCTAATGAAAACATACATATTCTATATCTGTCTGAAGGAGCAGAAGTAGATATGGATCTCAGCAAGGGCACCGATGAAACAGTTGAGGACTGAATATAATTCAAGCAGCTGGTCAGACTGACATTTCAATACAATAGCTTACGTTTCTATTGTACCTTCCTTCCCAAAGAATCGGGTACAAGCACTATACTGCTATCAAGGAAAAGCTTCACCCACTCAAATGCAGTCATTTCTGGGGGACACGCAGTAGCTGTTTAACACGGCTAAGCAACACTACATAGCGGTTTAGGACAGGAAGTGAAGACGAGGAGAACCATTTGAAATTGCAGGAGAAGTTAATACATCAGCAGTTCTCCTTATTTGATATGCAGTATGCCAGATTTTCCATAGCTAAGCAAATAATTTCAGGCATCTTTGTGTGGTGTCTCTTTCATGAGGGTGGTAGCAACTAGCATAGCATAGGGTTATTATAAACATTATGGATCCATGTGAGAAAGAGCTCTCACATGTTAATGCTCCAAAGCATATCAAATTAATATGACTATTAAATTCTGTCAAATACCTCTCCAGCATCCAGCAAGAGAACCAAGAAATTAATTTGCCTCATTTTGTAGCATTTGTCATACTTGGGGTCTGCAGGCATTTTACTAGAAATGTCCCTGTAAATACTGGTAGGTCTGAGTGAACACATTGTGGAAGCAGTGTTTCCATGTACAGCAGCGTGAAATCCTCTGAGTTCAGTTCACACTAGTCTCTGAACTAGAACCAGTGAATACAGTTTTCAGGGGTTCATGCCTATATCCTTAAACTCCAAGCTACCCTCAAGCAAACCCAGCAAAATTCATCGGTTTTGGAATAAAAACCAGTGAGTTTCGCCACCCATTCCCTCTTCACAGCAGTCCCCACTAGGCTGATTCCTACCCTTTACCTCCAGGCTTGATGGCCTTCTCCTCTCCCTCATCTCCTGATATCTTCAAAGAACAGTTGGGCCCTTCACAGATATATATATATATATATATATATATATATATATATATATAGGGAACAGTTAGCTGGCCTGCTCCACACCCCGCATTGTGATCTTCTTGGAGGGCAACTGGTAGACTTCCTCCCTCAGATCTGTAGCTAAGCCAGTTTCTGTCCCCTTCCCTCTTTCTGAAGTAGAACCAAAAATGGTACTTTGTATCCAGCTGCAGAACTTGCTGCATCGCCTGAGGTCCTTTATCTCCCTCTGAGGGAAGGAATTTTCTCTTCGTGTCTGTCCTCTGGCTCTGGGTCACCTCTGCCCTTGAGTCCGGTGAATGCTAGCAAGTCCATGAGCTACTTTTCAAATCTATAATTTAAAGGGATCCCTACAGTTACCATTTAACTGAAGTTATAGCAAATATAACTTTATAGAAAGGTAGTTAAAAAAAAAACCTGGCCATATAACTCGAGGCAAATTAATACCACCACTCCCATTTTAAAATTAAACTAAGAGCGGCTAAACAAGAGGCTAACAGTGTAATTAAAGTTTGTTTGGAATGATGTGTTTTGGGTAATTCTCCCCTAGTGGTTATGTTCAGGTAAAGTAGCGTCTTGCTTTCCAAAAGCAGGAAGCTCTCATTATCATGATTAAATAAATATATTACAGTAGTGCCCATATTCAGCATCAAGGCCCCCCTATGCTAGATGCTATGCAAACTCCCGTGAAGACAGTCCCTGTGCTGAATGTGGCTGCTGGAGCTCTCAAAGATGGAAGGCGAGTTGAGCCCAAGGGATTTTCTTTATCCTGCAAAGGAGAAAGTCTTCTTTCAGAGTGTAAGTTTCTGGGCTAGATTCTATCTTAGCCCTCCCCAAGGTGCTTTCGAGTGATATGGAGGGGCCACACAGCAGCTGGACTCTCCAGGAGGAATTCTCGCTTAATAAGCCAGAGTTTCTCCTACCAGCTTGCAGACGCAACATACTGGCAGGGCAGCTGTACCAAGCTTAAAGAGGTTGCATCATACGTCTCCTTTTTAACTGTCTAATGTGGAGGTGGGGCAGAGCCGAGCCATGCTCTGGTGCCCACCCCACCACTTCTGCTGCCTTTTAGACACCCAGTGTCCCTGGGAGGGGGCAAAGAGGAGAAGGGATTTGCTCTCCAACAAGATTCTGGCCAGGCTCTTCACAGTGGCATGTGATGAGACAACACAAATTTGCTTTGGACACAGCATGCTTTGATCTTAAGAACATAAGAATGGCCGTACTGGGTCAGACCAAAGGTCCATCCAGCCCAGTATCTGTCTGCCGACAGTGGCCAATGCCAGGTGCCCCAGAGGAAGTGAACTAACAGGTAATCATCAAGTGATCTCTCTCCTCCCATCCATCTCTACCCTCTGGCAAACAGAGGCTAGGGACACCATTCCTTACCCATCCTGGCTAATAGCCATTAATGGACTTAACCTCCATGAATTTATCTAGTTCTCTTTTAAACCCCGTTATAGTCCTAGCCTTCACAACCTCCTCAGGCAAGGCGTTCCACAGGTTGACTGTGAGCGGTGTGAAGAAGAACTTCCTTTTATTTGTTTTAAACCAGCTGCCCATTAATTTCATTTGGTGGCCCCTGGTTCTTATGTTATGGGAACAAGTAAATAACTTTTCCTTATTCACTTTCTCCACACCACTCATGATTTATATACTTCAATCATATCCCCCTTAGCCGCCTCTTTTCCAAGCTGAAAAGTCCTAACCTCTTTAATCTCTTCTCTTATGGGACCCGTTCCAACCCCCTAATCATTTTAGCTGCCCTTCTCTGAACCTTTTCTAATGCCAGTATATCTTTTTTGAGATGAGGAGACCACATCTGTACCCACATTCCCTATCCCCAGTGCATACTGCAGGTGCCAGCCCGTATGTGGCCCCCTGGTTGTCATATTTTCTTTAATAAGCCATGCAATCTGCTCTCAGGAGTTTATTACCTACCAGCGCACCTGTCCCAAACTGTATTAGCAATTTTCTGAAGGCATGATAATGATATAGATAGACTGACAAACGTTACTAGACCATAACATATATTCCATTCTTTTCCCTATCCCCACCCCCTGTCTAATCTTGGTTCATTTGCTGACTTGATCATCTTCTCTGATCACTTACTCTTCCCCTCCACCTCCTTCAATCCACCACCAGCTGTTCTGAGCGTCTCCCTACCAAAATCCCACTTTACAGGCAAGGAAGACTGACCAGAACTCTGAGTCCATCAACACTACGCAATCAACCAGACAGTTCTCTGCTGGGAGACATAAGAGACTCTCTCAGAGGCCAAACATACAGCTTCCACAAGCTCGCTCCCTCCCTCCGCCCCCACAAAATCTAGGAAATAAGAGATCAAGAAGCAAATTCAGCACCATGTGCAATTCTATTGACTTCAGTGGGAGTGCATGGGATGTGTGTCTATGCTGAACTTGCCCTGAGGAATCTGAACTACAGACCATTTCCCCCACTTTCCTCCTCTTTTCTGATGTAGATAGAGTTAGAATTATACACACCTGATTCTAATTCTGCTACAGGTTTTACCTTGATCATCAGTGGAGTTACAATATATTTTGTAGCTTGTTACATGTCCAGTTATGCAGCAAAATGCTTTGCACAGCATAGATGAGCCGGGCAACTATTACATAAACAATGCTATTTCACCAGCTGTGGAATAAATGGCAATCCATTAGATAAACAGACTTCTGTCTGCAGTAGTGAGTGCCACTAAGCTTTGTCCACGCCAGGGCAGTGTCATGGAAACAAAAATATATCTGTTGATGTGATAAGGAGTAGGCAAGAAAAGCCAGAAGAGACTGAAACACCATGAAAACCTCACTAATACAGGACATAAGTGAAATATATTAGGATTACTATTCCTATCCCATTTTATTGCCACTGGCTTGGGAAAACGAGCATAACTCACCCATAGCAATAAAACTTTATACCACACCATCATACCTTCTAGATTTAAGCACATTTATAGTATACATCTCTAGACTGGAACTTGCTCTGTGGTGATCTTCAGTTGTTTGGAGGGAGAAAGCACAAAGAGCCTTCCCCACGTCCACCCTGTCATTTGCCTTGTGTCCCTGCTCATGGGCGATCCACAAACTGAGCAGGGAGCACAGGTTCTGTGCTAGGATTGCATTGCCAGCAGCAGAAGCCTCCCCTGCAAAGAGGGTAGGGAGGGGCTCCAGCCATTGTATGCTCTTCCTCCACCCCCAAAGGAAAGCTTGCTGGGTGAGGAGTCACCCAGGATGAAGACCATTGTTGGCAGCTCTGCTCCTCTGGTGCAATGAAACTCTCTACAACAAGGGTGAAGCTCTTTTGTGTAGGAGGCTTTGCTTTCTACGGGGCTGGTCTGAGACTGTGGAATTCACTCCCCTAGGAGCTAAAGACTATCACAAATCTCACCACCTTCCACGCCAAATGCAAGGTGCACTTCTTTGACCTGCCCTTCTCAAATATAGATATATAGCAAACAGAAACCCTACCAAAACAAGACACTCCACTGCACACACTTCTCCCCCGAGGAGAAGATGAGATGACAAACATCACGAGACAGATGTTAGTCACATCACTTAATACACTACCAGAAGGTGCTCAGATACTACAGGGATGAGAGCACTATAAGAAGCTAAACAGAATAGAAAGCATCAAGGAGGTGAAACCTGAGCAACTGAGAGAGGAAGAGATTTTAATTCAGAATCCTTAAAGCACTTAGTTTAGTGTTTCTTTGTCAGCCATTTGAGTTAAATAGGAGTTAACCAAACAGTTGGGAAGCATTCTCTCTGTTAAAGATGCAATCCCTCTCTACCTGAAATTAAGTATTAAGACGGTGCCTTTTCTGCTTCTTTGGTCCAAAATCAACAGTAAAAACACAGACGACAAGACTTGATAGTTCTAAAATAAAATTAAAGCAGGAAGAAAAAAGGAACCCCTTTCAGGCCTTATTTATTCACTATAAAGAAACAAAGAAGGGCACCAACCCAATTGATTTCCCTTTTTCAGGTCACCTTTAAAGCCACATTCTGGCCCTCAGAGCCAGATACAGTAACTCCTCACTTAAAGTCGTCCCAGTTAACATTGTTTCATTGCTGATCAATTAGGGAACATGCTCGTTTAAAGTTGTGCAATGCTCCCTTATAAGGTCGTCGTTTGTCCACTGCTTGCAGGAAGAGCAGCCTGTTGGAGCTAGTGGTGGGGGCTTGGAACCAGGGTGGACCGGCAGCCCCCCATCAGCTCCCCTATGTTCCCTGTGCAGCAGCTGCCAAACAGGTTACCAATTGCTGGCAGTTCAGCTGTCCCTCCCCCCACTGCCGTGTGCTGCTCCTGCCCTCTGCCTTGGAGCTACTCTCCAGAGCCTCCTGCTTGCTGGGGTGGGGGGGGAGGAGAAAGGGGCTAATGTCAGGGTGTCCCCCTCCCCTCTGCTCCTGCACCCTGCTTACCACATCTCCATAGAGCAGGGGACACACAGGACAGGGCTCAGGAGGGAGGGAGCTTCCTGGCAGCAGTCTCAGCTTGCTGATTAACTTAACAAGGTAATGTAGTAGGTGTCAGCCTACTTAAAGGGTAAATGCACCTCTCTTTCTCTCACACACAGGGTGTGTGTCTCTGTCTGATATGCTGTCTCCCCTCCCTCCATTCCTGCTGCCTTGTAGAGTGTGAGGCTACATTAACAACATGTTAACCCTTGAGGGCCCAGCCGATGCTAGTTCATGATTTAGCAGTAAGGCATCCCCTGGGAAATATCCCACCCTCTGACTCCACCACCTCAACCAAGTTTCCCAATCATCATCGCTGTGTACAGTATTAAATTGTTTGTTTAAAACTTATACTGTGTTTGTATGTATATATATATATATATATAGTCTTTTGTCTGGCAAAAAAAATATGTCCCTGGAACCTAACCCCCCTTATTTACATTAATTCTTATGGGGAAATTCGATCCGCTTAACATCATTTCGCTTAAAGTCGCATTTTTCAGGAAAATAACTACAACATTTAGTGAGAAGTTACTGTACAGTGCTGGTGAAATTCCATTTAAGCCAATGGAGTTATTCCAGGGAGAAATTTGGCTTGATATTCTAAAGCTGTTATTAAGATAAGGGTCAGCTCAACATTCATTTACTCTCCTGCACTGGGTACCTGTAGTGTGAGAGGGAGAACAGTCTCTGTGGGGCTGCTGCACTGCATCTTGTGCCACTTGGGAGTAGGGCAAGCCTTGGTTCCATTCCCTCCCCCGCCAATGCTCCAGCCATGCAGCTGAGCCAGCACAGGGAGTGAAGTAATCTGCATGGGGGCAGGGGCAGATTGCTTCACTCCTGAGACAAGAAGGGACCTGGGAATCAGGTTGGGATTCTGAGTCACTGTCTGATTCTGGGTCTATCTGACCACACATTGCCTGTTGTTCAAGGCTCATAGCAAAGCTGTAATTTAGCCCAAAGTAAGTAGGCTTTAGCTCCACACATTTAGTCTCTTGTAGCGAGACTAGGCTTGCGCCAGACGAAAGATTAATGAACACAATTTTTATTTTTTTAGCACCTTAAAAATTCGATTGCAATCTTATTCAGATCAGAGTCTTACTGGTCAGCACTTTCTTGTATGATGAAATCTTTATAAACTCTGAGACCACGGGCTGCAGTAATATTAGCAGTTGTTGCCTTACTGCATAACATATTCGGTGTTCCTGTCTTCAGGAACATTTTTGACTGCCTTATGATTGATTGACAAACAAACCTGCATCTGATCTTTAAGAAAAGGGTCAAGAAACAAAGTAAGAAATTTAATTTCCTATGTGAATGGAATGCTGTGTGTATTTGGCTCTATCACAAGTCTAGAAACACTGGCTGTGGCATATTGCTTGAAATAAATTCAAGAGGCAGCGGAACAAGAGTGAATTTTCAGCCCCCAAGATTTATGCATCAAAAACGTCTCAGCCCTAGAACATGTTTTATGAGAATTAAACTAGAAGGTACAGTCCCTCTTGTCTCAGATGGTGAGCAGGCTATAGCTCTACAAGATTTAGCTTCTCATAGACATTCCTGAAATTCCTTAAACCTGTGAAATCATGAATGATTGCTCCAGAGGGCAATAAAGTCTATTGCTGGATCCCAAACCTAGTTCCAATCACTGCCTATAATTACAGTGGAATTTTTGGTACCTAACCGATCATAAAAAATTATGGGGGGCAGGAAAGGGAGTCAGTTGTATTTCATAGCATAATTATTCAATAAACCTATTTCCCCCCATAAGTAAGGCTGGGAAGCTCTTCAACTATATTAAGACAGTGTCTACAGTTTACACATTGTGGGTTAGTGCACGTATGTGAGACTTACCAGGTAAACAGTATGAGCTGAAGATCCTGCCAGACTGACGAGGGCCAGTTTCTGCCAGCAGTAATCATGATGAGTAGTACCTTACTACATGTAGTACAGAAAGGAGAAGCAGACATCACCTCTAGTATCAAAGGGAGAAGCTGAGAAGATATCTACCCCACCCCTTTCCTCACTCTACAGAAGGAGAGAAATCTGACCTAGGATCACTCATGTAGCAAACAAACAGTGCTGATTGGTTTAACGAATGACTTGGTCATGTGATCTGCACACCAGGTTTCCAGTGTTATAACCCCTTCCCCATCAACCGCATTTTAGAGAGCACTGTTTCCTGAAATGACTTCACAAGTGCTGGGGCATGCCTTGTTGTTTGTAAGAGTTGAGCTCAAAGGAACTGCCTCAACTAATAGCTGCTGAATGCCCGATGCATTCAGGGGCACATTAAGATTTTGGCCCCTTTCTGCCTAGGATTAAGACTGGGGAGGGGAAGGAATAGTTCTTGAATTTAAAAGCTTAGGTTTCTCTTATATTCAAGGGGATTATTGTTTCCCTTAATATGCTAGGAACAAACACTGCTACAATCATTATGAATCACTACTCTTGATTAGTCTAATTCTTTTTACTGCCATTACAGCAGATGCTCACATTTCTATTCTCAGTGGCCAAATCAATCTTCCCCAACTCCTCATAAATAGTCTAATATGAATACTAGATATTATATGTATAGAGTGCTGTTGTAGCCATATCGGTCCCAGGATACTACATATTATTTCAGTCTCCACTGGCTTTAGCAGGAGAGGAGCGAACCACATCCTCAGGTCAACTTTCTGGACCACATGCCTGGTAAACCGAAGGGGATACAGCATAGAGTTCCATCACCGACTGCCCCTGTTGTGTAGGCAGACAGTCAGAATGACACCACATTTCCCTGTGAATGACCTCCCCTTTAGTATTTTTCTCTCTATGGCTGGGATTCCGCTTTCAGTATCATCCATCTTCCAGCACTTGAGCCATTTTGCAGTCAATTAGAGAACTCTGGGGATTTTTTTTTCCTTTGGAAATATCTCAGAATGCAAACCACCCAACCAAAATGCCCACCACATCCTATAAAACCACAAAGCAAAGTCTAGCTAAAAATCAATGCATTTGGGATGCATGTAAAACTAAATTTAAAATGTCAGATTCACAATCCCCTTAGCTAGATGGAATGTCTCCTCCATGATGAGCTGCTGCCTTGGTAAGCATGTGGATTGTGTTACCACCAATACGTAGGGCTGTATCTGCCCATCCCTTTCTCCCAGGCTTCCATTCTTTACCTCCAGGTTCTCATGCATGCACAGTCAACTTACTATTACTGCAATTTATAGATGTCCCAAAAGTGTTTTCAGAAATTTTGGTAACATTCCAACTATTTTATAAAGCTGGTTTAAAAAAAAAAAAAACAGCCAAGAGGGTTTGTGAAAAATTTGTCATCAAAATTTGAAAAATTTCAGCCTGAGATTCTAGCTGCATTATGTGCAAACAAAGAGTAATAGATGGTCCCTGCCTCCCCCTTTCCCCCCCACCAGGAGTTTCTGGTCTAAATAGACAAAACAGACACTGGGTGGGAGGGGAAACAAGCTTAAAGAAAGGTGAGTGATTTCCCCAAGGTCTCACAGCAGACCAGTGGCAGAATGAGGTGCTGCTCCTGATTCTGAATCCCAGGCCCATTCCCTGGCCACAGCACTATGCTGCTTAAGTGATGCGGGGTAAAATGGGAGAAAAGTGATGCTGCTTTGGTCAGTTTTTGCTTTGTACCTTCTATAGTCTTGTTTTTTTTAAATGCGTGCCCAAAGTGGCATTTGTGGAGAAGCTTATACAAGATTGAAATCTAAATAAATATAATTCATTTCTGAACTAGGTGGCTTTTTCCTAAGATTTGCCCTTGTTTGATGGTAATTATATCTGTAGAACTCATATAAGGAATAACACTCGAGAGCACGGAGACGTTCAGAGAGATTTTCTTTCCTGATGCATGTTTTATTTCTCTTTCAGAAGGAAGAGGGCCCTTGTTCATGAAAATATTGTTTTCTGGAAGTGATCTTTTCCAGGATAACAATGCAGCTTTGCTGTGCAGCACACCTGGCATGTGGGTGTTTTAAAGGCATGATGCTACTTGCAGCAAAAGTTATTTCAGTCTTTTTTATCTTTAAATAATAAAATCAAAATAATGTAATAAGATTCATGGATGATTGAAAAGGGATTTTCTTCCCACCCGATTTAGCCCTATGAGCGCTAATGGTCAATGCTTTTAAAAAATATACCCACTTAATGATGGGACATGGCCAGATGATTATATACTATATAACTCGTGGGTGATGTATGTATTACTGTATTCTTCCAGAGCTTCATCCTAAGCCCACTGAAATCAATGGGAGTCTTGCCATTCCCAGACACATGCAGTTAGTGTTCCATAATCAAATGCATTTGTCTTCACCAGACGATCGTATTGCTAGATGATTTATTTGACCTGTGTTCATCTTGCTTGGGGTGTCACCACACCAGAGGTAGCCATTTGGTTTATAACAGTTTTAATCACATCTATCGTTATTGGCTGATCTCTATTACCTGAAACCACAGCTCTTTTGAGTGTTTGTGTCACTGTGCCCCGGTCATGGTGTGGAAGATCCAATTTATTTAAGTCCTTCCCCCCTCATTTTTAAACAAATTACATTTCTTTCCCTTGCTTTATATTTGGGGGCCATTTGCTTCTCTGGAATGAGATTCCTCCCTCTTGGCTTTTGCACTTCTTGTTCTCTTAGGAGGTCTCTAGGTGAGGATGAAAGGTTAGAAGTGTTAGCTAACATGTAACTAAGGGTAGAACTACACTTAAACCACTTCAGCGGCACAGGTGCAGCACTTCAATGTAGATACTACCTACGGCAACAGGAGGGGGTTCTCCCATTGGCATAGGTAATCCAACTCCCCTAGAGGGAGTAGCTAGGTCAATGGAAGAATTCTTCCATCAACTTAATACTCTCTATGAAGGGGTCAAAAAGGTCACCACAGCTTTCACTCTCAGGGAGGGGGATTTTTCACATCCCTGAGAGGCAGCTATGCTAAAGTAAGTTCCCAGGGCAGACCAGCCCACACACCTTCTGGAACACTAGTGTAGACATGGCAAATTGTACTTTAGCAAGTGCTAGCTGGTTGAGCTGAGGGAGAGCCTCAGGTTCATCTTTACCAGCTAATTGTAAAATAAATTGTCGCTGACTACACTAGTTTTTCAAAACACGTTAAAGGTTGGAGCAAACACATTAAAAAACCATACCCCCCTTTTATCCCAGTTTAGAAAAGCTATTATAATTATTTTTTTTTAAATCACAAAGGGCCTGGTTTATGGGTTGCAACCTCCAGTGCTGAATTTGCTACCTACAGATCCTCCTAGTTTCTCTTCATTTTTCTTAGCCTTCATTAGAATCTGGGATTTGTAAAGTGTGTGTGTGTGGGGAGGGAGCCAAACTGAAAACACAAGCCAACAACATCAATCATATATTTCAGCACATTTTCTTCATTCCAAACCTATATAAATTATGAGGCTTCTGAGTCATTAGTGCACCAGTGTGAGGCTGATCATAATCTTTGTCCTTGCCTTTTTTGTGTGATCATTGCTGCTGATTTGTATTTCAGCATGTGGGGACTATAAGCAGAGACAGTACTGAAATGATATTTGGAGGCCAGACTCTGTTCTCAGTTACAACAGTATAAATCTGGAGTAACGCCACTGAAGTCAGCGGAATCGTGCCAGACTTAGAGGTCTGCCGGAGATCAGAATCTGGCCACAAGTCTGCAAGATTTCCTTTCTGCACCATCTTGCTGATGAGGGAGATAAATACATATTCATCAAAATGTCCTGGCTAAATAAAGGATTAAATAAAAAGCGGCAATAACAATATATTTATTTTTTAAAGCCAGGATTCTCGCCGGCTTCAAAATTATTTCCCTCAGTTATTCATTGCTAAAGAACTCTTCTTAATAAAGTTCAGAGAACAGACAAAGGCAAACAGGAGGCTGTAAGTAATGGATATCTATGAAAGCTGTGTTAAAAACAAGTACACCTGTGAGGAGCAATTGGCAGACTGTTGGGACTTTATAGGTAATTACATTACATGGGCTCTCATAATGTCAGATGTAATGTAATAGGCAGCTCATTTTGGTGTTCCCTATAGTCAGCTAGAGCTATCACAGAGACAACGCCTCATTTTTCCCATTGGTCTGGAAATTATGGCTTCTAGTCTGCAGCTCTTACTTAACAGAATACCACACCCCCCAAAATTTCTCTTCTCTCTTCAGTGTCATAATTAGATTATACCAAACTGGCTGCATTGAAACATTGGTGCTTGTAATGTCTCAGTTATATTCCTGGACTCCCTTCAAAATTGTTTCGTTTGTCACAGTGACCTTGACTGATGAAAGCAGAGGTACTGAAATGCAGTTTTTTTGAAGCAGAAAAGAATCACCAAAGAGGATAAAGCAAAACTATGCAACAAAACAAAAGCATACAGAAGGTGTGACACAGCAGCCTTCAGGAGGGAGAAGTGTTCAGGCTAGCCTGGGCCCAGAGCGGGGCGGCTTCCTCGACACTCGTGGTCTTCCACCCTGCTGAGTTACTTGGTGGCCTAGAGCAGGGGGGCTTCCTCAACACTCGTGGTCTTCCACCCCCTCGAGTTACCTAGTGCCACGCCCAGTGTCACCGATTATTCCTCTCCTGAGACTGAAATGCAGTTAGCTAAGGCCCAATCTTGAGAGGTTCTGAGCAATCCCTTGCAAGGTGCTGAGCCCTCTCACACCCTATAGGCGCTGTACAAAGTTGAGGGTGATCAGTACCTTGCAGGAGGTCCTCATTGTCTTGTAAGATCCGGTCCCTAATGTTGTTCTTTCCCCATGGAGACCATGGCCTACTCTAATGCCATGATTCTCAACCAGGGGTACATACACATACCCCAGGGGGTAGGCAGAGGTCTTCCAGGGAGTACATCAAGTCATCTAGATATTTGCCTAGTTTTACAATGCATGTGGCAAATTGCTGGCACAATTATGATGGGTCCTGCGCTTCCTCTTCTTGTGTGTTTGTGTGTGGGGGTTTTCAGGGCACAGTTTCCTGCCCCTGAACTAGGGTATCTACTGTCCAACTAGTAACCCAGAGAAGGGTAGTGGAGAGAGAGGGACCTGGGCCTGCCCTCTACTCCGAGTCCCAGCCCAGGGGCCCTAGGGATAGTGGCAAACCACTTGAACTAGTGCTTCCTTCCCCCTGGGCTACTTCCCTCTCCTGTTCTTCAGCTTGTGGGGCTTCCTGCCCTCTCTCTGCACAAGCCAGGTGTCTCTTTACCTAGGGTCTTGGTCTTCTAGCCAGCCACAGCACTTCTACAAACTCTCCTCTGCTCCAACTCCTTTCCCTGGCTGATTTAAAAACCCTGCTTCAGTCAGATGACTGGCTTCAGGTGCTCTAATTGGCTTCAGGTGCTTTTAATTAATCTATAGAAATCTTTCTTCCCTCTACAGGGAATAATACTTCTCCTCATCCTGGGACTTACATATCTCTCCTATATCACTCTCCTGCTGCCTTCTGGCCATGCTGCATCACACAGGTTAGATAAAAAGCACTAGCAAAGTCAGTACAAACTAAAATTTCATACAAAGAATGACTTGCTTATACTGCTCTATATACTATCCACTGAAATATAAGTGCAAATTAATATTCCAATGGATTTTATAATTATATGGTAAATAGAGGAAGAAAGCCAATTTTCAATAAGTGTGCTTTGACACTTTTGTATTTTTATCTCTGATTTTGTAAGCAAGAAGTTTTTAAATGAGATGTAACTTGGGGTATGCAAGACAAATCAGATTCCTGAAAGGGGTTCAGTCATCTGAAAAGATTGAGAACTAGAGCTCTAATGGTTTTGTTTTAGATAGAGTAATGTTGTTGCATAGAAAACAGCCTGTGAAATATGTAAGCAAATATAATTCCAATTTTAAAGATAGGGAAACTGAGGCAGAGTAAAGTGATTTGCCCAAGGCCAGAAGAGAAATCAATGTTGGAGCAGAAATTACAACTCAGGAGGAGTTCATGACTCTTACTAGGGGCTATAGGCAAACTTGGCAGCTGCCTAGAGCAGCAGGGCCAAACCGGAGTGGTGCTGTGACCCCACATGCCAGGTCACAATGCCACTCACTCAATTTTGGTCCCAGCCACCTCCCTGCCACTGTCATGGTAGAGAGGCAGCCAGGCCAAACCTCAGCGAGTTGCATTGCAACCTGGCCCTTGGCCTTCCCATTTCTAGCAAAACCACGGAACCATTAGAAGGCGTGTCATGCTCCCCCAAAAGTCTCATGTGCACCCACCCACAGTTCAGAACTTTTGTTCTAGGAAAGGGGCAGCACAATGAAATTTTGCCTAGGGTAGCAGGCCTCTGCCTCGTACCAGTTTCCTGGCTCCCAGTCCTCAGTCCTGTGTACAAATCACTGGACCATGCCTCTCAAGAAAACATGTGGGGAGAAATAAAGGTCTCGAATTCTAGGCTAGTACTTGACATAAGATTAGTTGACTATGGACAAGTCAAACCAGACCTCTCATCCTCTTCCGAGACCTCCAAGAATGGGCTGTCAGGGTACAGAAACCTTGTTGGCCAACCATAGGTAAACAAACAACTGGCTGCCTTCTCAGCTGAATGCTGAAGAAGAGTTGCTGGAGTATGGATAATTAAATGTGCAATGTATACATCCAGTTGGCAGTCACTATAGAGACTGATTTGTGTTTCCACTTGAACCACTGCCCAGCCACAGAAAAAAGGGCACTGCTCTGAAACAGAAAGCTTGAGTAGAAGATAGTGTGTGCCCTTGTTTTAATATGGAAATGTTGGCAACATGCCCAACAGCAGCAGCAAATCAATCTAACTGATCTTCTCCTCCCATCTCTTCTCTACCCTATGCAAAATAGTCACATTATTTAGTCAGATGGAAATCAGCTCTTTCCAGTTAGGCTTAGCTGAATTTCAGGTCTTTTTGGAATGATGCCATTGTGTACCAGTCTGGACTCTTGTGCACTGGGAATGGCATTTACTGAGAGGACTTGAAGGCAGAGGAGTCTGTTTTTTAACTACATCTAGCAGTCAGGTGCCTTTGAACATTGTAGACCTACAGAAACAGCAGGCGCTCTAATGAATGCTTCACCAAGCATTCATTAGAATTAGACACTTGCTTTAGGCGTCTCTCAGAGTTGTATAAGGGAGGGAATAAAACAAACCAAACCATCTTTCACAGTCTGTTTTAGGAGCCAACTCTTTTCATGCATTTAATAAAGATATACAGTATTCTGAGCAAAGTAAATCTACACCCCTATGTTACAGAGACTTAGAATCAGGATTTCATTTAATTGTGGCAGACTGCTGTGCACAATGTACCAAAATGGTGTAAACAGCTATTGAACTGTAACATCTAAAGAGGTCTAAGTTCTTAGATAAGGTCTTATTTTGCAGATGATAGTAATAAAATAGATAAAAATAGGAGGAAAATCTAACAGAGGTGCCCTAAGACAAGAGGAAAATAGGGGGCAGGGAGGGAGTCACAAAATATGGGCCTATTTCTTACACTGTCCCCAAATTTGGTAGATGTTGTCTAACTACTTCACTTTTTATTAGTTAATTGTTCTTCACAGAGCCATAGGTGTGCAAGGGGAACTCCCGGTCAATAAGATGACAACCATGTACCCCAAACAATGAGTCTAGATTATATACGTTGTCAATTGTTTGGTGCAGGGTCTATCTTTTTACTACAGTTCCACACAGCACCTAGCACACTGGGGCCCCTAGGTTCTACCATAATATAACTCAGCATGGGATGGCAATAAAACAAAGGGATGGAGGGAAGAAAGATAAGCGACAACAGAAGTCCAGCAGGATATCTCCACTTTTAACACATCATAGTTCTTGGTCTGCTCCTCACTCAACACCACATAACCAGCTTGGGCTTCTCCTGCCAGATAAGGGGCAAACTATAGGAGTCATAATCCTTCATCCCAGCCCACATATTAGCAATTTTTTCAGAAGTCAATAAGAATGCATCAGAACCTTCCCCAGGGCCCATTTTACAGAGTCCCCTCCCAAACTTCCCTTCCCCACAGCAGGATGTGTCCCATTTTGTATTAACTGCAGCTGTACCTGGGCCTGTTCCTTCACACACTCCTGAAACCGTTACTGCTGCTGCACCTGCCAGCCCAGCATGTCACTGTGTCTGTTGGAGTGCCTGCAGCAGCCTTCTCTTGGTCTACCAGCCATTGCAGCAGCTCCTCCAGCTTTTTCCCAGTTCAGCCATTCTTCTCACAGGCCCCCACTCAACCTTCTTGGCTCTGGCTGACAAGTGATTCCCGGACAAGCCCCCACTTGTGAATAAGCTCCCCCCTCAGCTCCTGGAACCCCTGACTTATAAGCCCTCTTTGTGATTTAAGCAGCATGCCTTGTCCAGTAGGATCTCTCCAACAAGCGTCTTTATTGCTGTTTATACTCCAGCTCTGTCCCCATATAAGAGTAGTTTGATACCGCTTGCTTTCTTCTCAGCACTGTCCAGCTGGTGAGCAAATTACCTCATTAGCTCATCAGGCTCCCTGCAGGTGCCAACCAACCCAAGTCCCTCCTACTCTAACTACATTCAGTGTGCCCTGGGTGGTCTAAGTTACCAGGGTGCTATAAGTTACTAGTGCTGACTTTCAAAGGACTCAACTTATAGCTTCCAACAGCTTGTCACGGATATGCTGATAGTTATGAAAGCATCTTATTAATCCCTAAGATTTTTGGAGTTGCTGCTGCTGTTTTTTAATGCAGGAGGGTAAAATTCAGGACACTTTCCAGAAGGAGGGACAGGGGAGTTAGGAAAGGAATGCTTATCTGCCAGTAATGGTCATGGAATCAAGGTGTGTTACATATCTATACATACCAGCAAGAAAAGGAAAGGTGAGGTAAAAGACACTCATTTAAGAACTTTTCCTTGCTTCTATAACAGCTGCCTTTTTATCTGTAAGGTGGGAATGCCCATTGTAGCTATTCGACGTAGGCCAGGCCAGGCCAAAGGTACTTGGTGTATGTTTCAATGGCTTTGTCTGAATTTCTTCCTCAGTAGTGTGGGGTGACGACTAACAGATTCTGAGCCCTCAGTAGCTGTTGGACAACCAGCAGAGTCTGTGCTCTTTGATTTATGCTGACTAATGCAAGAGCAGTAGTCAATAAGTTTAACACCACGAGTGATTTAATTATGGGTGACCCCCGCAGCCAGTTGTGCATGGCTAAATGAGACCTAGCTAGATGACACTGCAGAGCCATTTTTGGCCCAGATGTCTCCCACTGGAGACTGAATGAAATGAGCATCATGGAGTTGGTGTGGCCATGTTGGTTGCATCAACTATCAAATGTAAGGTGGGTTCCCACTCCAAACCTAGGTCTAAGAGCATGTGTCTACCTAATGTGTGAGTTAGGGGATGCAGTTACGATAGGACTAGTGTTAGGGCACAAAAGAAGGAGGAAGAGTGGGGGGAGAAGGTTTATAAGCAAAAGGAGCAGCATGGAAGATGGTACAAAGATGAGAGTGGGAGAAGGATACAATTGGCTATTGAGGAAGGAGGTTTAGGAAGAGTGTATGCAATGGGAATTGGAGCAGGAGGAAACAAAAATGTAAATGGGGCACAGTTCTGCAGAAACTTCAAGAGGGGGTACTGGTGTATGATCACCCAGTTCCTTCTTCACTAATAATTGGCCAACTTGATAGAAGTAGTTAACTGATTGTGGTGTTTGGGGGAAGGGAGTTTTTCTCTGTATGGCTGACAAAGACCTGAAGTTCACCCCAGCTTCTCCTTACTTTAATCCCCAAATTCTCAAGCCCTGTGTTGCAATCATCATTCTTCCAGCTGAGAAGTATAAGATAAGGATCCCTTAGAATCTCTCATGCGTTGACTGGCAGTGCATAGCACATACTTAGGACACATGGACTGTACCATGCATGACATCTCTGAAATACAAGGAGAGAGTACACACTTCTGTAGGGCCATATAGGTATCAGTATTCAGTCTGTGATTTTCAAATCCACTGGGCATTGAAAGGCTAATTACAGGTGTTAATGCTACGTCATGGACCTTTTTTTCATAAACAGGATAAATGAGGTACTCCCAGCACCTACCTGTCTGGGGCGGCTCTACAAATTTTGCCACCCCAAGCAGTTGCCGCCGAATAGTTGCCGCCGCGGGCTAAGGACTGCTGCCCCGAGCACCTGCTTGGAAAGCCGGTGCTTGAAGCCGGCCCTGGCTGCAGTGAAGAACTGAGTCTCAAAATCTGGTAGATAATAATGTAAGACATCATTCTTTGGCCAGTTATCTACTCAGTTCACAGACACCTGACTATTGTTTATCAAGGGTATTATGTTGAAACATAGTGCTAAGACTGTGTATCTTTCCTTATTCTTATTAAAAGGATGTATAATCCACCTTTCAGAGATAACAAAAAAGTAAAGTTCATAGATATTATTAGCTTCCAATATGTGCAGTCAGAAAATTACACACTGAAAGTTATCTCACATTCATGTAAATTACATTGAATGGAAAATATCTAATTATCTCTCTGAGATAAATATATATGTAAATGTTTTAATCTAATGATAATAATATGTCTAGGGAGGGATATTACAATTTGAAATCTAGAGTAATCACAAAAAGTTGAACTGTGATTGTGTGAACTTCCTAGGTAATGGATCTGAAGTCTTGGTTGTTGATGAAATAAAAGCTATGGGGTTTTGTTGTGTTTAGATCATTCACATGCTTAGTTATTTGCTCCACTTAGCATTCAAAGATGAATGATAACGTTCAGAGGCAAAAACAAACAAAACTCATTCTGTAGCAAGAGCTGAATTCCATTTTTAATTATGTCTTGGGAGCTGGAGTAGGACAGGACTACATACCCCTTTCCTCCCACAGTGAATTTGCCAGTTATGTCAATTTCCCTCTCTTCCCTTCCTTTGGAAGCTCATTTTATACATTTTTTCCTCAAGAAAATGATAAATTCATATCCCTCCCACTTTTATTACAAAAGTGAACACATAAAGATGGGTGAGTAACTAAAAATAAGTGAGCTGAATGATTAATCTGAAAGAAATATTGTGAATATTATGAGAAAAAGTTCAACAATTATTTCACCAGCCCTATGGAAAACTATCCTGCAACACTGAGGAGTGTGTGTGCAGGCATAAAATTACAAATACTTGCTGATTTTAAAGCACCCTTTACCTGTCAAGACCTGAGATCAGGATTTTCTTTTTCTGTTGTATTGTTAAGTAGATAGCATCCAATCAAACAGTGGGAACAAAGCAGGAAGGGAAGGAAAATGACTCCTCTCTTTCTTTGTGAACTTACTACATTTTTAGTGGAGATGAAAGGTGCTAGATTGACATCCCTGGAAACTAAAATCCTTTATGCCCACAATAGGTACAGTGGAAGCTTTCACATATGGTCTTGACAATGAGCCCTGATCTGGAGGGATCACCTCTATTCGTGGCAGAGTAGTTCCATTCTCCATGCCTCATTCAGTCCTTGGCTTCATTCAAATGCCCAAAGTTTCTAATTAGTGCCAGTTTTGGTGTTGGTTTCTCTGAGGTAGACAGCTGCCCACGGGAACCTTGCTGAACCCACCAAACTTGTATCTCACAGACCCCCGAACAGCCATCAAATGCTGACGAGCTTCAGCCACTGCTAAACAGGACCAGATTTGAGACAGCTTCCTAGAGATGAAAGGCTCCGTAGGCTATTGCAGCATAGTTTGGGGTAATAATTGTCCAAAACCACATTCTGATTGGCTGGCTGAGTCTTTTCTTGTGATATCATGACCGTTTACCCACTGCCAACAATGCTCAGCACAAGCAGCAGTAGCATAGTCAAGGATAAACTTGGATAAATGGAGGTTACCCACTTCTCATTTGAGGAATAGGAAGTTTAATTCAGGTTAGTTTAACCCACTTTTTTTTTTAAATCACTACACACTGTGAAGTAGCCTACTCATTAGCAGTTTCTGGACTTCCAGACACAGTTAGCTCACTTTTTCATGTAAAAATGAAGGCCCTGATCTAGCAAAGGAGTTCTAGGTGGGGTTTTGGAGAGGAGGATGAGGGGTTAAATAGTCCTGGAGACCCTAAAAAAGCAAACTGATTAGAAAAATATATATAGTCAAAATTGTAGACAAAGGATGGTTTATAGATAATAGCGCACAAAAACAAGCTCAGTTTCCAAATGGTTGTTCAGTTTAACCTTGCTTGTGCCCTTTTTACATTCATGCCATGTTTTGGAACTGGCTTTTTGTTTTTTAATACAGGTGCCTGCATTTGCATGTGAGCAAAGTACTGGTGAAGAACCAAAGGTGAGATGCTGGCCCCATTGGAATGTATAGGAGTTATGCTGCTGATTTCAAGAGATCCAGATTTTCACCTAAAGACTATTCTCTATTCAGTAGACATCATTAATTATTCTCCTGGTTAAAAGGTTTTCAGTCATCCATGGAACAGAATCTCTACTTACATGACCAATCACACAGGTTTTAACAAATAGTGAAAAGTGCACAGTTCATGAACAACTCCCTGCCAGGAATTTGTTCAGTCAAGAATTACAAAAAGAATACATTCTGAAATAGTAAAGTCTGTTCATGAGCACTGTGCAACCAGAAAAAATTAAAAGGATGAAATTCACTGAATAATTTATTTGCCACAAATAATTGAACTAGAGGATACACTGAAAAACTCTCCCACGTTTTCCATTAAAAAACCAAAACCATACAGTACTCTAATAGCAATAATCCATGCCTGCATGTGCATAGGCTATTTCTATACATCTTGAAAGGCTGATACCATGAGGAAGACAAACTTAAACCATGTACGAATAGCCTTCTAATTCAAGACCTTTTGTGCCTCACAACTGTATTACTATTCCCTTGAGCCATCAGTCCATCCTCCCCACTCTTCATGACATCAGCTGATGCTGGTGAATTAAACAAAAGAATCTTGAGCCCAAGTCTTAGCAAGAAACTGAAAAAGGATTTGCTTTTCAAAAAAAATCGTTTCAAATATATTTACATTTTGATTTGGGGATCTACACATTTGCCATTGGCTTTCAAGATCTTTCTGATCTTCTTCCCCTTTCTTTTTTTGGCTCTCTGAATATTTTGGCTACAGCAACTGTGCAAATGAGAGAGTTTTCTTCCTGTCCTCTTTTCTTCCTTAGCACATGAAATCTATGTTAAATTAGTAGCTCTAAAAGGAGATCTGTCTCTAGTTGTTGCTTTGGAAAGTTGGCCTCTTTGTCTAAGGACTGACATATTGGCTGTTATGTGCAGTGTTGTTGGAGCCTTGTTGGTCCCAGGATATTAGAGACACAAGGTGGGTGAGATAATATTTATTAGACTAATTTCTGTTGGTGAGAGACAAGCTTTCAAGCTACAGAGAGCTGAGGAATATTGGCTGCTGACATTTGGCTGCCATCTGCGCTGGCTGCAGATGTGTTCCAGGATCTGAAGCAGTGATATGTTTTGTGCATGTGTTATAATGAGTCTGTTGCCCTCAATTATTCTCATGCAATTCCCATGGATTGCAGTGGAAGTCACATGCATATATCTGAGAACAGAGGGCCTGAGTCAAAGCCCATGGCTGCAAATGGGAGCATTTCCATTTAATTCAGTGGGCTTTGAATCAAACCCAGAATAAGGCCTCATAGTATGCTGTATGTATGTATTTAATTAGTACATTGTTCTCTGCCCCCTATAAGGAGTAGAACATAGGCAGAGAGATCTAGAAAGGCCTCAGAGAAACAAGTCTGCAGAGGGTATGGTTTTCTTCTTTGCCTTACTACATTATTTGTTTGTTAGTAATAATTAGCTCTGTTCAGGGTGACAAACACTGCAAGGACTTGTCGACATGCAGAGCTGCGCTGGTTTAATTTAAGGGGGGAGCGTAAACTGATTTAAGTTAAACCAGTGCAAAAGACTGTGTTGACACTCTGATTTCCATTTTGCTTAAGTCTAAGGCAAAATAAACAGGGTTTAACCAAAAGAAAAGGGTCCATGCAGTCGTTTCCATTGCTGTAACTAAACCGGTTTAAAAATCAATTTTAGGTCATGTCTATACATGCAGCGCTGCAGCAGCGCAGCAGTACTGGGGCTGGTGAAGACACTCTATGCCGATGGGAGAGAGCTGTCCTGCCGGGATAAAAAACCCCCACCTCCACGAGCAGCATAAGATATGTCTGTGAGAGAAGCTCTCCCACCGACAATAGCGCTGTGCACACGAGCGTTTGTCAGTGACATTTATGTCGGGGCTGGAATACCCCCCGAGTAACATAAGTTTTGCCAACATAGGCTGTCGTGTAGACCTAGCTTAAGTTAAACAAGTGCCAACTCTGTGTGCAGACAAGGCCTAAGTTATGGGGTCTGGGCAAGGGGAAGTGGAAGAGAAGTAGTAGGGAGGAGAATGTATCTGGCTTTTCCTGTTGAGAAAAGCCAGTAGCTAGCCATACAGGGTTGCACTCCTCAGCATCCCGGGAGTGAATAGTACTTGCTGTTGTGTATGCAAACATATGAAGCTCATCCTTCTAAACTGGAACTAATAAATGAAACTGAGTGTGGGGAGTTTTAAATTTCATGCACAACTACAGCATGTATAAATTCAAATAATTTTCCAATGCACACAGAGTTTTTGGCACCTTGAAGTGATCTTACAAATAGGAGGAAATCAGCTATTTGTGAGGCCTGTCCGAGATAATCTCATGAAGGAACAGGTGGTTCTTATCAGAGGGACATAAGGGCTTTATAGCAATCCAGAGAATTTTTGCTTATGATGTATATGGAATGTACCAGTACATGTGATACATCTGGAATTGCTACTCCTAATTCTTTTGAAGCTACAACCAGCTGGTAACAGTTTTAAAAAGTGTCTCAATTTATATTTCATTGCATTTGTTTTTATTGCTGTTACTGAATTCATGTTTAGTTAAAAATTACATTCCCTATGTAATGTTATGACCTTATTCTGAATTAAAAGAAAAGTATACTGTTTGCTCCACAGATAAAATATGGCTACAAATTAATATTTCCCAAATCTTTGTTGTTTAATAAAAATTGTTAAATATAAAATTTATTCTTAAAAAAAGAAAAATTGACAGTATACTTAAGTTAATGGTCAGTTTTCAGGTGGATTTATTAACTAAGTGCACATAAATCCATGAGAAGTACTGGTATAATTATGAAAGCTCAAATCATATAACATGTATGGGTAATTCTAATGTAATTAACCATGAATTAATGGCCACATTTTTTTAAAATCAGGTGTTACCTACACATACTGCAAGCAGAACAATTAAATAATAAAAGCCGTTCACACTGATTCATACAGCTCTGGTTCCAAGTAGAACAGAATCCCAGGTGGGCCACAACTTTAAATTGTACTGTAGCAAAAATGAATTTACTTTGTTCCATTTCTTTGCCCTACTTTTTCTGAGAGAACATGATTTCAGTGTCACTTGTGGTTCTCATGCACAGCAGAGCCGTTTTTATCCACTTAGCAGTGGGTACTCATACTTCACAACATATGATGTGCTATAGAAAATACCAGTTAGTGTTTATCCATCAAAAAGCACCGTAGTATTTTAAAAAATATATATAGAGAAAAAAATCAGAAATAATTTGCACTATTCTAAAACTCAGTGCTCGTATATACAAGAAACACCAAAGCCTTTTGTTGTGTTCTTTTTATGGTGGTTGAAATAAAAACTGATGTCACTGACTTTTGTTTTGTTCTTTTGTTAATCCGAATGTATGTCATGCTTTGTATGGGAACATAATGTAGTAAAAATCTCATTTGGGGGCAAGTTAGTGGTAGAAAGGTAAGGGAGATGTCATTTAATTCATAAAAGTCTACAAAATCGTAACTTCAATGGCATCACCCTCTTTGGTGTGGCAGAGGGGAAGGACTTGCTGCTCTCCAAGCTCTGGGCCCTTCAGTTGGTGGAAATTTTGATAATACAATGTTGTTGGAAATGGTTCAAGTTGAGTATCAATCACAAGTCACTTCTCCCAGGAACACAATGGTACCAAACATGACAAACCTAGAACAATTATATAGATATATCTTTGAAAAAAAAGTGTTTAAAAATCAACTTCAAATTATACTTTAACATGGGGATGCACTGCTTTCCTTGAAAAAGACTTTGATCTTTGGTAATTCTAGGGAATTGACATATAGGATTGAAAACGTACTGATGAGGACTTTGAATGTATCATCTCCACCTAAGGCACCACTGCTAGCCATGTTGTCACACTGATCCGCATCCGCACATCTCTCTACCAGGCAAGTGCTGGCCAAGCATTTGCAGGTTGTGAGCATGTAGTCTTTGCATTTGAGCATTTGATTTGCTGAAGGATTGATTAGGGAATGATGGTATTTCACACATAAGTAGTGTGGTCAGTCCATCCTCCAAGATCCATCCATGTACAATAAGGGAGGGTAGCTTTGGATGAGCTTGATCATCCTGGAGCCATTCCATTCCTGATAATTTTCCCTCTTGATAGCAGGTGTAAATGCGCCCCTTGCTGGTGGCAGTTGATCTTCATTTGTCTGCTTCTTGGAAAACATCCACCAACATAGCTCTACAAGTGTTCTAATGCTGGTCTTCCAATGGTAAACTCAGCATTAGAACACCTCCAGTCCATTTGTGGCCTCATCAGTGACTGTCTCAGCCATTCCAAAGTACCTTCAGAGTGAGGACAGTGTCTCCAGAGGCTGAATCAAATGCCTTCCAGTAAGATAACTTGTTCTTTCCAACCAACCTTCCAGCAGTGTTATATCCTGAAAGGGCATGAAAACTTGGCAGTCTGGCAGCATTTCATGGTGAAAGTGATAGGAACACAACTTTGAAGGATGTACAGTGATTCTGTTCCCCAGCAGCAGGCATAAAAACAGAATCACGTGGAAGTCTTGGGTTGCATATCCAAGAAAGTACTAGAACAATCGGTTCTTTTGCAAAATTATGGAGTTTAGTAGCACCTCTCTGTGGCCCTGATGGCATGCAAGGTAGTTTGTGTCAGCCTCCTCATGGGAACTACCAAGAAACTCCCCTGAACACTGTCAGTCAGCAAATTTACTACACTATGCAATGACAAAATTCTTCAAGCAATTCTTCACGTGCTGGAGCGTTTTTCCTGCAATGTATGCTATTAACTCAGCCTTCATGAAACTATGAGATAGTAGCTTCTTCATTGTGACATTAGTGATGTTCATGGAGTCAATGATTTTGTGTTGAACAAGTGAAATAACAGACTTGCTTCTTTTTATTAAATATTTTTAATTGATTCCTCTGCACACATGTCAAACACAAAGTGGACTTCATCATCGGTCCAGTATTTTCTTGGCAGCCTCAGAATGAAGTGTTTAGCCAAATTGCAGCAGGTGTTAACAATTTCTGATTTGGCGAGAGCTTGCACCTCAGCCATACCATCTATGATTTTTACATTGAAAGGCCTTTGCTGGCATAGGGTACTGGCCACATTGTCAATAGGTGCTGGCTTAGGAAGACCATGCAAGATGTGTATTAGTTTTGCTTGTCACCTGGCACATATATATTGTTCTGACACATTCAAACATTGATCATGATACCACAGAGAACTCGTACTTTCCCAAAGTCTCATGTAGATCAACATCATGTTGAGATCTGGACATGACCAGGAGACAAGCAAACAATGGCCTGTCTGTGGTTAGCTCTGTTACATTCATTCAGCTCTGTTAGCTCTGCCATTCATTCATTCTCACTTTCTTCTTTGCTTTCGAGCAAAGTTTTAGTCTGTTCTTCATTGGAGCCTATACAGTGATGGATTTTGAAGGCTTCATACAAGTCACGACCCATAATATCCATTGGACTGATATCTTTAGCATCTCGTCACTGAAGACTGCTTTCATCATTATATTAATTAGCTCTGGTCCATCATACTTGAATGGGTTGCCAGTAAGCTCATCCTATAGCTTTAAAATTGCCCCTTCTCGGCATTTAACAGCACCTAATGAGTCTAGATGGTGCTTAGTTACTTTTGAGGAAGTCATCCCCAGCCATGTTTCATTTGAAATTTAATGGAATTCTGGTGTGGATGTTGTGTTATGCCCACCAATCCCCCAATGACTCTTAGTGCTCTGTTTTCCTGTTCCAGGGTTCATCTGAACCAAGTGCACAGAAGTCAACTGGCAATCTTTTAACAACCCAGTTTCCTTTTAGAAATTCCTCCCATGTGCCAGGGTCAGACTTTTTTCTACACATCTTATTTCAGCATGGTACCAGGCAATCATTTCAGAATTGTTGGTTAAATCTAAAGCAAATGCATATTTCTCGAAGTCATTCAGTGCTGAGAGGTGCAAATTCCAATTAGCAATCCTGACAGATCAAATAAAGAGCAGCAAAAACTCAACCATCTTCATGTATTGCTGCATCAATTATTTTGGGATTGGAATTAATTATGTTATGTAACTATGTGCATACTGTTTGCAGATGGAGTCCAGTAATTTCTAACTGGATACTGACATCTTAACCAGTGCCTTGTTAACACTCTTTTGGAATAATGAGCAAAGCTGATAATAAATACCACCGAACGACTTTTTTGCCGATGACTGCAAATAAAGTTGAAACACTTCTTCCATGTATAGTAATCGCTAACATTAAAATAAAATCAATCAGGTGGTGACCCAAGGTACGTAAGGTAGCCCACACTGAAAATGCAAAGATGAGGGCAGACTGCAAAAAGAAGAGCAGAATCTCCGAAAACTAGTGGTTAACACTGTTAGATTAATCAAACTGTGCTTTTGATCCCATCACCCTGGTTATCCAAAAGCTAAAAAAAGAAATCACACAGCCCCCTTTATTGCGTTCCAGTTCTCTGGCTCCCACTCAGCAAATAGATGCAGTAAGGTGAGGAATTATTAAAAACCTCTACTCACTAGACAAAAAGTGTTCTTCTGATCCCCAAAGGGCCAGCCACATTGCCAGATCACTATTAGTTTGGATCTTACCCAGAATACCAGGCTGCCAGCCAGCCCTTAATATCAAAAGCTAAAGGTTTATTATTAAAAGAAAAGAACAAGAAGAGAATTGTTATATGGTCAAAGCAATCAGATACTTACATAAGACTTCAGAGTCCACATATCAGGTTCTTAGCTGCATTGGTGAGTTTGCTGGCTTGTAGATTCCCTCTGGAACCATCCTCCAGAGGTAAGAAGCAGAACTGAAGACAAAAATGGAGAAGATGCAGCTGCCATTTTATATCCTTTGCCATGTGGCTTGTACATCCTCTGTCCCAAAGACAAGCTCAGAGCACACGGGCATGGAAAAAAGTACTTGGGAGTCCCTGTCCACAGGCATGTCCCTGCATGTCCTGCTGCCTCCTAGGTGTAGACCCTGGCTTCTCTCATTGGGTTCATTGTATAGCTGATTTCCTTGATGGGCCATCAAGCAGGAGCAGGTTTAGTGCAGATGATGATCTGTCTGGGGATGTCACCCAGATACACAGCGCAAGTTTGAAATACAGATATACCATACATATTTATTACTCACAGTACAAAGAGGATACATACATATAAACATGATCATATTTAGCGAATCATAACTTTTCCACTGATACCTTACATGGCATATTTTATATAAGATTCACTGCAATTTTATAATATTGGAATCGGTAATATTATAAATGGTCACTCATATTCCATACAGTATCACACAGGTATCATGTTCTGAGCATTAACTGACAACAGCACTGTCTGTTGAGGGCCACAATTTAACTCTGTGAGGGCTGCATGTTTGACATGCCTGTGTTTAAATAGAATTTCAAAAATGTCTATTTTAAAAAATATTTCTAAAATAAATATGTATATAATTGTTCTAGGTTTGTCATGTTTGGTACCATTGTGTTTGCAGGCAAAATGACTTTCAAATGATACCCAGCATGACCCCTTTCTGAGGCACTATATTATCAAAATTTCTACCAACTGGAGGACCTGAAGCTGGGAGGTTAGGGGGCAAATGAGTCCATCCAGCCACACTGAAGAGGGTGACAACAGTGAAATTATAATTCTGTAAATTTTTGTGAATCAAATGACACCTCCATTTCTTTTCTCTCATTAACTTTCCCACAGAATTACACACGCTCACAGACTAGCTCTTTTGGGGAGATATTGTCTTTTCTGGCCACCTTTTTTGTGGTTGTGGTTAATCTCTTGACTTGCTGGGCTTTGCTGAAAATGTCTGAGTGAAATATTACACTGATATAGCACCGCACTGCAGTGACTGTCAAGTGCTGCCTGTAGCTCTCTGGGGATTAGGCGGACAGGGATATGTTTCTTTCAGACATCATTTACAACTTGCTGTTGTGATGCTAAAGAATCAGGCAGCTTCCAATAAGGTAGCTTTTTTTTTTTTTTTCCTTGTGTGGAATTTTGGAATCTGCTGTATCAGATCCCATTGAAGGATGAGAGCCTAACTTGCTAAACAAATAGAAAATACTAAATGTGATGTAGGATTGGGATATGTTTGGACGCTGTTGCTTTTTTTTTTTAACTCTGATTTTTTAAAATTATGGTGCTTATGAAAGGTGCAATTCAAAGCCATAGAAAATTAAATCCTTTATCCTCAAAAAGATGCAGGAAATGCAGCTTTCTCCACACTGCCCCATCTGTAGGCCTCAACTCTGATCTATTGGGATGAGGGTCTGTATATTCTACAGACTCATTCAATCCTTGGATTCTATGCTGAGACACCCTATAAAAAGCATACCAATTAGCATCAGTGTTATCTAGGACGTGAACACCTTTGCAATATGAATTGCACATGGACTACCAACTCATTTTATATAGGTTGCCAGTCAGCTACCAGAGGATCGCAATTTTAGGTCATCACTGACTGGACATATTCAAAACTCAAATATTCTGTGGTTATCTAACCTTTTCAACACAAGCATTTCCTCAGAAATCCTATTATAATGCACCTTATACTGAGGTAACCATTGGAGGAGTGTGGGGAGGGAAGGGTAACTGTTTCTAGCCAGAGGACTTCTGCTGTCCATGTGTGAGAGCCTGATTTCTGCTGCTCAGTTAACATGTCTGTCTAAACCAAATGTTCATTTTCACTCTGACACGTCATGTGTGAGCTGTGCTCCCTACAAAGTGCTAATTAATGGCCTCAGTCTGAGCGTGCTGTACACCTTCAAGTCATGGGGGTTGTGAGTCCTCTGGTCTTTTCAGAATCAGATCTGATCCTTGGAGGCATCCTGTATCCCTAAGTATTAGAATAATTCACCGCATCCTAATTTTGATTTGCTACACCTCGTTGTACATGAATTTAACCAGCCTTTGAGAGCAGCAAACTTAGACCTAAAGGCAGCCTTCGACTCTGTCCATAGTGCTGTCTTGTGAAAGGCCCCATGAGGCATCAGCATTCTGCACATCCTCCTGAGGCTAATTCATGATCTAAATAATGACTCAGGGGCAAGGTTGCATTGGGGGACCCATAGGTTTGACAGGTTTCATTCTAGATCTGGGGTGAAGCAAGGATATGGCTTGGCCCAAGCCCTGTTCTGCTGTGCAGTGGATTGGCTCCTTGAATATATCTCCACAAACATGGATCTAACTGTCAGTTCAACCTCTGTTACCAACCTGGAGTATGCGGATGATGTTGCCCTCCTTGGTCGGGATGCAAAAAAATATTCTCAAAGCTCAACTAGAGAGCTTCCAGCACAAGTCAGCTGCCCTTGGGCTAAGGGTTTCTTGGGCAAAAACAAAGCACTGCCACAAAAATTGTGATACAAGACATCTGTGCTTCCAGACAAACCATGGAAATAGTGGATGACTTCCTCTATCTAGGCAGTATGCTGTCATCAAACAGGTGCAGCCAGACAGACTTCCTAAGGAGAACTGATTTAGCAGCCTCAGCCATGAAGGATCTGCGTAGAGTCTGGAGCCAAAAGAAGGTGAAACTATATACAAAAGTACAGATTTATCAAGCCTGCATACTTTGATCCTCTTCTATAAAAGTTTAAGCAGCGTCCATGTTTCACAAGACACCAGGAGGTTGGAGGCAGCAGCAACTACTTAGTATAAGATTGTTTGATTTTATCAGTAATAGGGCTATATCACTGAGAACTGTATCATTGAGAGGATTGAAGCCATTACTGGCCACCGCCTGCTGGCCCTTTTTGGCCTCAGGAGCAAAGTCCCCACATATTAAGCCCTGTAGACCAGACCTGAAGTCAGGAGGGGACACTGCCGAGTCACAGTCTGGCAGCAGTCACGCAGCCACTGACAATTAACCTGGCTCCACCAAATCAGCAATAGCTCTATGGAGCTCTTAGGCTCCTGGAATAAAGCTGTGCAGTGTGGTAATGGACATTCAGTGCTATGGACCTCCACTGTTTAAGTGTATTGTTGATGGTGGTGGTGGTCAGAGACAGGCATTGTGGCTACTCTATTTGCATTTCTAAATAATGTGCTAATCTGTCCACCCTGGGCACATTTGCACCAAATCATGACAAAAAATCATACAAAATAATCCAAATAATAGTATGTGAATGTCCTCAGGGATGTCTGTTTCTCTATTTCAGGATGAACAAATACTGCTCCTTTAATACATTTACATTCTCCCTATCACCATTTCTCAAAAGCCAGGGAAAGTCTTTGCTGCATACCCTAAAAGTCAACAGATTTGGGTTCTGTTGGATCAATGGAAGATGCAAGTTCTGGCCTCAAGGGCCCTTTACTGAGGAGCCACTGCCAGCAGCTTAATTTTACTTAAACCAAGAGACAGCTAATTCAAGCTCCTCAGTTGAATCTTAACTGCCGAGATACTACACAAAAGGAAAGAAGGTCTCTCAGGTTGTCAGGATCAAAATTACCCAGGACTTTAAAGATATAACACAATACCTTGACAGTGTGGCAAACTAGCAAGCATGCTGAACTAAGACTCTCAAGACTAGGGTTCTATTCCCAGTTCATCCCGTGGCCTGCTGGGTGACCTTGGCAGTTGTTTCACCACTTGTAAAATGAGGATGCATCTCTGCTTTGCAATCTACTGATGAAACATGTGACATACAGGCTTGGCTTTATTGTTATTATTGGACTTGGAAATGAGTTTTTAGCCAGTGCGGATCATGGAGCACAGGTATAAGAGGACCAAAATAAGAGGACCATCATTTTTTGCACTAGTTGCTATTTCTGAATCGTCTTCAGATGCAGCCTTATCTAGGGAACATTACCAGAAGTCTGTTTCAAGGTGACAGATCCAAAAGAAAAGTTCACAATCTTCTATCCAAATACAAATGAAAACATACATGCCTGGCCACAGTTGTTCCTTTATCTGGTCATTCAGAAGCATTAGGCTGGATGTGTGGGGAATCCAAGAAGACCACCAAGTTGTGAACCTGTATCACAAATGGTGGACAAACTTCCCAATCAAATCAACTGTAATAAGTTCTAAATTACTTAAATGGCTTCAACCTTGTCTCAGCCAGCTACACTTCATCCAAATGCCATCTCTGTTAGGCACTGGGTAAAATTGCTCAACCACACAGACAAGCTCAGATGAAAGAGACGAAAAAAAATGTGTAATCTGCATGCTGAAGACACCACAACCCACATCTCACTAGCCCTCCGAATGGCCTCACGTCCCCATTGAATAACAGGTGTCACACAATGGATCTCTGTAGAACCCAGCATACAAGAGCCTTTGAGGAAGATGAGCAAGTGCCCTATCCTACCTTCTGGGAGCTCTCAAAAAGAAAGGAACAGAGACACTCAACAGTAACTCTTTTTATCCCTGCTAAAACTCCATGTGAATCAAGAAGTAACTCAGCAATGGTGTTGAAAACAGATGACCAAATCATCTGGGACACATGATCCTCAGCCATTGCCAGAAGATGATAATTATTATGGCCACGATGTACCATTAATGACTTAGCTTTGCCAGAACACCTTAATTATTAATCATTCATATTGCAGCTGCTCCCACAGGACTCAAACAAGATTAGGGCCTAGCCCTGTTGGGTGTTGCACAAATGACAACAAGTGATGATTCCTGTCCCAAGTTTGAGTCCTTAAAGGTAATGCTGTTGTTGCAACAACAACAAAAATGCATAGCTGTTCACAGTTTTTATTGCCTCAAGATTGTTACTGTAAATTAAATAAAAGCAAACCCAAATTTTCATCTAACTGAGGCCAATATTTCCATGGGGACTGAATGGTTACATTTTTCACATGGTTGTAGGGAGGGAATGAAATCTCTGGGCAACACTTATCTTTTATTCTTATAGGTATTAGCTCCATACTCCGATAACAATCTGCCTTGGGCTTTCTGGTTATTGATTTGTGCCAAAAAGCAGATCTCACATCTCCAGCAAGGATTTTGGCTAATATATTTTCCTCCTAACATTAATACTCTTTAATTGCAACCTCAAGAAGCAGCACTAAATTGCAGAGTCCGTGGCTTTAACTTGAAAAAGCAGAGCAGACGTTGTGAATGTGTGTTGGACAACTTGTCATGGTCTGCTGCAGAATCCAATTAATTCTCTTAGATTATTATGCCTTTCTTCATTATAGCTATTTTAATTTTTTTGGGAAAAATAACTTTGGCTGTCCACCACAGTATTAAAAAATTCTTAATCCAGATGCATGGCAATTCCATAACACTTGCATATATATGTTGCAAATGTGGTGGAAAGTCTGATTTGCTATCTAAATTTATCAGCAGGAAGCATTAAATATCCTTCCATGTATCTCACAAGTAATTGATGAAAGCTACCGTAATAAACAATTGGATACTGTAATAAACAGTTGGATACTGTAAGCTGGCGTGGCCATCCCTCCGCTTCCACCTCTGAGGGAGGCCACTCCTCCTCGCAGTTTGGTCTGCTATAGACTTTTCCAAGCAAAGAAAAAAAGGGGGGAATTAGTGGTTCTCAAGAGGCCTTCAAGCAGGGCGGGACTGTAAACAGTGTGGGCTCTGACCTGCAATCAGGCAGAGCTGCAGCAGTTCATTCACCCTGCCTTTAAGCAGGGTTCTGGCAGGGGTGGGTGCCACGCACAGTCTATGGAGCTAAGGTAGGAGATCACTGCGGGGTACAGGCCCCCAAACTAAGGAGTGGGGAGTACTGCCACCTCAGGAGTCAGCTGGCAGGGGGGACACGGGCCCGCCCAACTGCACCGAGTCCCAGCCCAGGGCCCTAACAGTGGTGGAGTGGTCTTCCACTGGCTCAGCGGGGGTCCACCCACAACATACTGAACTTGTCTCCATCCAGCTCTCAACCAGACTGTTGCCTGGTTTCCCTGGGCTGCTTCCTACTCTCCCCTCGGGGGTACCTGCGTCCAGTGGTCATCCTCAGTCTCCTCGGGATATATGGTCAAGGGTAGCGGTAGTAGCTCCTCAGTGTTGGTAATTGCAGGGCTCTCTGGAGGCTCATGCAGGCCCCCGGGGCAGCCACGGTTCTCCTCGGCATCCTTCTGCAGCAGCAGGGAAGATGCCTAACCTCTGAGGATAGGGAAGAAGCAATGGGCTTAAATTGCAGCAAGGGTGGTTTAGGTTGGACATTAGGAAAAACTTCCTAACTGTCAGAATGGCTAAGCACTGGAATAAATTGCCTAGGGAGGCTGTGGAATCTCCCTCATTGAGGATTTTTAAGAGCAGTGGACAAACACCTGTCAGGGATGGTCTAGATAATACTTAGTCCTGCCTGGAGTGCAGGGAACTCGAGGTCCCTTCCACTTCTATGATTCTGTGCATCTGCTTCCCTTGGCAGCTCCCTCCCAGCTGAGCTGCTGGGCCGGCCTTTTATACTTCCCCTTCCTGTCCCGCCCCTCTGCTTCCAGAGTGTGGGGGGTGGTCCTCCTAGCTCTGCCCATCAGGCAGCTTGTGGCATTCCTTCCGCTTCTGCCTCTGAGGGAGGCCATACCTCCTTGCTACAGATACCTTTAAATTTATTAGACCAAATCTTGGATTCCATATTAAGGGAAAGATTGTAAATTGCTCTATCACAGGTAGCAGTATGGCATGGAAAACAGCCTCAACAGACCCACTTCTTCCCCTCTAGCTTAGCTGGTGGGGAGTTGATGGACAGGTAGAGAGAACAATGCCTTGGCTCTTCCCCTCAACTCACTTGCCAGCACAGAGTGGAAAGTAATCTGCACCAGATATAGGTGTGGTGTAAACTAACCCCTGAAGCAGACAGAGTGAAAAATGGATTTTCTGGTTTGGGTGCTGAACTGAAAAATTTAAAAAAAAAGAAATCCCAGTTTGATCCTGATCAAAACAATTTTTTCTATTTTTTCTTTGAATCAGAAAACTACGAAGCAAAAAAAACAAACAAAGCCCCAAACATTTTGAAACTGTAATGGTTTTGAGATAACCCAAAACATTTTTTTAAAATACATTTTGCGTCAACTGAAATGTTCTGATCTACTCATTGATTGAATATTGAGTTTTTCATTTTGATTTTCAGTGTTTTTCACCCTTCTTTGTACATTTAAAAAAGCATGGCCAGATTTAAAATTGAAATTCTGTTTCAAATCAAAATATTTTTAAGTGAAACATTTGAAACAAAATATTTTGATTCCTTTCATTCCTTTTCTAACCAAAGCTATTTTCCAAATTTGTCCCAAATTCAACAAATAGCTTTGAACCCTGAAAAATGCATTTTTCAGCAAAAAATTATCTGCTTTAAAAAAATGTGGCCAGCATTACCAGGGACCACCAGACTGCGAGTCAGAGTCAAAGTTTGGTTCCTGATCTTTTCCAGAGACAGTGCAGCTATGTATTATCCCTGACTCAGGTCTCGTGGCAAAGCCACAGTTGCGCCCTCGGTTTTCCCTCAGAGCTCTCCAGTGAAATAAACAGGAGCTTTGCCTGAACAAGGGCTGAGTAAAAATTGAACAAGGACTTCAGGATTTAGCCTCTGAATGTCTGATAAAAAACTGAGGCAAGCTGTTCTTTCATTTTTTACATACAGCTTTCATGAATTACTTTAGAGATTTATGGAAGAATATTTAATGCTTCCTGGAAAAAGAGTTAAGTAGCAAATCACACAGTCCCAGCACATTTTAAATATATGATATGTACCAGTGTTATAGAATCCTGGTTAATTAATTTGAATTAGTTGCTTATTGCTATTTCTTGGGATTTTACAGAACACAGCTTAAATTCTAAACAAATCTCTTTGACCTGTTAATGGGTTTTTATAAGGGTTGTTTAAGAACTCTCCTTGTGTTTGTCTACATATTTGAATGTAATTTGAATAGAGAGTTTTTCATGCTATTGAAGTAGATACAAAGAAATGTAACTTCCAAAATCCCCAAAGTGAGTATCAACCCCAGCATTAAATAGGGTTACAATGCTCTGTTAATGATATTAATTCTTTGTAATTCTTCCCAGCATTTCTATAGTACCTTCCAATCGTACTATTGTCAGAGCTATAATGTAAAGACGGACCTGAAGAAAAGCTCTGTGTAAGCTCAAAAGCTTGTCTCTTTCAGCAGCAGAAGTTGGTCCAGGAAAGATATTACCCCACCGCGTCTCTCTTAGAGCTACTATGAAACATTCTTGCGTAATTGTAAACAAATGGGCTGGCTCTTGGATGAGGTCAGTCTTATGGATATGATTCAGGGCCTGGAAAAGGTGTTCAAAACAATCTAATCTGTAAATTGGACATAACTCCACTGGCCTTTGCTTAGCTTGATGTTCTCCTCACTTCATTCACGGCTGTGGAAAATCTTCTCCAGAGAGATGGAAAATTTGGTGAAAGGAATCTGACAAGGAGACAGTGACAATTCAACTGAATCTCTTCCTATTCATCCACATCTTTATGTACTATAGCTTAATTATCACTAAACAACTCATTTAGGGCCTGATCTGAAGCCTATTGAAGCAACAGAAAGAATCCCATGGAATTTAATGGGTACTGGATCAAATCCATGGATTCCTACCTATCATTCGTCTGTGTCTCTTTCTTTCAGTGCTGCCAATTGCTACATCAACTTTTCAGTGCATTTTCATAGTCCACAGAAGCTCTCTTCCAATACCAGATAGCTAACAAACCACATAGCAGAATTCCTTAAATATAAACTTCTGAAGCCTATTCTCATATTTTATAGATACAGAAGGTATAAATACAAATGTACTGCACAGATTTTATGAGCATTCTCTTTCCTATGGCATCATACTACCTTCCCCCCACCCCAGCTGCTAGGGCTTATTCTGAGCCTGCCAATGTCCAAATGTGGGACAAACTTCAAAAGTGAGGGGCACTGGACAAATAATAGACCACAAAGCTGATGGTTTTGTGCAATTCGATTTTCAATAAATGTAACATTTTCTATAACCTCAGTCTCATTGTTCTGCACTGGAGAGAAGCATCCAAAACTGCCACCCTCCCTCACGTTGAGTAGCACTCACTCTATATGTAGTCCAGTGGCAGTAGTCATGGTGTCATTGTAAGAATCTGGCCTCTCTCATTAACAAACAGGCAACACTGCCAATTTTGTGTAGGACACAGATAAATTTAAGTTTCATATGAAAGAGATCTTTTGGAATGAGGGACAGATGAGAGACAGGACAGAAATGAGTAGATATGACTGGAAACTTTCAGGTATCTCTAAGTAATAGGAGGTTGGGAAGCTAGCAGGTAAATGGTATATTTTTCCTCTTACTAATCCTCCGCAGTATCATAAACACTGCCATATTACTTCTTTATTCCTGACAGGTGGTACAAGTTGAACTTGGAAGTTTGTTGGATAACCTTAATTTTAATAATTAAAATTAAATTGATATTAAACCATTAGCACCAATATTTGTGTTGGATTATCCCTATGCCCGGTATTTCAAGGATTTGCTAGATGGCTTAGTTTATTTTTCTGGGACTAGAAGTCATCTTAATTGGGGCTTGGAGCTTTACATACAATAAACCCAGATCCTGGTTCATCTGATATAAATCAGCACTGCCAACCACAGATGTTCAGAACTCTTGAGTAAGGCCCCTCCCCAATTCTGAGATTAGTTTAAAAATCATGAGGGTTTTTTTTTAAACATATATTGACTTTTGGGAAGAAGAGGGTTATTTGCCTTTGGTATTTGATTTTCAAGCTTTTCTTCTCTGGCAGGAGGACTAGACATTTATATATTTAAAATCAAAGCCAAGACTCTCAATCACCTGACTTGGGGAACTGGCTTAAAAAGAAAAGACACCAAATATTGTGAGGCTCTCAGTTAAACTGGAAGATTTTGCAACTGAGAAAGCGACTTCAGTATTCTTGAGTACAAAAGAAAATAAAATAAATAACTGAAATCTGACAGTGTGACCCTACTTTGAGCATCTTTTTAGTCCAACGTACATTGTTCTCCTCTGCAGAGAGCTGGGAGAACACTCACGGAACTATTTATTCAGTAAATTGTGTGACTTTTTCCCCCCTTCAAATAAATTACTTGATGAATATTCATTATCCACCCAGCTCTGGCAGAGAAACGTGCCTCCAGCATGCTCTGCATATTTGCCAGTTGCCGTGCGAGTTGTGCCTTCCTGGTTTCATGAAGTTCCAGTGTGTCAGGAACGAGGACTTGCAGCTGCACCTACCCAGTATCCATGCAGCCTATGAGCTCAGCAGGGCCTCCCCTGATTGACCACTCCTCCTGACTGGCTGAGGAAGTCAGCAAACCTGCTCTTAAGCCCAACAGCAACAACTGCTCTCTGGCTTCTTAAAGCTCATGCTTGCAGCTGTGATCTCTCTTGTGTCTGCCTTGCTCTTGCTCTGCTCCTACCTTGTTTCCAGCTTTGCTCCTACCCTCCTGTCCAGTCCACTCCAGATCTGCTCAGTTCCTGACTCTGGTTCTGACTCCTGGTTCCTGTCTCTGATCCTCTGCTCTGACCATTCGCCACAATTGCCGCTGCTCTGACAACTGGCCTGACTGCCCACGTCCTAGTTCAAGACACACTGCTGCTACCATATGCTGCTTACAACGCCCTTTAAGAGACAAGACCTACAAGTATTTTAAGTTCACAAGTCTGAGGCAGAGAAACTTTTGCCCTTACAGCAGACAGTATGTACAAATTATTGTCTGAGCAAAAAACAGAGCTCCAACACTCCATGTCAGTAAAGAGGCACAGCTATGGGACATTCTCCTGACCACCTGGCTCCTAGCCCCTGTCAGCCCACAAGTAATGTAGGAGTAGACCAAAACAGCTGGGAGCAAGCATCAGGAGCTCTCTAGATACTGGAAATGCATGTTAACAGTGTGTAGGCAGGCTTCAGCAAGAGTCATGCATATTTTCTTTTTAAAAGAGAAAGGCATCCTTTCTGCAGGACTCATCACTTCTAATGGGTCACACAGTGAGGATTGTATTGGTCACCCCAGATAAACTGGGAAGTGTTTTTTTGGAAGCTTTTAATGTTATCACCTTTCTTTTTAGAATCCTGCTGTTGGTGGCCATCTTGCTGTAAACCAGCAGCATTTAAACGTGTGAAAGTCTAGCCTTGGTTTTCATCCTGCTTGTACCATGGTTTAACAATGAGAAGAGTTTGACAGTTTAATATAGTCCAAAAGGTGGCAGGTAAAAGGTGTTTCCATTTGATGGCATACTGGTGTCAGGAAGAGGCCAGTGCAAGCTGCCTCAACCATGACCTGGACTCACCACCTGTGTGTGGGAGAGGATAGTTCAGTCTCCATACACAGACAATACGTGAGGTCTTGGTTTCTTTGCTGAGACTGCCAGATATGGACTGAGACCATCAACTCATTTCACTGAGGTCACCAAACTGCCATCAGGTCGTAATGACTGTCAGTCATTACTGACCTATCTGGATTCAAGTCAGTGACCTAGAACTGAAAGTCTGTAACCCATTACTAGCCTCTTTGCCACCTTTTACTTAAGAAATATCAAGCTACAGAACAGAAAGGGGGAAAAACTCAAAGGGAAGCAGATGGAGCAGAAGTAATAATGAAATAGGTAGAAGCAATGGGAAATCAGGACGGGCAAACGGCGTGGGAAGATATAGACGCTGGGATTAGTTTCATATTTGTGTCCATCATTGTTTATCAGCTGTGCATCCATGCCTCATGGTTTCAACACTGAGAGACCATTTACATTGCTCGACTTTCAGATTTACAGGGTTTTTATTTTGCAGCAATTTAGTTTTGTAACTTGCAAAGAGAAGGATGCTTTTGGCTGGCAATTAGTAAAATTGTGGTGAGTCAACCCTTCACAGAGGTGGCTCACTCACTACCTCCCACAAATTCTTCTAAAAATAGTTGCTGCAGAAATACCTTTCCAATAGGAAAACAGACCAAAATAAAGAACTTTGTCCATTAAAGCTCTAGCTTGGTGGTTAGGAAAGAAAGCAGAAAAGAATGAAGATGCATCCAAACAACGTGGTGTGTGCTCATTTACTTATTCCATCGATGTGCACTAGACACACACACAGGAAGAATTTACTGGGGATAACGGTACATGCATATCTCTATAGGCTCAAAAGGTGAATAGATTAACTATAAATAAAACAGTGCTAATGTATCATACCATAAAGAGAGGTAGCATGGTTTTTCCTTCCTGACATGCTGGATTGTTTTTCTTAAAAGCATGAAGCAAGTTCAAGCAGCAGGGAGGGAAGTCTTGGATATGTGAATAGGATGGATATGTTTTTTACAATGTGCTGAATTTTGCTGTCAGTTATGCCATTGTAATGCTAGAATAACTATTACATTCAAAGAGTTATTTTGGATTTACAGTGGTGTAATTGACAGCCAAATGTAGCCTAAAGATATCAGTGACCAATCCAGTGTTAATTTGGCTCTCTTATATATACATATAAGGGTGTATGTGTATTAAAACAGCACTCTCTTAAGAGCCAGAAATGTTTCTTGGCTGAAGCATAATGCTGGCAAATATAGTGCAGAATGAATTACTTTCACTGTTCATCATGAATCAACATGAGAGATTGGACAAGATCATGATTTGAGATAGATTAACCTCCAGAGGTCTGGAAGCAGTAGGCTTGCTCTGCTTTTTCTGGAAGTAGCCTTATTCACTTACTCACCCCATCAAGGGGGCATGAAGGTGGCTACTGGGCTTGCTTCCTTGATCTAAAGCAGTGGTTTTCAACCTGTGGTCAGCAGAGCCCTGGGGGGCTGTAGACTACATGTAAGATTTCCAAAGGGGTCTGCACTTCCATTTGAAATATTTTAGGGGTCCACAAATGAAAAAAAAAAGGTTGAAAACCACTGATCTAGAGCATTGAGAACTTAACTCTTTTGCTTCTCTGGGCTTTCAATATTAAAAAGCACCCCAGAGTTTTATGCCCCCTTATGCTTTGGGATCCCAATTCTACAAGTAGTTCCTTTGAAGTCAACAAATGTGGAATAAGGGCAGCAGAATTGGGGCCTGGGATGCTGTGACGTACCCAATCTCAAGTGAGCCTAGGCATTTAACTATTAATATTTAAGGGTCAAAGCAGCAGGATCCCATGGAGAAATTTCTTGGACCAGAAGAGATGCAGAGGTTGAATGGGCAAGTCTACTCCCGGAAAGACACCATGAAGACTGGGGAGGCTGCCCATCCCCAGTTCCATGAGACTGAGAAGGGATTAAGTAGCCTGTCTGAGGCGGTGGGGGGAAGCATGTCAATGACAAACAACAGCTACTCCTAAGCCATTCCACTGCCTTTGTCTCATCCTGGAATAGGTCCTGCTTGGGGCCATGTTGAAACTGGTTGGGCACAGGAGTACAAGTCACTGGCTCCTCTCATTCCAACTCACTGACCCCAAGCTCTGTATGTTTCCTGCTGTCCACCTGACCCAAGGCCTTACCTGGAGCCCTTAAACTGCCCTTTGTAAAATAGGGGTCTGTACTTGGAGCACTGCTATGACATGATCCATCTCATCATACTACAGGTGCATCCTTGGGGGAATGACCAGACTGGGAGCTATGGTCCCTGTCTTTCTGGAAGAGCATCTTAATCCTTTCAATTGTCTCCTGACATCGAGGTCCAATTCATTGGATTCCATGCTCAGCCAGCTTCATTGAAATGTCATCATACAACTTGGCATTTTGCTTCTTGCTCCCACAATTGTGGGCCCCATTAGCATCTCACCAGAGATCTACCAGTACCTAACTATTGGCATCCAGCCAGCTGGCCGCACACAAATACAATGACTTCTTAGTTACGTTCTCACACCACAGAGCTCTGTATTGGAGATGGATGAGTACAGCTGCTGCTGGTGGAACTTGAGTGCAAATGTGGGGAATGAATACCAAGCAGGCCAATATGCAGCGGAAGGTGACTGCCCATCATGAAATGGGGTATAGGTAGATGGCAAGAAAAGACCACAGTACAGGGTGGCCTAGGATTTTGTGATAAAGCACTGGAAGACTGACATAACAATTGAGGACTACTACAGAGCTCTCCTATGCCCCTATAATAGATAGGTTGTGCTGGTGGCTGACAAGGAAAATTCACTCCAAGCCTGCCCTATATTCCTGATCATGCCAGTCACCTCATTATTAGCACTACCACACACAAGTGGCACACAGATGGTACAGCTTTGGTGTGTGGACTGGAGTAGAGCTAACAGGAACATTTGAGCTATACCTCCTGTTAACTCTCTAGTGAAGACAAACTCAACCTCTGATAAAGATTCAACATACAAAAATTTAAAATGAAAACTATCTCCTCATTAACCTCTTGCCTTGAGCTTGGCACACTTGTCCACTTTTAATTATGGCCATGCTCAGCTTCAGGTTAGAACATGGAGGGTGGGATGTAATCCAGGAGCAGATGTATAAATCTTGGGCAAGAGCAGAGAGAAACAGATCTGTGCTGCCACCAATAATTTCAAAGCAAAATAACTGGGTAAATAGCTAAGCAGTAACTCATGTTAACACAGTGACATTCTGTGTGCGCCTCTGTTGCATCTAAAAGTCAGGAAGGCAAAATGCAGGTGAAAATAAAACTGTTTCTGGATACAGAAAAGGTGGAGCTGTAGGATTCACTGTATAGGAATCTTTCAGTCTTATAGGGTGAAGTTCATCCCTGTACAGAGAAGCCCACAGAAGATCATATGCATCCCATGTTAAGTGTTCAAGTGGGATTTAAATAGTGCCAAAGTGCCAATAGTGTGGATGGGCTGCAATAATTTACAAGGATAAAATATTGTATGCTTCTGGTGACATCATAAACGCATAGTATATGATTATTCGGTGATGCAGTTAATACCAACAACATGACTTGGATGAAAGCTGTGATCTGATTGGCTGAAAAAAACTTGAACACATGATTTTCTCAGAATTCTACAAATATTGGTTCAGATTTTTAACTGACTGTGCTTGTGCCTGTTTTATGTTGGCTTCCTTTAAATATTCTGGCGGAAGAGTTTGCTGGCAGGAACACTCAACAAAATAGTCTATATTGTTGAATATTTGCTGATAGTGAATTTGAAATCCTGAATATATACACCAAAAACCCAATTCTAAGAGATACAGTTAATCAGACAGAGAACAGAAATATGCCATATGACCAAATGTCAAATCCAGACCAATCAGATTCAAATTTTAATATTGAAAACTCACACCAAATTATTCACAAATAAGCTAGGGTCTTGAAATCATTCTCACTAGAATAATTTCAAGTAAAGAATAAAGTATAAAATATCACAGTCTCATCAATGAAATTCACAAACAGAAAGAGAAGCTAAACGCATTGATTAAATCATTATCGGTAAGTTATTCATCAGGGCTATTGGCAACTGTGCATCTGGGTAATATTCAATTCCCGACTTTGTGCATGTTTCAAAATAGTTTTTTCTTAGTGGCTAACAGTAAGTTACCCCAAAGAGCTTTTTGAATGAATGGGGTATGGACTACATTTTTGTTCTGTGTTCGTACAGCACCTATCACATCAGGGTCCTGGTCCATTACTAGGTCTCCTAAGCACTATGATGATAGTAATAAATAAGAGTAAAACAATGAGATGATAAAATGGCAATAGATATCAACTGAAAATAAAAAACAGGCATATCTTGAGACCTTGTCTATGCTTGTGGTGGTGTGTAAGGTACATGTAGCTACTCGCATCAGTGAAAGGCTCTGACAGTGGCAAAGGATTCTGCGGTGGGGAGCTGCTGGTGCCTTTCCCTGCTGCCTCTCCTCTGCCAGAGGTTTTCCCCACTACCGGAGCCTTTCACTGAGGCTGGGAAAGCTTCCAGCAGCAGAGAGGCCGTGGAACACTACACTGCTAAAAGTAGTAGTGAAGATGTGGGATGCACTGCTTAGATGTGTAGAGAGCTGTGTAGGGTACATACCCTAGGGTTCAGGCATGTAAGGCGCTCTACTCGCTTAAGCAGTGCCTCACCATCTACTCCACTATTTATACCTGTGCTAGCTGGGCATGCAGTATCTGTATTCTACATACCCCCATAAGGGTAGACCTACCCTGAGATACACCTTGAGTCTCACTGGTAACTGTAAAACAGAAAATGCCAGTTTTTTACTATATGGGAAATATTTACATAGCTATAATAAGCCATGCGCATTACGTAATCTCTGTAGTGTGGCACATGCTCCCCAGAACTAGGTTAAACATGACCTATGAAATGATGTACAAACAAAACCAGATGTATTAGAAATGCAGACAACCCGCATCTTAAGAAAACATATTTGAGACTGCCAATTTCAAAAGATATATTAAGATTTTAAAAATATTAGCCATATCTGCAAACACCTACACACTAAATCATACATACGGTATGCAGCTTTGCTGGCAATTAGCCTGGAATTTAAAATAATGAGTGCATTTAGAGATTATGTGAGGCAATACATTACAGTATTTTAATATTCAGCTGTGCATATACATATACTCAGCTGATCCCAGGTACCCAATGAATATGTGAAACTACCCTGTCTACAACAAGAGCAGACAGCTGCAATCTTGAGCACTATCCCACCTTGACCATCACTGCACCTAACTGATAATTCTTGGAGTGATGTAATAGAATTTTGGGAGTAATACAAAATTAGCTAATCAGTGATGCTTGACATTGTGACTTCCTCCTTCAAAGTGTCACTGATTAAAGTCCTGATGGCATTTTTTGTAACAGAAAGTGTTGTCGGTCATGGTGTCCTGTCCAAATTCCACTTGGGTACCTGCATTCTACTTAATTCATTCCCCAGTGCTCAGCATAAATAAATCGTCTATGGCCTGTTTAGAGGCTCTCTCACACACCGAGAGTGACAGCAAAGCCGCTCCACGGAAGCTACTCTGCCACCCCTTTCGCATGGGAAAAGTATTGAAGAATCCATATAAGGGAAGATCCTCTGACCCTGCACTCTCTCCTCACCTAACCTACCATTATTTCTTCTTGCTCCACCTACATGTGGCTGTGTAAGGAACCTCTGCAGAGCTGGGCTGGATACCACTCATGGGGTTTACATTCCTTGCCCAAACTCTGTCAGTCTTGCCTTGGTTCTGTTTCTAGAAGACTGCTAGCACTAGGGCCAGCCAGAAAATAAGAATTCCATTTCATGCAAAATTTCAAAGGTTTTGGCCTTTGGTTTGTTTTCTCTCTGGATGAAATCAAGACCTTTCCAATTTTTTCATGAAAAACTGGCAGGGAGACACATCCCAGAATAGCCAATGGTTAGGTTAGGTGGTTAGGGCACTCCACTGGGATGAGTGAGTGCCCTGACACTTGGAGGTTCTGAGGTCTCATTCTCTCACTTTGACCAGAAATTCCATCCTAGACTTCAGAAGCCTTCCTGATGTATCAGTTTTGCCAAAACTGATACATTTCCACCAAAAGTTTTGGTTTTCATGAATCAGCATTTTCTGACAAAATTCCCAACCAATTTGACTTAGCACCAACATCATGGCATTAAGATTTTCACATTCCTGCCCTGAACTGTTGTATAGCATTGTTGTACTGTGTTTAAAAGACCCATTCTACCCCAGATGTGGCTACGTTGCTTAATGGGTAACATGGTCCCTGTGCATATCAAGCTCAATCCTGCACCACTGAAGTCTACGTAAATTTTGGCCACTGAACTGTATGGGAGCAGGAGCAGACCCATAATTAGTAATCAGGTGTTGGGATTACTTTATGATTGTTGGATGAAAGTAGCTATAAAGTTGTCACTTGTTGTCTGGTAAGCTGAATATGATTAAAACACCCAGGACCAACTCTATCGCTAGTGTGGCCCCACTGAAATCAATGAAACTACTCATGAAGAAGGGTACTATTTAGTGAGAGAAAGGTTGCCAGATTCTGGCCCAAAGAAAATATAAATAAAAGGAGAAATGCTACATGTAAATATATTAGACAACATGAATGTCTAATGCTGGCTATCTACCCTGCCACTACAGCTTCAGGAACACCAGTGTCACTCGCAAGCCTAAATTCATATAAGAACATAAGAATGGCCATACTGGATCAGACCAAAGGTCCATCAAGCCCAGCATCCTGTCTACTGACAGTGGCCAATGCCAGGTGCCCCAGAGGGACAGAACAGAAGAGGTAATCATCAAGTGATCCATTCCCCGTCACCCATTCCCAGCTTCTGGCAAACAGAGGCTAGGGATACCATCCCTGCCCACCCTGGCTAATAGCCATTGATAGACCTATCCTCCATGAATTTATCTAGTTCTTTTTTGAACCCTGTTATAGTCTTGGCCTTCACAACATTCTCTGGCAAAGAGTTCCACAGGGTGACTGTGCGTGGTGTGAAAAAATACTTCTGTCTGTTTTAAATCTGCTGCCTATTAAATTCGTCATCGTCAGCAGCAGCACGTCTATCATCCGCACTACATTTGCTACAGCTCCTGTTTGATCACCATCTGCCTGCACCACATCTGACTGATAACAGATTGCCTTAGCTCTGCTCTCAGAAAAGACTGACTGAAAATTCATCTAAACCAAATGGACACTTCTTATTCTTAGAATCCTCTCTAGCAGCAGCACAGCACAACTCCTGGACTAAATATTATTTGCTTTAATCAACATCACTGACATTAGACAGAGGGGTGTGTGTTGCAGCCTTTAATTTGAACCCAGTGAGGAGGTACTCCTATATAACTGGCTGTATTGCAGTACGTGGAACCTACTAGATAGATCCTGTCATCCTCTTCCTCCAAGATTATCCTTCATATTGCCAAAAGGGCAACTTTATTGGACTAAGTATTGGCATGTATCTGTGTGGCCCACACAGCTTCAATCTCTTCTCGGGCCTCATCTGTGTGTCTGAGTCACGAAGTGTGGGTGTAGCAACTGTACCAGTTAATATTTTTGAAATGTTTTTTCAGTGATTAAGGGAGTACACTATGTAGGCAATCAGCTCCATGTGTTGTAGCCAATGAACAGCTATTAAGCAGATTTTGTTGGCTCCTTCAGCCAAACTGCTCTTTTCTTGGCAACTGAAGTGTACATCAACATAAGTGTAAAGTCAATTTCCATTTTTTAAAAAAGATGTACTTAATCATTGCTCAGGGACTGTGCAAACCACCAAAATGTGGCACTTAATGTAACCAATAAAGTCTCGGTGCACAAATATGAGAAGAGAAGATGCATTGCTTTAGCTGGAAAAAACTAGGTAGTGTCACATTACACTTCCCTTTAAAAAAAAATCCTAATCTGGGCTATTCATATCCCTGTGATTGCACAAATCTCTTCTGTGAAGTGACTATACTGATAATCAGAACAACTCAATTATTTGTCATGGGATCTAGGCTCCTAAGAGAGATTTGTCTTAAGCTCAAGTGCTAAAGGCCTATGCCTTTTGGAGGAGGGAGAAATGAGTTCTAACCTTGCTATCACCATGAAGTTATATATGGCAATGGTGTACATCATCATGGAATCACGGGGACCACTAATTTGTCACACTGCATTGTGGTTGAAAAAGAAAATTTGAGATTCCATATTTCACTAAACTACAGTGGTAGCCCTTTTCCTGGCTGAATTTGAGCTTTTTGGGTTCTCTAGAATTTACTCTTGCAGCTTTGGCCACCCCAGAGCATATTGGGCAATGTTCTTTGCCTCAGGTTCTCACCTTGTGGGAACATCCAACGAACAAAAGTTCCTTTAACATATCCCTGCCTTCTCCCTCCACCATACCCTTCTCACCAGTTGCTGTCCTTGGTCAGTGGAGACCCAGAATTCAGAGGTGCTTTTGTGCAAGTTCATCTCCCAACCTGAGGGTGTGGGAGAGGAGGAGAGAAGGCACCTTGCTCACTCCGCCAGCTGTTCTGCTGGCATGTCTTGAGGTCCCACCACTTAACACAACTTTCAGTGATTTCAGCTGTTAGTGGGGGAGCCTCACTGCTAGTTCAGGCTGGGCAGTCTCTCATGAGAGACATTGTCCCATAGCAGGCCTAATACTTAAACCTGATTTTCAGTGATTTCAGCTCTACTGATCTACAACAAAAGACTCAACTGAGTCTTAATTAGTTCTACCCTTCTCGTTGGGCTGCCACCTTGATGTGGTGAAGAAGCTTGTGTATACCTAAGATCCTAAGAGCGATGCCGTCGGGAGTCCCGTACTCTTGGTAGGGTCACTCTTGGCAGTAAGGTCAAAGGCAAGGTACCAGACAAAGTGCAGCCCAACACAACCCAGTGTAAGACCTCAATGGCAGAACATGCGGATGAAGCAGAATCACCTCTCAATGGCTGTGAAGGTGGAGGGAGGCTGCAATGGAAGAGAAACCCCCGGTTGTTTTGGATCTCCTTGCCACTGGACACAGATGCCTCTTCCAGCAAGATTTGTGTGGCTGGTGGTGCGCATTAGCTCCCCCATTTTAAACCACTCTTGCACAGGTTTCTTTCACAGGAAGAACTTTTTCCCCACCCTTACCCCTAAAAGTCCTGCAGTGATAAGTGAGTGGTGATGGGGATAGGTGAAGTGATCACCACGAGTCCCTAGTCACAGCCTCACATGCAGGTGATGACTGCAAGATGGTCATCATGTGCCCCTGGACTGGGATAGGGGATCATTTTTGGCAGCAGTGGTCATGACTGAGAAGGCCTTTTTAGGAACTCCTCTGCTCACCCCATATGGGGAAGGGGATAGAAAAGGTTCCCCAAACATAGGCTATCCCACCATACCTGACTGGATAACCATGTCCAGAGGGATCACTCCCAATGCTGTCGAAAACCAAAAATGTTTCTTGCAACATCTGTACCCTACTAGACGAATCAAAAAGTGAAAGACCCAAATGCAGAACAGCAATTGTTGCCTGAAAACTTTTGAGGTACAACACCAACATTGCTGCTCTGAGCAAAACAAGACGTGCAGATGAAGGCCACTTGAGGGAAGAGAGTGGTGGTTACGCTTTCTTCTGGAAAGGAAAACCACCAAGCGACAGGCGAATACAAGGTGTTGGCTTTGCAATCAAGAACGTTCTAGTCAACTGCCTGACTGAGCTCCCCGTTGGCCTCAATGAGCGCCTTATGACCCTCTGCATCCAATTGGTCAGTAAGTCATTTGCCACTATCATCCATGCATTTGCGCCAATACTTGATGCTCAAGAAGAACAGAAAGAATCCTTCTACACTGACCTTGATAAAATGTTGTCAGCCATGCCAAAAAACAGATAAGATAATCCTCTTAGGAGACTTTAACACAAGAGGTGGCCGAGATTCTAACATATGGAGCAGCACCATTGGGAAGGAAGGAGTGGGCAAGACCAATTCCAATGGCATCCTTCTGCTCAGGAAATGTGCAGAGCATGGCCTTGTGATCACAAACACAATCTTCAGACAAAGCAACAAGAACAAAACAACTTGGCAACACCCCCGCTCAAAACAGTGGCATCTCCTCGATTATGTCATTGTAAGAACACAGGATCTAAGAGATATCCAAATCACCCGTGTCATAAGAGGAGCTAATAATTGCTGGACTGACCACTACCTGATAAGGTCTGTTATGTCCATCGGAATTGCACCAAAACATAGAAAGCAATCCAAATCACACAGACAGCAAATCGTACAGACACCAAAGACTTCAATCCTCAGTGCACCAAGAGAACTTCCAAACACTCCTCAGGGAAAAACCGACCGACCATGTGCACACCTGGAAATGACAACACAAGTGTTGTTGAAGACTGGGAAGCCCTAAAACGGAACATCCATGAGGCTTGTGAGAAATCCATCGGCCTTGCTATCCACTGCCATCAGGACTGGTTTGACAACAACAACATTGAGATTACAGCCCTTTCGGAGCAGAAGAAAAAAAACTTTCTGCCACTGGCAAAACCAACCACTATCCAGTCAGAAGCAGAGCTCTTTCCATCAGCTCAAAGCTGAAGTTCAAAGGAGAATCCAAGATGTCAAAAATGAATGGTGGGAGGACAAAGCAAAAGATATCCAAACATTTGCTGACAGACATGATATGCGGAGCTTTTTTTGTAAGACAAAGACCCTGTGTGGACCAACCTCATGTGGCCTCACACCTCTGAGATCCAAAGATGTAATACCCTTCTTAAAGATAATGAATCCATCAAAGAGTGCTGGAAGGAATACTACCAAAAGTTTCTAAATTGAGAATCAACTGTGACTGACAACATCATCGACTCGATCCCTCAGCACCCAATCCGAGAAACTCTTGCCAACCCGACACCTAAGGAGGTCTGCAAAGCAATTAAACAAATTAAAAATAATAAAGCACCAGGTCCTGATGGCATACCAGTTGAAGTACTGAAAGTGGGGGGAGAAACACAGACTAACAAGCTTCACTTGCTGCTCCTTAAAATCTGGCGCACAGAAGAAATCCCTGCTGACTTACGTAATGCTAACACAGTCACCATTTTCAGAAAGGGAGACAGGGCCAACTGCGGCAACTATCGAGGCATTGCCCTCTTCTGCATCGCTGGAAAGATTCTTGCTAGAATCTTACTGAATCTCCTGCTCCCTCTTGCAGGGAAAGTACTTCCAGAGTCCCAGTGCAGCTTCAGACCATCACGAGGCACCAGCGACATGATTTTTGCAGCCAGGCAGATCCAGGAAAAATGTCAAGAACACCACTAGGAGCTGTATATGGCCTTTATCCATCTGACCAAAGCCTTCGACTGTGTCAACCATGAGGCTCTGTGGAAAATCATGTCAAAGTTTGTCTGCCCAAGCAAATTTATCACCATTGTAAGACTCCTCCATGACCAGATGACTGTCTCCATCCTGTGTAGTGGCTCTACTTCTGAGACCTTAGTCATCCAAACTGCTGTAAAACAAGGCTGTGTATTGGCACCCACCCTTTTTTCCATTTTCTTAGCAGCGATGAAAACACTTACCCAAGATCATCAACCACAGAGCATTGGCATCCAATATTGGACTGACAGCAATCTCTTCAACCTTTCTTGTCTCTGTGCCAGAACTAAAGTAATATTGGCAACAATATCCAAACTCCAGGGCACAGATGATTGTTCTTCAGTTGCACACTCCAAGGAGGATCCACAGACAGCCCTTAATTGCTTCTCTGAAGCTTACAAAAGACTAGAGCTAACTTTGATCATCATCAAAACAAAAGTTCTCCACCAGCCAGTCCCCAGTCAATAATAAGACCCAGCAAGGAAGATCTACATTGACAAAGAAGAACTGGAAAATGCCATCTCTCAGAGGGCATACATAGATGTTGAGATTCAGCACAGAATCCGCTACAGGTGTTCAACACATACTAGACGTTTTTTTTTTTTACAAAGTGGTGGTAATCCTAACTTTCCTGTGAGACTTGGGTGACCTACAGAAAACATTAGAAAAACCTGGAATGCCAGCAACAGCACTTTCTTTGGAAGATCCTCAACATAGAGTGGGAGGATCATTGCACTAATGTTAGTATCCTCACAGAGGCCAACATCTTCAGCGTTGTGGGCCTGATTATCCATCACCATCTGAGGTGGAGCAGGCACATGCCTGACATATACTTACCAAAACAACAGCTGACTGCCCAAAGGAGAAAGGAAACAGGGAGGCCAAAAGAAAGGCTTTAAAGACACCCTCAAGATAAACATGAAAAGATGTGGCATTTACACCACACACTGGGAGACAGCAGCCCAAGAGAGGGATAATTGGCGAAGACTTGTCAGAGAGGGAATGTCCACTTTCGAGGAAAATTGCCTTGCCCTGGTCGTGGAAAAACACCAGAAAAGAAAGGAAAGACAACTGTCACGCAGCAATTGTGGCCCAATCCTGTCTTCCAACACCACCTGCAATGTCTGCCAATGAGTCTGTAGCTCAAGGATCAGACTCCTCAGTCACCAAAGTACCCATGAAAAATAAAATCTACCATTACACAGTTCTACCATTACACAGTGGAGAGGAGGAAGGGTCAAATGGTGCCTAGGCCCCTTAGACAGAGCCCACACCAGGTGCAAACTCCTCTCCACACACTCATCTCTACTAGGCTTTGGCACCCCTACCTAGCAAGCACCGTTCAGTTGAGGGTGAACAGTTCTGCTGTCTTTGATTGCCACAACAAAGATAACAATCCTTTATTACCCCTGCACCGATTAACAAAGTGACTTGCAATCCAACACCCACTAAAAGTGATCATTTAGGCAAAGTGGCTCCATTTGCTGCTACCTAGGTAGAGTGGGTGTGTCCATGCAAACAAGGTTGGCTCCTGAAGTTGTCCTCCTCAGCTCATCGCTAGATGTCAGGGGAGAGCTCATTCAGACCCTGCTTACATTTCTATCTAGCAGAAAGTGACTGTATACAAAACAACTGTAGGAATAGATGTGGGTAAGCAAAGAAGAGAAAGACAGTGACAAGCTGAATCATGTTCTAGCCCTGTCTGTTACATAAGGGCCAGACCTGAGGCAAACAAATTTGTGAAAAACAGGGGTTCTGAACAGAAATGAATAGCAAAAGAAGAGAAATAAACTGGAAGCAGATTTTTTTCAAATAGATATTTGGAGCTCAGTGTCTTGCTCTCCTGATTATTCTTAGCTTAAACTACCTACAGCAATGCTTTGAATTATCAGTTTTGCCCCATTAGGTAATTAATGTTGCAGTTATGTACAAGTTTCTCCTGTATCATTGCATTCACTTTATCTCCTATGGTCATCATTTCAGTTTCTACCGCATGGAAGTACTTTTTGTCTGTTTAATTGGGGATACTTCTTCTCTGACTTGTTCCATCTGTGCAGACTGTGTGTTATTACCTTCTTTATTTCTGGGGAATCGTGTTGAGATCCAGTGCCTCAGCAAGGCTTCTTAAACTCAGTTCTTCAATATGCAAAGACAGAAAGCTCACCCATATGGTGGCAAAGGCCTTTGCTGTTTTATTTCAGGCAGATTATGTGTATCATACATGTCACATAACCTCTTTCTCCCTCCGCTTACCTATCCATTAAATGGTTACAACAACATTTTGGACTAGATGATGTCATTTACACATAGGCCTTCATTGGGGGCAATGTAGAGATGAGCTACCCCAGGAAGAACTCTGGGTAGGAATGTACCTCAAGAGGCAAATTTTCTTTCAGAGTGCCCTGTCACATAGAGGAAATGTGCTTGCTGCACCAGTTCTGGGATAATGCCAAGTGCTCCTCTACCTGCATTGCAAGCTGTGCTGGCCACTGCATGGCCTTGCCCCGTCTGGGGTGATTTACACTCCCAGGAGTAACAGCAGGAAACAGTCTTTAGTGGCTGGCCTTGGCCTTGGCCTTTGCATGTGGGGACAAGGTCATAGTTGGAGAAGGAAGGCTCCTGAGGCCCTTTCTTCCTCCTTCATCTAGACAAGGAATGAGGACAGCCTAGCCCTTTATGTGGGGCTTGTAAAGTGCTTTGAGATCTTGGGATGAAACTCAAAATACTATTACAACAAATAGATTAAATGACCTTAAAATAGCGCAGTGGTAGTAAAGAGTTCTGTACATCCTCTTGCATGCTGCTATTGCACGACCCCCTCCTCAAGTTGATATTATTTTACATAATGGTAGCATCCAGAGGCCCCACTCAGGATCACAAACCCATTGCGCTGTGCTCTGTGCAGACTTCTCCTTCAATGAGATTTCTGTACATGAGAGGACAGACCTCTTGTAAGATCATCCTCTGCTCAGAAGCAAGAAAAAAAAATGTTTCTACAAGCAAAAGTTAAGAAATGGCAGGAAATAGCAGTGGCCTAGCTAGTAGAAGAAGAAAAATATGCTACCCAGCCAAAGCATTCAAGAAATTTAAAAGTACAGAGCAAGAAAAGAGATAATAATCAGTCTGCTAGAAATGAGATGTATTAACAATTGCAGGGAAATATTTAATAAGATCCACTAAAAAGAAAATCTAATAGAGAAAGTCAAACTATCTAAACAGAGAATCTTACAGGAAGAAAATTCCTCTCACACGTGATTTCTGAATCTCTATGTGACGTCAGTAAAGCCGTGTCTGATATTAGAGATAAATATGGGCCGTAGATAGCATAACCAAAACCAGCAGCAATCTGTCTCTGCTCAGCCTTCCACTAATGTAGTTAGGACTTTTGTGATTAACTGGTATGACTAATGATTTTATAGCTGTTCCTGTCTGCAGAAGACCCAACTGCAATGAAATTGCCTTCTTCCTCTCGAGAGGCACAAAATTTAACTGGCATCCATCAAAGATGCTGCCTGCAGAGAGGCCAGAAACAGTGAGCCATATTAGCACTGGGGAAAAAAATGCAATGAACAATTTGTGCTTCACGTAATTTAAATCCATTTGTAATTATTACACCCACAGTAGCTTGAAAGTGCCATTTGTTAATTTATTTTATGTTCTTTAAAAATTGGAAACATTTTTCATAATTAAAAAATTGTTTGATTTACTGCTGTAAACCCCTTAGAAGCCTGAAATGGAAATCTGCTCCCCTATCAGACTGGAGACAGTTTCTAATCTCATTTACCCCAGTGTAAAGTCAAGAGTAACTCCATCAACCTCAAAGGAATTACAGTAGATTTACATCACTGTTTCAGAATCTGTCCATCTCCCTCTACAGCAGAGGAGGGCAAACTATGGCCCGCGGCCCACATCTGGCCTTCGGGACCCTCCAACCCAGCCCCTGAGCTCCTGGCCTGGGAGGCTAGCCCCCGGCCCTTCCCCTGCTGTTCCTCCTCCCCCGCAGCCTCAGCGCACCATGCTGCTGGTATAGTGTATTAAACTGCTCCACGTAGGAATGTGCAATTGGTAGCAGTTACGGCGAGCAATTTACTACACTGCACTGGCACAATGCTCTGTGTGGCCAGGCAACACTCTGGGCAGCAGGGCTGTAGCGCCGCCAGCCACCGGAGCTCTGTGCTGCGCGGTAAGGGGGAAGGGAGCAGGGGCGGGGGGGTTGGACAGAGGGCAGGGGAGTTTGGGGTGGTCAGGGGGTGGGGGTGTGGATGGGGTCAGGGCGGTTAGAGCGTGGAGAACGGGGGGGTTGAATGGGGGCAGGGGTCCCGGGGGGGCAGTCAGGAAGGAGGGGGGTTGGATGGGGCGGTGGGGGGCAGTCAGGGCAGGGGTTCCGAGGGTGGTCAGGGGACAGGGGGGGTTGGATGGGGCAGGAATCCCAGGGGGGGCGCGGCACAGCCTGGCACAGCCTCCCCTAACCGGCCCTCCAAACAATTTCCGAAACCCGATGTGGCCCTCGGGCCAAAAAGTTTGCCCGCCCCGGCATAAACTGAAGATTTTCCTCATACAAGAAAGATCTTCCAAATATAATAGTTCTTCTTGATCTGTAATGCCATCTCTTTCAGTCTCTCCAGCTACAGATTATTCACATTTCTGAACAAGGCTCAGAAGAATACTGCATAATAATACTACAATATGCCAGAAATATTATACATATTTTAGAAAGGTTGCATAATAATGGACCACCAGATTTTTCAAAGGAACCTAAAGCTCATTTTTAAGATGCTAAATGTTTCTTCCGTTACTGTTTTGAGATTTTATATTTCATTATAAATGTAACTGTGAGGGAGAATTGGGATTGGAAATGGGCTTCATTTGCCAGTTTTTTGACAGCTAATCTTTGTCAACCGTTGGGGAAAAAAACCCACCACACCTGAAAACTAGAACTATTGTAATTGTGTATTTATCAAAAATGAAAAAATAACTGCATCTCTGACAGCCATCCACCTTCAACATTAGTCATCCTCAAAGAGATGTGCAATATCAGCCTGTCTTAAAATAAATGAGAGACTCCTAGGCACTTTGTGACTATATCATAAATTCTATCCCAAGCAGCTCACACACACCATCTTTGTTGTATCTTCATATGGTGGCAGACAACTACAGTAAGCAGGGATGTGTTCAGGGCAGTGGTTTGTCTCCAGGAATATGATGAAGTCACAACACTCAGATAGATTTTAAACAACACAGGTGCCAACATTGCAACTTTGGAGAGCTGGCACTTTTGCTAGCAGTCTTGCTAAGGAATGAATGGGTGTGGATACTGACCTACCCCCTCTTTCTCTCCCTCTCCAAACTTCACCTGCAGGAATCACCCTATAGAAGCACATTGAAAGAACCATGCGAAGAAGCTCTCACTGCTGCTGTCTAGCGTTTGAGGGCTTGACCCAGCAATGTGCTGAATGCCTTCACATCCCATTGAAGTCAGGTAACTGTGGGACTGAGTGCACGTGTGGCTCCGCTGGCTACCTGGAGAATAAATGGTTCTATGGCCTTGCCTCTCTGGTGAGTCTAGCTCAGGCAGTGGTACTAGCCCTGAGCAGCCCTACTAGCCCTGAGCAGCTCAGGGATGCACTGCCATTTTGACCGTCCTCTGACGCTGTGCAAGCAGAAGCAAATTTTTGTGTGCCCTGCATACCTGCTCCTCTGTACCCAGCTTCATCACACTCTGGTCCTACCTGGCCAAAAAGGACAATAGAATTGAAAGTGTTTACAGGAAATTGTAAAGCATAATTGCTCAGTTATTAAGTTGTGTACTTGAACGCAGTCATTTGGTAAGTATGGTTTTGTTTCTGGGGAAGGAGGAGCGAAGGGAAGGGGAAGAGCCTTCATTTAAACTCTTCAGGCAGTTAATAACCAAATTTCTAACATTAAAAAAAAGAGTTATAAAAAGACTCAATAGGATTTAAAAATATTCTTCTGAGGCCTGCATTTCCAGGGTTATTCCTAGGCCATCAGTATAATCCCGTGCAATGTGGTTTGCTGCGGTCTCTTGCTGTTTCGTACACAGTTGTATGGAATATATAGCAGTTAGTTACCCTATACTTTCATCTGGTCTCTAGCCTACATTATTAGGTGATTCCTTTTCTGCATTTGCACTATAAAATCTGTCAAACGCCTAATGTCTTTACACAAAAAATAACTGAGCTATGAAGCCAGACACCAGGGTTGAAATGTTTGACACCATTTGTGTGTGTTTGTGAAGGAGAGAAGAAAATGTTCTTTCAGATCTGCCCGAGCAGTTTTTGGAGAGAACATACTTGTTGCTGCAGTTTGGCAAATACATGCATAGCAGAGATGCCCATGGGTGAATTGTCAGCAGCAGGGATGGAACCTGGGACCTCTGGATATTAATACATGAGCTCCTACCATCTGATCTAAAAGACCTTGTTCTCTTAGCCCAGGGTAGCTACGTCTATACTAGGAGCTAGGGGTGTGATTTCTCTGCTTGTGTAAAAATACTTGCGCTAGCTCTCATAGAACTAGCAGAAGTATAACTAGCCTTGTCACCAGGGTAGCGTTGCTAGCAGCAGCAAAGGCATGGCTGGGCTGTGCTGAGTACAACCCTGCCTGAAACCGGTAGGTGTATACTCAGCCCAGCACAGCTATGCCACCCCTACCTGTACTACTGCAGCTACATTGCTATTTATACTGTAAGAGCTAGTAAGAGTATGCGTCCATTAGCAGGGGAATCATACCTCCAGCTTTTAGCGTAGACAAAGCCTAAGATAAGAAAATAGCTAGCAGTAAACAAGAAAGAGATGTCATGTATTTTCAGAATGTTATATACTTATGCTAAGTTGTATATCTATGAATTGTATTCATGTTAAACTTTCCCAGAATTCTTTTTACTTATCCTAAGTTGTTCAACCAAGGGAAATGTGAAGTGTTGTATTTTCAGTGCTAGGTACAGACACATACCAAAAAACCCATGTTTTGATGAAGTTGTTGATGCTTTACTAACACACACTCTGTTCAAAAGTACAGCTAACGCAGATGTCTCTAAGCTTTGCTGACTTCTGAAATCTTCTTCACTGCTCCTTCCTTATTTGGGATCAGTGACTTTTATAGCTTTCTTCGAAAACTCATGATTGTATACCTGGCTGTCGTGCAGATTGGTCTTTTTAAGGTCTGCTGATATCTGGATAACATACCAAATCTTTGGACTCCTCCTTAGTCATCTTCTGTCCATGACCATTGCAAGGGCCATCATACTCCTATAACTGATGGGCCTCTGCTGGAGTTCTTCATACCATCCTAGCCTAGCCTCCCACAACTTGTCTTCAATTGGGGCAACCCACATTATGCCCTCTCACAATCTCATTTTGTTTCCTATCCTGGAGTGTCCAACCATTTGACCATCTCCACATCTGCATTACAGAAATGAAGAGAATACGGATTTCTAGTCTTGTGGCTGGCCAGGACTCTATTCTGTACATTAGGATGGGTTGACTTACAGTTTTATATACTATGCCTTTTAACTTTATTGAAATCTTTTTGTCACAGAACTGGGATCAGCTCCCAACACTTGCACCAAGCAGCTTTGGTAAGAGGGTGGACATCACTCAGGAGGGCACCACTGTGTTTAAATTCCCTCATTCTTCTAAGCTCTCTGTCTTACCAATGTTTATCTGAAATCCTGCCTGAACAAAACTGTTTCCCACTGTTCAATTTTCCGCACATATCACTAAGTCATCAGCAACAATATGCTCCAGTGTGACTCCCTTCATATATTTCTACTTGTCACATCCATGACAACTGCAAACAAAAAAGGGCTCAATGCTGGCTTCTGAAATGCTATGTTCAAAACAAGATAAGCAACAAGAAAGAACTGGTGTATAAATCTTGGATAGTATGTGTAGAGGTGAGCTGGCATTTTGGGACAAATTGAAATATCTAAGTGCTGCAAAACTGTTTTCCAGATTGGTTGGTAATGCATTGGCCTTTCTGTATTGTGCTAATCTATCTTTGATTAATAAACTGATTGAACCTGGGTTATGTGATATTGTATCAATAAAATAATTCAAACCTAAAACATTTGCCATATTACACAGAGTAAGGCCAACTGGAAATTTTGCTCAGATTTATCAGGATCTGAAACTATAGTAACATGACAGCAGGTGTCTTCACTTTTTTCTTTTATTCTTTATTTAAATAACCTAATTACTTTTCTCTCTTCTTCTCATCAATTTTCTCCCTCCTGCTTGACTGCCCTCTGTTCTGTCTCCCCAGCGGATAGCAGATCTCTTCATTTTAGAGGAGGCACTCTGCCAAAGGCAAACTATTTCAATAGGGGACATTTAGCTGGAAAACTATGGACTCAGTTGTGCCCTTGTCTTAGTCAGCCAAACCAAGGTGATAGAATTCACAAAGCACACTCCCACACACTTGGCAAAGCAAAATCCATCTGGATTTTGACTCTACTACATAGTTCAGACCCTACTCTCCAGATACTCCTACCAGCAAGCAAATAGTCAAGGAGGAAGCAGAGCTTTGGATCTGCACTATCCCCCACTGTTCCCCGGCAGTCTGGTGGGCCTGTCCACCAGACTGGGGACAAAACATTCAGCCACACCCAACTCCGTTTTAGCTTTCAACACAGGCTTCTTTATTCTTTTGCCACACAAATGCAAAAAATTAAAATTAAGAAAGAAATGTAAAAAAAAGTATAGTCCTAACCTGGACTCCTACTGCAGGGTCCTAGTAGCTCCGGGGCCCTGGTCCTCTGTTAGCCTCAGGGGATGGGGGGTGATGGTCCTCACTCAGGGGGTGGTCAAAGTTTGGCCTAGTGGTCAGAGCTACAACCAGGTGGGTTGTTGGTAGGGGAGCCCAGCCCCTCCCATTCCACCAGGCTCTGAACCAGGGCCCTTTGGGTCTACCAGTTACCTGGCAACCAAGGTTGCCCTCCCTAGGCCACTTCCAATCTTGCCCTTCCCAAAGCCAGCTCAGTCCAAGGCTTTTCCCTGCTGGATTAGTACAAACCTAGAAAATAAACCGGGATTACCAATGTTCAGGGGCCATATGCAGGGAAGAGGTGAATGCTTCTCTCTCTGACTCTTTCTAGAGTGGATCCTCCCTTTCCTCAGGGGGCCCCTTTGGGGGCAGTTATCTTAGCCATTTCAGCCTTCTCGCTGCACTGTTGGAGGTCTGTTCTCTTTCAAGTCTGCACCAAGTGAGCCGTGTCCAGGGGTGAAAGTAAGTCGAGTAACTTACCGGTACTCTGGGGCCAGCTCTGGCCCCCGGAAGGGGTGGGGCCTAGGGCAGAAGGGGTGGGGTTGAGGGGGTCAGAGCCAGCCCCAGCCCACCCTGTAAGGTAAGTGCCCCCCCACTGGGGTAGCAGCAGCAGCAGGGCTCTGGAGGCAATTTAAAGGGCCCGGGGCTCCCCTCTTCTACTGCCCTGGCCCTTTAAATAGCTGCCGGAGCCCTGGGGAAGCGGCTGGGCTCCAGTGGCTATTTAAAGGACCAGGGCGGCAGAGGCAGCTGGAGCCCCGGCCCTTTAAATAGCCCCTGGAGCCCCCGCTACCCCAGGGCTCTGGGGGCTATTTAAAGGGCCCGCGGCTCCAGCTGCCTCTGCCGCCCTGGTCCTTTAAATAGCCACCGGCGCCCTGGAGTAGCGGTGGCGGGGCCCCAGTGGCTATTTAAAGGGCCCAGGCAGTAGAAGCAGGGGAGCCGCGGGCCCTTTAAATAGCTGCCAGAGCCCTGCAGCCGCTACCCCAGGGCTCCAGCAGCGGGGCTCTGGAGGCAATTGAAAGGGCCTGGGGTTCCAGCCACTGCTGGGAGCCCCAGGCCCTTTAAATTGCCCCCTGGGGAAGCTGGGCTGCCCCAGTACGGTGCACCGGCTCTTGCTGGTAGGCCGTACCGGGGTGTACCGGCTTACTTTCACCTCTGGCTGTTTTCCTATCTTTTAATTCCTCCACCAGATGAAGCATTTGCTGCAGGTGTGGCAGGGTGGGGCTGGCTGGACGCAAAGTATGTCCTTAACCCCTTGTGGCCCAGTGTGAGGTTTACACAGCCCATCCCAGAAAGCTACCTGCCACATTGCAGCATGCTCTTACTGCTGCACGAGGAAGTGTTTGTCTCTCCTGTCTCTTCCTCACAGAGCTGAGTCCTCACTTATATCTTCTAGCTGGGGATCAAAGCCAATCATTAGCTGCTGCTTAGCTGGGTCAGGGTGTTCCCAACACTTGCCTGCTGGGCTTGTCCTTAGGTCAGGGCTTGCTGCTCCCTGGCTCTGCAGGCCCTTAAAGGTGCAGAATGTTCTACTACATCCCCACTCATTGGCGAGAGTATCTGGCCAGACACAGCAGGGAAGTACTCTTCACCTCTTCAAACCCAAGGAGCTCAGTGTATTTAGCTAAACAAACAGGAAGTTAAGGGATGACTTGATTACAGATTAGAAGTACCTATATAGGGAACAAATATTTAATAATGGTCTCTTCAATTTAGCAGAGAAAGGTGTCATATGATCCAGTGGCTGGAAGTTGAAGCTAGATAAATTCAGACTGGAAATAAGGTGCACATTTTTAACAGTGAGAGTAATTAATCATTGGAACTATATATCAAGGGTCGAGGTGGATTCTCCATCACTGACAATTTTTAAATCAAGTTTGGATATTTTTCTGAAACATCTGCTCTAGGAATTATTTCTGGGAAGTTCTATGGCCTGTGTCATACAGCACGTCAGACTAGATGATCACAATGGTCCATTCTGGCCTTGGAATTTATGAATTAGGGCTGTAGTAACTTTCTTCCCTCTGGAGCAAGAGGAGAGCACAGGAGGAATTGCGAGGCGTCTCTGGAACAGTGCCTTCTGTGCTACTCCTCGGTGCTGCAGCTTGCCCAGTGCTGTGCCTAAAGGAACAGTCTAGCCCTATGTAGTGTAGTTGTAGCTGTGTTGGTCCCAGGATATTAGAAAGACAAGGTGGGTGAGGTAATCTCTTTTATTGGCTTGTCTCTCTCACCATCATAAATTAGTCCAATAAAAAGATATTACCTCACCCACCTTATCACTGTAATCTAGCCCTATGTAATTTAGCGGGTTCATCAGCCCTCTCTTAAGTTCTCTCTCCTTTTCCTCTCCTGCTCCCTTTCTTTGTCTCCATATGCTCCCTTCTTAGTCTCTCCCCTCAATACAGCTCAGCATTGGGGAGGCACGGCAGCCTGGCACTGGCCTCTGAATATATTTAAACACTAGCAACTCAGTGAGCTGGAAAATTGTAACTTTGCAATTTTATTCAAAATAGGCGGTCACCCTACTGTTTGGAGATAGGTTCAGAGACAGCAGGATAATTAATGGACCCTCATGCAACCCAGAGGCAAAAACTGCACATTTTAATACAAATCAGTAAAATGGGATTTTTTAACTCTGAGAAACAGACTTTCTGTGTCTGGTTTGCTCATTGGTACAAGAGAAGAAAGGTGAGATAACATGGGCTTTCTGTGCAAAACCTGAACCAGCACATCGTTATTTTCATTTGAAAAAAGTTACATAGCTCTTTTTCTTTCCTTTGAACTAAGATGCGGGGGGCAACTGACAGTAAGGAACTGGAAGCGCATTATAATAGCTTACCATGAGGTCCAAGACAGGGATGTGTTAGATAGCTTCCTGGCACTTCATGTGACAATGTTTCAAATCTAACAAACAGACCTCCCTGTCACCATTACTCATTTTATTTATACAGCACATCCCTGCATGAAGTGCTGCTACAGGAGTTCAGCTATATAAACAGTGGCAAAAACACCTTAAAATACACACATAACATGCCAGAAAAAAGGTCGACAAATTAAAAATAATCAGGGTGTTAAATGGGGGAGGAGTAAATAACTACAATAGAAGACACTTGAGAAACAAAACATTTCCCATATATTTAATTGGGGTGGGGTGGGCTGAGCAACGTGTACAGGCACGGTTCTGCAGTTTCCACGATATGCTATGCATCCGATGAAGTGAGCTGTAGCTCACGAAAGCTCATGCTCAAATAAACTGGTTAGTCTCTAAGGTGCCACAAGTACTCCTTTTCTTTTTTCTTTTTACGAATACAGACTAACACGGCTGTTACTCTGAAACATGTACAGGCACAGTGAGTTGTGTCCAAGGGACCACTGCAAAGGCTTGGCCAGGGACAAGACAAAGGGGCTGAAGTTACTGCAACCGTTGCTCATGAAGTCACTGGTACAGCTGAAATGAAAGAGGGGTGCAGGATGGGTCCCAAAGGGCAAGGAAGAAGAGGCAGACAGGCCCTAAATATGCAGAAGATGAGGCGGGGGGAGTGAAAGTAAGAGAAATAGGGCACAGTGTAAAACGATTGTTATTGAAATAGCTTTAGAACAGACCCCGAGTTTGCAGGATAGTATGCACCTTTGCTTGACTATGAACCTTTCCAAAAACACTCAAATGAAAGGTGTTTGTAGGCATAGAAATTGGGTTCTGAACATTGTGTGTTCTTGGTAGGAGATATTCAGTGTGGAGACCAATGAAACTCCAAGTCAGAAAAAGGCTTCTTACACCATTTGTTTCCTTACTCTGCTCTTCCATTCCCAGTGTTCCCCATTTCACTCTCTCTCTAGCACACCAATCACCCTGGATCTAAATGTCATGCTCTGTACTCTTGACCTTTCCCCTCATTTATACAACATGCATTGCAAACATTACTCATAACTGGTAAGAAGTTAACCAAATATACTGTCAGTAGTTATCATCAATATAGCACCATGAAATTTAAACACAACATTGGACAGCAAGTAAGTATACTCACACTTATATTGGGCTGAATCACTACCAGGTCACCCTTGAAACCTGAAATGTCATTTCATTGGGATCACTGGGTTAAACAAATACAATGTGATTACAAAAAACCCTAATTTACTTCAGAGGCCTGAAAGCCTGAGAAACATCAAATGGCATTTAGTTTTGATTAGTGTGATCCTCTGATCAGTAAACTCTTTCAATTAGCTACATTTGGCTTGCTAATACCCAGTGCAACTCCAGTGAGAACAATGGTGTTAGACAGGTTGTACATCAAGGCAGAATTTGGCACAATATTCTTCTTCACCTGTTGGCCTAGACCAGGGGTCGGCAACGTTTGAGAAGTGGCGCGCTAAGTCTTCATTAATTTAAGGTTTTGTGTGCTAGTAATAAATTTTACATTTACAGGGCCCCCCCGATGGAAGCCCAGACTGGCAGCAGGCTGAGCGGCTCAGCGTGCTGCCAGTCTGGGGTCCTGGCCACCGGCCCCGGTGCTCATCTAGCTGCCGGCCTGGATGGACAAAACCCCAGACCGGCAGCGGGCTGAGCGGCTCAGCCTGCCGCTGGTCTGGGGTTCCTTCCGCCGGCTCCTGCCAGCTGGGGACCCGGCCACCAGCCCCACTCAACCCGCTGTTGGCCTGGGGTTCCGTTCACCCAGGCAGGCAGCAGGCTGAGCGGGACCGGCGGCTGGGACTCAGTAAAAATCGGCTTGCATGCCGCCTTTGGCACGCGTGCCGCAGGTTGCCAAACCCTGGCCTAGACTGTTGCATAGCATTTGCTGGTTTTAGGCCCAAAGTGATTGCACTTCAGCTGTAGTAGGTGTCTCTATTATCAAGGGTATGCCTACACTGAAATCTGAGGGGCGACTGCAGCACCGGTAGACATACCCACACTAGTACAAGTTAAAAAGAGCAGTGTAGATGTGGTGGCGTGGGATTCAGCACAGGCTGTACAAGGACACCAGGGATGCTGGGTATGTATTCGCATTGCTAGCCCATGCCTCTGCCACTACACTGCTATTTTTAGCCATGAGAGCTAGATTAAAGCTAGCATGTATATCACCTGTAGTGCAATAACACCTCTCACTGCAGCATAGACATACCCATAAGTAATCTGAGTATACTTGGGATTTCAGAGTAGGAATCTTCAGATGAAAATTTCTAAAAAAATCTGAGGTAGAATTACTATACATGGAGATTTTTTAAAAAATTGTGCTGTTGCTGTGTGTGTCATCGTTCATGTAAACACCACATCTGGGTATCTAAGTTCCCTTCTCTGTGTGCGGGTAGTCAACTGCTCATCCTCCCTCAGAATGGGTTAATTTTTCTCTAACAATTAGAAAATAGCTCAGAACAGAAGGAAAAAGCATAGCCACATTGTGGAGGTCTGGTTTTTGGGTAAGTGACTCACAAGATTCCTAGCGCTCCGATCTTATGTATTAATCTATCACATTTGCTGATTCATCAGCACTATTTACACATTGCTGCTATTTTAGTGAACTAATTAGTGCTGCACATTAATAGCTTCAGACAGATACTCTGATATTTTTTTAAAGGAATCCCTCTGGAATTAGCCTCAAAGTCCTTACATTCTTATTCTCTTTGTTCTCTGGCAATTATACACAATTACAGTAAATCAGGCCTCATGCATCCCAGGTGATTTTATACTTGTTTCCATAGTCAGACACAGTTGTCCGTTACAGGAATCATTCAGGCATATGGCCTGTAATAAACAGAGTTCCAATGACTTGGAACCTCCTGCTTCAACAGATATTTGGCCATTTGTTTTTCTGCTGCAGCTCTTTGATTATTTCCCTGCCTTTGACAGAATGATGAAAACGGCCACTGGGTTTATGTGCCACCCCCACAAAATGCTTCCCATATTTCAGTAATCAGGCAGAAAACTGGGGAGATGAGTGATGCTAAAGATGCGCATCGAGTCCAGCACTCATGGAAACTACAGAGCACATACTCATATGGCTGAGATGCTGGTGTGTACTAGAATTAAAAAATGCAAATAAATTAGAGTTGGATTCATGATGAACGCCTACATGATGCTATTGTCCATACAGTGGTTTTTCTGATGTTAATCCTTTTCTCTGCTCTTATACCAGGACTGGTAATTGTTTTTAAAGACTATTGTCTCAACAAGAATTAAAACCTTTAATTTACAAACACACATCTGGGAAGTCATTTGGATGCCCTAACACATTAATCATCAATCAATCATCATCATCACCACACACACACACACACACACACACACACACACTTGGATGCCCTACCACATCATTCACAGTTAGTAGGCAACATGCCTGATGAATTGCCAGCATTGAACCAAGGCTGAAAACTCTCAACAACCACAGAACCTCACACTGTAAATAACTACAGAGGAAAACCAAACAAACTAGTTTTACACCTAGACCAGAAGACTGCCAGTGATATAATTTTGTGGGGAGAGATTTCCAGAGCTGTGGGTCCTCAGCAAATAAGGGCCTGCTTCCCATCCTCTCAAAACTACTGTGGGACTGTTCAATAGGTCCACCATTGATGAATCTAATACATTGCGACACAAGGCAACACTCATTCCTCCTGGTACAGGGGAAGGGAAGTTTTTTGGACATAATATAGAAGAGTTAGTATAGAGGAGCACTGTGAGAGTCCAAATTAGGATTAATCAAATATTCTCCATCCATTTTTTTTCTGACAATCTCTGCTTTCTGTGGAAAATTAAATTTTTCATTGAAAAACCAAAACACCAAAAAACAAACGTTTTTGATCAAAAACAATATTTAGTGTCTGAAATGCTGCTATAATACCTCATGGGAGTTGTATTTTGGGTGCCTCATGCTTTCATTCTCCTCTATGAATGAGACTCCCCAGCCAGAATTTATCTCCGAAGATGCACTGTGACCTTATGACTGCGATGATACAACTCCACACCTCACCAAGAGAGGAGACTGTGGTAGCTCATGGGAGATATAATCTGACCAAGATGGCCTTATAGTAGAACCTGGGAGCTGTTGTGAAATGTTCGGCTGTGTGTGTTCTCCCTGTGTGTTGTCCCTGCTCTGCGCAGATAGCTGGCACAGCAGATCTTGAGCGAACCGCCCAATGACTACAAAATCCGATAAGGTGCAAAGGCACTTGGTCAGGTTTATTGTCAGCAAAGCACAGTCCTAGCTCCCCCGATCAATGTCTACAGTTACACTAGCACATGTATGCCAGTGACAATGGATGCAGCTCAGTCAGTGGAGGGACTTTCCACTGCCCCCTTGGGTGGACAAAGACACTCCCTCTGAGATACATCTTTATACACCAATACAAACAAGTTACATATCACCCATGACGTATCAGGGTGCCATCCGCTGACGTATTAGGGTGCCACCCATTGCCTTGTACCTGTAGGTTTGATCATGCTGTCATCCTGACCTTATCCTTAAGATGGGCCAGAACGTTCCTGTTATCTTTGGGGAACATGTTTATCGGGGTGTTCTGGTACCACCCTTCTGGAATGTGCTTGCATGAGTGCTTTATGCCTAGCACCTCTTAGGAATATGTGCTTTTGCAATATCAGCCCTATGCTTGCCAAATTCTGTGAGCAGGGCCTGCCTCTTGCTCATAATTTGACTTTGCTTCATATCAGCAAGATTTTAACTACCTTAGCTCAGGCCTCAGGCCTCATACTAGGCCTCTGATGCATGGGCTTATGTTTCAGGCCCTCTTCCTACTACATTAGCATGAGGCACCTGAACTAAAACTTCCATGAGGCACCACAGCTGCATTTCCAAATTGAAATATTTTGTTTTTCAGCCAAAATACTTCAGATTTTGATTTTTTTGGCCAGAAACTCAGAATTTTGGATGTTGGAGATTCCAAGACCAGGAAATTGTATATTATACTTATTATTATACAGGTTTCAGAGTAGCAGCCATGTTAGTCTGTATTCACAAAAAGAAAAAGAGTACTTGTGGCACCTTAGACAAGTACTCTTTTTCTTTTTATTATACAGTTAATCTTTGGTGTATGGTGAAGATTTTAAGGTTATGTATAACCAGGTATGAACCAACTACCTGTTCCTTTCTGTTGCCATCAAATACTACCCTATCCCATGAGGACTTTGCAGTACTATGCTGCACTATCTTTATGGGCGTACTATCTAAGGAAGGTATTAATGCCAAAAGTTATACAGCAGCATCACCAACCAATCCATATTCTCCAATACTATATGATCTCCTTCAGCATTTATTTTGTAGAGTTTGTTTTTCATCAGTCCTTGGAAAAGCATGGCAAAAAGTTAACAGAGCAACTGAAAAAATGACCAAAGATCCAAAGCAATATGATGGCTCCCTGTTCTGAACAAAGACATAGGCTACATATCTCCTTTCTAGAGGAGAAGGTGGAGTGGCTTAAACAATGGTTCACTTCATTGGGAAAAAACTGAAACCAAATTGGATGGCACATGAAAGAAGGCATTTTCAGGGATCTTGAAGGTCTAATATACATATGGATGGTTATGAATAAGGTTTAGTCTATCCATGCTTATATTGCCCTCATCACAGTAGCTTCTGAGCACTTCACAATCATTAATGGATTTTGTCCTCCCAGTATCCTGAGACAGGAAATTGTTACCCCCATTTTAATGATGGGAAATTGAAGCACATGATAGATTAAGTGATTTACCCAATGTCACACAGGAAAGCTGGAGGCTGAGTCAGGAATTGAACCCTTGTCTCTTGAGTTCCAGTCCACTGCCCTATCCTGTACACCATCTTTCAAGAAAAGCTTTGCATGAACTCAAAGAAGTTCAACATTGGTTATTGCCTAGCAATTGAACATCACTAATTTGTAACAAACCTTTAGGGCAGCTCATTTATATACTTTTCAATAGATGTGTTTTTTTATAAATGCCCCCTTGCCACTGACTGACTTGCCTCAGACCCACCTCAGTGGTGTCTACTTCTATTTTTGTTTGGGTTTGCAACCTCCCCCTATAGCTTAGTTCACTTTAAGCCTTGGTTACTGAAGGAGGTAGGGAAAGAAAAGAAGGAAGGGTGAGTGTGAGCAACTAGGGGAACTCAGAGGAGAAATGCTATAGAGCTTTTCAATCTAGTCACCTGCAATAGATATTTTGCCCATGAGATGAAGGAGGACACAGAGTGCCAGCCACAAATGAGTAGTGGGCCAGCTGAGGAACAAAGAGTAACCGGCTGTGAACAGAAAGAGAAGGCCTCTGCTCTTGGTTATTGATACCTATGGTAAAGGGCTGGCCATTTGTGATAAAAAAAACAAGATTGCATGTGACAATTTGGTGGCCAGGATAAGAGATGAGACCAGAAGGGTTGAGTGTATCGTGACTCCTAGGGAATTTTACACTTACTATAGCCCACATGAGAGCAAATGACATGCAGAGAGAAAGAAGTGATCATCTTCAACATTCTTGTGTTGCCAAGCACAACTGAAGAGATGAGAAGAGGGTGGAACTCAACTGCTGAATGTATCAATTGTGCAGAGAAAAGTAGTTTAGATTACTAGGGCCAGACCCTCAGCTGACTTCAATGGAGCCATGTCGGTTTATATGAGTTGAGACTCTGGTCCCTAGAGTACTGGGGTGATATCTGAGATAAGAGATGACTGTTCAGATACTTCTTCTGCCTAAGTGGAGTGTATCAACCTCCAGGCATCAAAACTGACAAGGCTTATTCAGGGGAATTTAAACTACATAAGCAAAAACTCCCTGTACTCCCTATATCAAATAATGTGACATGTACTTCTAAAATGCAATGTAAAACAAAAATGGAATTCTTCTGATACAAGATGAAGAATAAGGGAATTAATGCACTAAAGTGTCTATAAAAAAACAATGAATATCAGAAATAAGGAAAAAGAACTAGATATTACTCAAAAGCAGATATTATGAATGACTGGGCACCATTGAAACCTGTTGCAATGACTTTCATAACGGGAATATCAGTGTAATCTATGTATGATGGGCAAAAAGAGAAGAGGTAAAGAGATGGAAATCCTAGGAGAACAGCTTGTTTCATTGTATTTCACGAACTTCTATTTCTAGATGGAGCCAAAAATCAGAACATCTTTACTTCTCAAAGCTGTTCAAACCTCAGAAAAGGTTTGATTTGGGCTCAGTTTGAGGGACAGGCCAAGGTTTGGATCAATACTTATCTGACAAATATTAATTTACTCATCTCTCTGAACAAGGCAAATTAAATGTTCTGCTGGTCAGAAAGGGAAATACCAAACAGGGGTACCAGGTTAAAACAGAAAGTGTACCTATCCAAAAGATGACCCTCTTGGTCTGAATCATGTAAGAGAATAGGGAATTTGGTGTTGCTGAGAAGAGGTTTATTGAGCAGTATGACTATACAAGATGGCTCGTGGGACAGCATGTTCAGCAGAGCCTTCAACTTCTTCTCCAGAAAAGAATTGAAATCTGGGGGTCCTGGACATCACTGAACCCAGCTTATTATGCCCCTTGAGCCTAGGACTACTGCTGGGTACATCAGCAGAGCAGCCCTGGTTACCTTATGCCCATATACCCTGTTCCTGAGTAGGTGCTGTAACACACTTGCTTTGCACGTGGATGTAACATTGCTGTCAAGTGGGTGGCCCAAAGAGCAGTGGAAATAAGAAGCTACTGTGGAAGCCAACATAATTACACTAGAGCTGGATGGGAAATGATTCTTCCATCTCTCACTGGGACAAAAGCATAAACATTTAAAGAGTTCCAAGGAGAGAGAGAGAGAGAGAGAAAGATCCCAGACCTGCCTATTGATCAGGGCCCTTATGTGGGGATGTGAGAGATACTACCTGAATGAAGTAGTGCTGGAACTTGAACTCTGGTCTCCCCCATCCCAGATGTGCCACCTGAATGCCCAGTGGTGGGGGCAGAGGGAAATCTCTTCCTACCCCTCCCCCCACTTGCTCCCACCCAGAAATTCCATCCTGGACCTGAAAACCTTTCTTGATGAAAGTTACTCAAAAACTGGCATGAGCCCACAAAAAGTTTATTTTGACTACAAAAATTTGTCAAAAAATTCCCAATCAGCAATAAGTTACACTGGTGCTAAGCTGACATAACTGAGATCAGACTCAAGCTCTTTATCTGATGTACAGAAAAATGGTGTAGCAATGGAGATGCTTCATGTATGTAGTGCAGGTTAAAAACATTCCGGTATTTTGCAGAGTTTAAAAAATAATCCTACACTAATAACCCTTCTGAAGTTTGGAATTGAAAGCTGCTTCCTGACTGCAACATGTTTTCCTTCATTGGCCAGGCGCATTGGCTTGTAATTGTAGGGTTGCTCACCAGTGGTTTGGAGCCACTGATTTTATTTCACAATTTTTTAAAAAGAAAATGAGCAGTAAATCATTTTGTGTTTGTTTTTTGTAAACACACCTCTACATTTACATAATTATAAAAAGGGGAAAAGGCAACTCAGACTTGGGACATGTTCCTGGTAACTGCCCTTTAATCAAATTTGAAGTTTAAACACAGTTTTGTGGGTATGCCCTTCCTGTTATTTATATGTATTTTACTGGATCGTTACACATTTAGACAGGCACTAATTACATCCCCTGTAACAGAAAGACATGGAACAGTTCAATTCTGCATCCCTGATGCTGGGCTGATAAGTGTAGATTGTACTGAAGTTAATAAACTGCTCTTCAGGCTGCAGATAACTAGGGCTAGATAACAAAAGTCAATCATAAAGCTTCTCAAACATTCCTGTCCAAGTCTCCCAACCTCATCAGGCTCCCAAGCTATGAATTCAAACAAAGAGACTGCTGTTTGACTTATTTGTAGAAAATTATAGATCTACCATGGCTGTGAATGCGTGCTCCAGTTCTGCAGTCCTTCAATAATGGCTATGCAGAAAGCAGCTGGAACAGCAGAAGAGTGTCCGCAATCACTGGGAAGGGAAAGAAACAGCTCTGCAGGATATTGGGATCATTTACAATGCTAAGGCCATGGGCCAGTATGCTCCTCTTGGCTGCCACTTCTTGTGTTCCGTCATGATGAGAATACTCACGAGTTCAGATGCCAGGTGGGGGCTGCTGTTGCTGCGATCTTTGATCAGCTGAACTTTAAATTTACAGTGATATGAAACCAGACAGTTACTTAAAAATGTGAATGTTGGCAGGTATTTTAAATTACATTCTATATTGACTCTGTCTCCCACACACATGACAGCGTAATAATATTGTGTGTTTTGTTTTTTTATTTGACAACCACTGATGCTTCTTCCCTTTGTTTCTTCTGTGAATCTCAGATTACCTGCAGCTGGACTAGGTATGAATGCAAAAGATAAATATAGGACCTTTCCAAATATCCAAATATCAGGAACATGATGGTGCCAATCAAAAGGGGCTTCTTTATAATGCTGTGATTGCATAACAGGCATTTCCCACCACTTCAGAATTTCTTGCAGTTCCAAACTCTAGCGGATATGGGGCTGAATATGCCCAATCAAAGCAGTGCATGCCTTTGGCAGAATAGTAGAAGGTTGGGAGCAGAGTCCTACCAGTAGATTACTTAAAGATGCCCGTTACTGTTGATGATTAAAGGCTAGCCAGAAAACAAGAAGTCAGTTTTGCAAAAAAAGGTCAAGGTGTTGACATTTGTTTTTTTTGGGGGGGGGACCCCAAGACCATTTGATTGGTTTTTTTAGGGGGAGGGGGTAGAAAATGGAGAGAACCCCACCCCAGAGCAGTGCAGTGTTTAGGGTACTCACCTGGAATGAGAGAGACCAGGCTTAAGTCACTACTCTGGATCAGGCTGATTGTGTCTCCTACAGCACAGTCAAATTCCCTAACCATTGGACCATCGAATCTCTCTCCTGTTGGAGTTGTACCATTTTATGTAAATAATCTATTATTCATTGGTCCGGGGTGGGGTGGGGTGGGAATTCTAGCTTGATGGATAAGGCACTCAGCTTATTCAGAGCAAGGACTGGAACCTGGGTTTCCTATATCCACAGTGGATAACCTAACCTCTGGGCTATGCCTATCCCAGCCTGGGAAAGGCACGTCTCTCTCACTCACACTCACCTACCTCTCTCCCCCTACCCCTTGACCTGAGAAAACTTCTCAGTTGTCAAACACACATTTCCATGAAAAGTTTTGGTTTTGACAAATCACCATTTTCCAATGAAAAAAGCAGCTACTCTCCTGCAGAGTCCTTCTTTTGTCCAGCTGGTTCAACTCAGCCGTAGAGGTAAAGTGGTGAAATGCTTGTTTACACTAGAAAATTTTTGCTAAGATTTACTATTGTTGCTAACAGTCCATTTCAGCTCTACTGTTGGTAGCAACAGTTGAAGCTCTTGTTTAGCTGAGGTGCTGGCAGTACTGGCATTTGAAGCGCTGTGTCAGTGTAGGTCTATTCTGAGCATGATTAGATGACATGGTGCATAGCACATGGGGGCTGCTTGGGGCCATGTCTACATTAGTGCTCACACTACTACAACCACTGTGGGATGGGAATGGCAGTGGTAGCAACAATGGGAACTTTTAAAAAAAGAACAGAATAGCCACACACAAACTGGCCTGTTGGAGATCACACAGTACGTCAGGGTGTTCCCTTCAAAATGGAGCCCAGCATCCCCATAAGCACTGCCATATTGAACCATGATCTGACACATCTTGCTCAGTACCCTATCTCTAACAGTGGCCCATACCAGAGCTTCATCAGGAGTGTACAAAACAGGGGAACTATAGAGTGATCCATCCCTGTCTTCCACTCTTTGTTTCTGTTAATCAGAAGGTTACTCTGAGAATGAGGTTGGATCCCTGACTATTGTGGCTGCCAGACACTGATGGCCCTATTGTCCATGAACTTATCCAGTTGTTTTTTTAAAAAACCAGTTATGCTTTTGACCATCACAACATCCATAGCAATGAATTCCCCAGGTTAGTTGTGCGGTGTGTGAAAACTATTTCCTCTTGTTTGTGTTAAACTTACTGCTTATTTATCTCAACAGGTGACCCTGGTGTTTGTATTCTCTGAAGGGTAAACAAACACTTCTCCATTCACTTTTTCCACACCGTTCATGATTTTATTGATGTCTGTTGTATCCCCCCCTTAGCTTTTTCTTTTCTGATCTTTTTAGTCTCTCCACATGGGGATGCCATTCCATACACTTGATCAATTCCGTTGCTCTTCTTTGAACCTTTTTGAGAGGTGGACACTATCTTACATTTTGTGAAACATTACACTCTTATTATAATGTATATAGTACCATAAATTTACATTGTGCTTTACAATCATAGATTAGAACATTTTCCCTGCCTACACTAGCTTAAAAATCAACACTGCAAATTCCTGCCGCATCTCCTTTGAAATGCACCTCTTTTGAAGCACTGTAGAACACATCCCAGAATCCTTTGTGCTGTTTCCTAGGAAGACTGGTCACAAATAGGTGAGTGCAGAAACATGGTACAAGAAAGGATGAGAACCCTTGAATTAGACTCACTATAAACAGAAGTCTCTACACGGGTACTCTGGCTTGAAAACATTCTTTGTTTTTCATGGTCAGGTTTATTCTGCTATAAAAGGATTAATTCAAGCAGACAGCAGGGTAATGCACAGAGACTTCCTACAGAGCACAAAGAGCAAGGAAGTATCACTTCTGAAACTGGTTAGGAAATCACAATAGTTGTAGGTAGCAGTGTTAATGCAGATTCCCTATATATATATATATGGCTAGCACTGTGGAAACCTTACAGACATGCTATAAAAATTGTATAACATTCTCACCTCGCCCCTATATTTTCAAAGTTATTCATACAGATTGATGCTGCAGCTTTTGATAGTCCTCTCACTGAAAGCATTACAGAAAATCATTCTGCAGTTTCCAGTTTCAGTACATCCATGCCATTTATCCCAGCAGTCCCTTTGAAGGGACTCTGAATATTTAATAAAACAAGTTCAAATGAGGCAACACTACCTCCCCTTCATATCTGACCCCCAAGAACAAATAACGATGCAGCAATCAGTGCTGCTGGTCAAATTATTCAGTCCTAAAGTTTTTATTTTAATATTTTGTGAGGATAAGTTTGGTTTGTCTTACACTGGCTAATTTAGTTCTCTGCATGTACCTCGAACATTTTTATAAGAACCCACATTGTTTGCAATGACACTTATGGTGAAAAAACTGATCCTGTCTCAAGGCTCCCAGCTTGGTTGACTTATGTGTGCCCTGATTCCAGCTCAATCTAATATTTAGGCCAAAGGGAATATTAAAGACCATTTATTTCAGGCCTTTTGGAGACAAATGCCAGCATGACTGAAATGTGCAAGTTTGCCTGCTCAACACTAGCAACAAAGAGGCAGACCCCCTGAAGAGCCAGGATGTCTAAGATGAGAATGTTAGTCTGCTAAGCCAGAGAGACTTGATTGCAGAGTTGACAAGGGAAAAGTGTTTTATTCACAGAGAGATCTTCAAATATACAAAAAAGGGTCTTAATCATGTCTCCCACCCACACAAAAATATTTCATTGCCTCACTGCTACTGAATGCATTACATTGCATAGTTGCCTTTTCATGGATTTATGCAGTGTTGTGGTAGCTGTGTTGGTCCCAGGATATTAGAGAGATAAGGTGGGTGAGGTAATACGTTTTTATTGGACCAACTTATTTATTCCCCACCCCCCAAAAAATAGCTTGTCTCTCACCCCAACAGAAGTTGGTCCAATAAAAGATCTTACCTAACCCATCTTGTGTCTCTATAGTTTGACATCAATGCAACAATAAATATAGCGATAATGGCTACACAATTTATTTAGGCTCATTCCACATATTGTAAGGACAGAACAATATTAGCATAGATTGACCTCAGGACTTCCAAACTGTTTATGATTAAAAAAATATTTTTAAAAAAAGTGTGCTTTTAGAAAGAAAGTGTGGCTTTATTTAGTCTGTTTTTTTCCTTCTTAGTGGAAGTATAAATATGAGCTTCTTGAATTTTCAAAAAACCAAATGCTAGTACCTGAAAGTTTTCCCTATCTCATGGCTGTTAGGTAGTTTAGTAGTTTCAATTCAGTTCGTTTGGGATTTGATCCTATGCTCAATGGCAAAGCTTCCATTGACTTTAATAGTGCAGAATCTGGGCTATAGAAGACAGCTGTGCACATCCCTAAAACACCACCACTACTGGTGGTATCTACATAACTGTCTTACAAAGTGACTACAGCTGTAATGACTGACAGCCTCCAGAAAATTATGAACTGTACATAAGATATTTCTCTCTTCTCCCTTAACTTTATTTTTAACTGGTTGGCTTTTGTAGTTTGTGGTAAGGCTAGGTTGAAGAAGCTAGTTTTGCATTTTGCTCTGAAGTTCATGATCTCTTCCTCGAATAAATTCCAACTTCATGGATCAGTTGCTGAGAACGTTGTCTCTTCAACACACACACGAGTCTCACTACCACGGTGGACAGTTCCATGACTCCACTGAAATGTAGCTGTTGTGGGAAGTCATTGTGCAGGAAGAGGTTATCCTTCAGGTACCTTCGACTAGTGCAATGGACAGCTTTGTAGATGAATACCAACTACTCAAATCGGTCCAGATATACCAGAAAACTGGAGTGATGTGCTTCTGGAAGTCTGTGTTGCTGAAGATATGAGCTACAGGCTCCTAAACCAATTGTAGCTATTTTACGGTTGTCTCTTTCATACTGATATACTGAGAGTTACAATAATTTGACCAGGGCATCCCAGTGGATAATCCAAAGATTGAATGGGCATGGTGACTAAACTATAGCTGTGAATCCTTTGGAGCAAGAATGGGTTATGCTGTCAGGATTAAGGTACATTAACAGAACAGTGGGGAGAAGCTCCCACTACCTCAGCCTCTACTATAGCTTTATGTGGCTAAAGACAGATCCCAGTCTTAGTGACACTGGTATAAACCCAGAATAATTCCATTGACTTCACTTCTGGGGCCAAATTCAGCCAAAGACTTCAGGAGGATACTGAACTTGTTTGCCACCAGGGATGAATTTGGTCCCAACGAATACCAGATTAGTGTACAGTACCTTGGTTTTATACACCTCCTGAATGACAAATTGGGGGAAGTTCTACTGCTTCACCAGATATGCCCTTTTTCTAAGCCCTGGTCTACACTAGGACTTTAGGTCGAATTTAGCAGCGTTAAATCGATGTAAACCTGCACCCGTCCACACGATGAAGCCCTTTATTTCGACTTAAAGGGCTCTTAAAATCGATTTCCTTACTCCACCCCTGACAAGTGGATTAGCGCTTAAATCGGCCTTACCGGGTCGAATTTGGGGTACTGTGGACACAATTCGATGGTATTGGCCTCTGGGAGCTATCCCAGAGTGCTCCACTGAGACCGCTCTGGACAGCACTCTCAACTCAGATGCACTGGCCAGGTAGACAGGAAAAGAACCGTGAACTTTTGAATCTCATTTCCTGTTTGGCCAGCATGGCAAGCTGCAGGTGACCATGCAGAGCTGACCATGATGGAGTCCCAGAATCGCAAAAGAGCTCCAGCATGGACTGAATGGCAGGTACGGGATCTGATCGCTGTATGGGGAGAGGAATCCGTGCTATCAGAACTCCGTTCCAGTTTTCGAAATGCCAAAACCTTTGTCAAAATCTCCCAGGGCATGAAGGACAGAGGCCATAACAGGGACCCGAAGCAGTGCCGCGTGAAACTTAAGGAGCTGAGGCAAGCCTACCAGAAAACCAGAGAGGTGAATGGCCGCTCCGGGTCAGAGCCCCAAACATGCCGCTTCTATGATGAGCTGCATGCCATTTTAGGGGGTTCAGCCACCACTACCCCAGCCGTGTTGTTTGACTCCTTCAATGGAGATGGCGGCAACACGGAAGCAGGTTTTGGGCACGAAAAAGATGATGATGATGAGGTTGTAGATAGCTCACAGCAAGCAAGCGGAGAAACCGGTTTTCCCGACAGCCAGGAACTGTTTCTCACCCTGGACCTGGAGCCAGTACCCCCCGAACCCACCCAAAGCTGCTTCCTGGACCCGGCAGGCGGAGAAGGGACCTTTTAAAATACTATACATGATTTAAAAGCAAGCATGTGAAAGGATTACTTTGCCCTGGCATTCGCGGCTCTCCTGGATGTACTCCCAAAGCCTTTGCAAAAGGTTTCTGGGGAGGGCAGCCTTATTGTGTCCTTCATGGTAGGACACTTTACCACTCCAGGCCAGTAACACGTACTCTGGAATCATTGTACAACAATGCATTGCAGTGTATGTTTGCTGGCGTTCAAACAACATCCGTTCTTTATCTCTCTGTGTTATCCTCAGGAGAGTGAGATATCATTCATGGTCACCTGGTTGAAATAGAGTGCTTTTCTTCAGGGGACACTCAGAGGAGCCCGTTCTTGCTGGGCTGTTTGCCTGTGGCTGAACAGAAATGTTCCCCGCTGTTAGCCACGGGGAGAGGGGAGGGTTGAGGGGGTAGCCACGCGGTGGGGGGAGGCAAAATGCGACCTTGTAACGAAAGCACATGTGCTATGTATGTAATGTTAACAGCAAGGTTTACCCTGAAAGAGTGTAGCCACTGTTTTATAAAATGTGTCTTTTTAAATACCGCTGTCCCTTTTTTTTTCTCCACCAGCTGAATGTGTTTCATTGATCACAGGATTTTCTCCTTCCCAGAGGCTAGTGAAGATTAGAAAGAAAAAAAAATGCACTAGTGATGAAATGTTCTCTGAGCTCATGCTGTCCTCCCACACTGACAGAGCACAGACGAATGCGTGGAGGCAAATAATGTCAGACTGCAGGAAAGCACAAAATGACCAGGAGGAGAGGTGGCGGGCTGAAGAGAGTAAGTGGCGGGCTGAAGAGAGGGCTGAAGCTCGAATGTGGCGGCAGCGTGATGAGAGGAGGCAGGATTCAATGCTGCGGCTGCTGGAGGACCAAACCAGTATGCTCCAGTGTATGGTTGAGCTGCAGCAAAGGCAGCTGGAGCACAGACTGCCACTACAGCCCCTGTGTAACCAACCACCCTCCTTCCCAAGTTCCATAGCCTCCACACCCAGATGCCCAAGAACGCGGTGGGGGGGCCTCCGGCCAACCAGCCACTCCACCACAGAGGATTGCCCAGAAAAAAGAAGGCTGTCATTCAATAAATTTTAAAGTTGTAAACTTTTAAAGTGCTGTGTGGCATTTTCCTTCCCTCCTCCACCACCCCTCCTGGGCTACCTTGGTAGTCATCCCCCTATTTGTGTGATGAATGAATAAAGAATGCATGAATGTGAAGCAACAATGACTTTATTGCCTCTGCAAGCAATGACTGAAGGGAGGAGAGGAGGGTGGTTAGCTTACAGGGAAGTAGAGTGAACTAAGGGGCGAGGGGTTTCATCAAGGAGAAACAAAGAGAACTTTCACACCGTAGCCTGGCCAGTCATGAAACTGGTTTTCAAAGCTTCTCTGATGCGTATCGCACCCTCCTGTGCTCTTCTAACCGCCCTGGTGTCTGGCTGCGCGTAACCAGCAGCCAGGTGATTTGCCTCAACCTCCCACCCCGCCATAAACGTCTCCCCCTTACTCTCACAGATATTGTGGAGCACACAGCAAGCAGTAATAACAGTGGGAATATTGGTTTCGCTGAGGTCTAAGCGAGTCAGTAAACTGCGCCAGCGCGCCTTTAAACGTCCAAATGCACATTCTACCACCATTCTGCACTTGCTCAGCCTGTAGTTGAACAGCTCTTGACTACTGTCCAGGCTGCCTGTATACGGCTTCATGAGCCATGGCATTAAGGGGTAGGCTGGGTCCCCTAGGATACATATAGGCATTTCAACGTCCCCAACAGTTATTTTCTGGTCTGGGAATAAAGTCCCTTCCTGCAGCTTTTGAAACAGACCAGAGTTCCTGAAGATGCGAGCGTCATGTACCTTTCCCAGCCATCCCACGTTGATGTTGGTGAAACGTCCCTTGTGATCCACCAGAGCTTGCAGCACTATTGAAAAGTACCCCTTGCGGTTTATGTACTCACCGGCTTGGTGCTCCGGTGCCAAGAGAGGGATATGGGTTCCGTCTATGGCCCCACCACAGTTAGGGAATCCCATTGCAGCAAAGCCATCCACTATGACCTGCACATTTCCCAGGGTCACTACCCTTGATATCAGCAGATCTTTGATTGCGTGGGATACTTGCATCACAGCAGCTCCAACAGTAGATTTGCCGACTCCAAATTGATTCCCAACTGACCGGTAGCTGTCTGGCGTTGCAAGCTTCCACAGGGCTATCGCCACTCGCTTCTCAACTGTAAGGGCTGCTCTCATCTTGGTATTCATGCGCTTCAGGGCAGGGGAAAGCAAGTCACAAAGTTCCATGAAAGTGCCCTTACGCATGCGAAAGTTTCGCAGCCACTGGGAATCGTCCCAGACCTGCAACACTATGCCGTCCCACCAGTCTGTGCTTGTTTCCCGAGCCCAGAATCGGCATTCCACAGCATGAACCTGCCCCATTAGCACCATGATGCATGCATTGGCAGGGCCCATGCTTTCAGAGAAATCTGTGTCCATGTCCTGATCACTCACATGACCGCGCTGACGTCGCCTCCTCGCCCGGTATCGCTCTGCCAGGTTCTGGTGCTGCATATACTGCTGGATAATGCGTGTGGTGTTTAATGTGCTCCTAATTGCCAAAGTGAGCTGAGCGGCCTCCATGTTTGCCTTGCTATGGTGTACGCACAGAAAAAAGGCGCGGAACGATTGTCTGCCGTTGCTCTGACAGAGGGAGGGGCGACTGACGACACGGCTTACAGGGTTGGCTTCAGGGAGCTAAAATCAACAAAGGGGGTGGCTTTACATCAAGGAGTATTTCAGGCAGGACTTCACGGAGGGTTCCAATAAGAAATGGTGCACCTAAGTTATTGTTCTTATTGGAACAAGGAGGTTAGTCTGGCCTCTCTGATTGATACATGGCTAGATTTACCTCGCTGCACCTTCTCTGTGAGTGACTACAGTGTGACCTAGAGGAATGAGTCCCCTAGACAGGGGAGGGGGGGGAAGCAAATGAGTACAAAACAAATCTGGTCTATTTCTTGTTTTGATCCACTCCATCTATCTTTTACATCTTTGGCTGGCAGCAGACAGTGCAGAAGGACTGCATGCCATCCACATCTCTTGCCTGCCTGGCAGAAGATGGTACAGTACGACTGCTAGCAATCCGTATTGCCTGCCTGCTCACCATAAGACAGTTCAATAGTACTGACTGCAGGACTAAAGAGAATGACCTGGTCGAGTCACTCCAAATTTAGTCCCTGCTCCCACGTCTGCCCAGGCGCTCCTGGCCGACGTGGCCAGGAGCACCTCGGACATGACGATGACGGCTACCAGTTGTATTGCACCGTCTGCTGCCAGAAGGCAATGGGTTGCTGCTACTGTGTAGCAATGCAGTAGTGCGTCTGCCAGCACCCAGGAGACATACGGTGACGGTTACCTGAGTGGGCTCCATGCTTGCTGTGGTATGGCGTCTGCACAGGTAACTCAGGAAAAGAGGCGCAAAACAATTGTCTGCCCTTGCTTTCACGGAGGGAGGGAGGGAACGGGGGGCCTGACGATATGTACCCAGAACCACTCGCGACAATGTTTTAGCCCCATCAGACATTGGGATCTCAACCCAGAATTCCAGTGGGCAGCGGAGACTGCGGGAACTGTGGGATAGCTACCCACAGTGCAACGCTCCGGAAGTCGACGCTTGCCTCGGTACTGTGGAAGCACTCCGCCGAGTTAATACACTTAATGCACTTAGAGCATTTTCTGTGGGGACACACACTCGAATATATAAAACCGATTTCTAAAAAAACGACTTCTATAAATTCGACCTAATTCCGTAGTGTAGACATACCCTAAGCTAGCTTCAATGTATAACTGAAACCCAGTATTTACACTAATGTGCATATCACTGCTGAATTTGTCCTGTCATAACGTAAGTCACAGGAACTACTGTGATCTACAATATGTTATAAAGTGGATGGAGGAAATGGGGTATTTTCTTTAGTTTCTTGAACAGGGTACATGCCCTGTGATGGAAATACAATAAAGGATAATTTATAGGCACAGAAAGTAAATGGTTTAGATTAGGGCTGTCAAGTTATTAAAAACTTAATCGTGATTAATCACGCTGTTAAAGAATAACAGAATACCTTTTATTTAAATATTTTTTGATGTTTTCCACATTTTCAAATATATTGATTTCAATTTCAACACAGAATGCAAAGTGTATAGTGCTCACTTCGTATTTATTTTTATTAAAAATATTTGCACTGTAAAAATAAAATATTTCTCAATTCACCTAGACGTACTGTAGTGCAATCTCTTTATCATGAAAGTTGAACTTACAAATGTAGAATGATGCACAAAAAATAACTGCATTCAAAAATAAAACAAACTTTAGAGCCTACAAGTCCACTCAGTCCTACTACTTGTTCAGCCAATTGCGCAGGCAAACAAGTTTGTTTACATGTACAGGAGACAATGCTGCCCGGTTCTTGTTTCTAATGTCACCTGAGAGTGAGCAAAGGCGTTCGCATGGCACTGTTGTAGCTGGTGTTGCAATATATTTACATGCCAGATGTGCTAAAGATTCATATGTCTCTTCTGCTTCAGCCACCGTTCCAGAGGACATGCATCCATGCTGATGATGGGTTCTGCTCAATAAAAATCTAAAGCATTGCTGACTGATGCATGTCCATTTTAATCATCTGAGCCAGATGCCACCAGCAGAAGGTTGATTTTCTTTTTTGGTGGTTAGGGTTCTGTAGTTTCTGCATCGGAGCGTTGCACTTTTAAGATTTCTGAAGTCATGCTCCACACCTCGTCCCACTCAGATTTTGGAATGCACTTCACATCGTTAAACCTTCGGTCGAGTGCTGTAGCTATCTTTAGAAATCTCACATTGGTACGTTGTTTGCATTTTGTCAAATCTGCAGTGAAAGTGTTCTTAAAATGAACAACGTGCTGGATCATCATCCGAGACTGCTATAACATGAAATATATGGCAGAATTTGGGTAAAATACAGAGCAGGAGACATAATTCTCCCCCAAGGAGTTCTGTCCCAAATTTAATTAAACACTTTTTTAAACAAGCATTATCATCATGGAACCATGTCCTCCAGAATGGGGGCCAAAGCATAAAGGGGCATACAAATGTTTAGCATATCTGGCATGTAAATACCTTGCAATGCTCGCTACAAAAGCGCCAGTTCTCACTTTCAGGTGGCATTGTAAATAAGGAGAGGGCAGCATTATCTCCCGTAAATGTAAAAAGAAAAGGAGTACTTGTGGCACCTTAGAGACTAACCAATTTATTTGAGCATAAGCTTTTGTGAGCTACAGCTCACTTCATTGGATGCATGTAGTGGAAAATACAGTGGGGAGATTTTATATACATAGAGAACATGAAACAAAGGGGGTTATCATACACACTATAACCTGAGTGATCATTTAAGGTGAGCTATTACCAGCAGGAGAGCGGGGGGGGGGGGAACCCCTTTTGTAGTGATAATCAAGGTGGGCCATTTCCAGCAGTTGACAAGAACATCTGAGGAACAGTGGGGGGTGAGGAGTGGGGGGATAAACATGGGGAAATAGTTTTACTTTGTGTAATGACCCATCCACTCTCAGTCTCTATTCAAGCCTAAGTTAATTGTATCCAGTTTGCAAATTAATTCCAATTCAGCAGTCTCTCATTGGAGTCTGTTTTTGAAGTTTTTTTTGTTGAAGAATTGCCACTTTTAGTTCTATTTTCCACTGAATGCATCCGATCAAGTGAGCTGTAGCTCACAAAAGCTTATGCTCAAATAAATTGGTTAGTCTAAGGTGCCACAAGTACTCCTTTTCTTTTTGTGAATACAGACTAACACGGCTGCTACTCTGAAACCTGTCATTATACTTAGAGGCACAGGCTCTTTCAGCTATGTAGTTATCATACTCCTGTAGAGCCATTTGAAGAACATACTACCCAAGTCAGGTTTTAAGGAAGTAATACTTCAGCTGTATAATCTATAACCTGGTCGCTGAATAAGCATGGAATGCTTTTAAGCCCCATAACAGAAACCATAGAATGGATCACGAGGGGCACTGTAACTTTATCAGCTAACCCACTCACTGATGTTTTGGGGATTCTTACTAAATATAGTTTCATAAACCAATGCTGCTCGTCTGCCATGATTTCAGATAACCCAGATCCAAATTTTGTTTCCCAAGCAAATTCAGTGGTTATGAAAGATGCAAGATTGACAACACTCAAAACTGATCTAACAGGTACAACCCTAATTTCCCCATTAGTACACTTCCATTCTAATCTGAAAAGACCACCTCTAGGGGTGAGAGGGAATATCAGTCTCCACGTCCATGCAGTTATTGGTCTCTAATGAGTCTGTCCAACATAGGTCATTCATTGTGCTGTTGGTCAACTAAAAATTGGAAACTTGGCTAAGAATTGGATGGACACTCCTTTGAAATACATCACTGGCCAGCAAACAGATGGTGATGACTTTCAATCACAACCATCCTGGTCCAGATTGAAACTAACGAATTGGAGTTGAAAGGCTCCATTCTATCGTCATTGTACATTAGATTGTCTCTGCCCCATTTTTTTCATTTTTGCACCTGTTTTCAAATTGATCACTTTGTCTCAGATAAGTGACGTTTCTATGCAGAAGAAAAAAAATGTTGAATAGATCATGGGGAATGTCAATTGTGTGTGGATTTTTTCTCTCTCTCAAAAACACACACACACACACACACACACACACCCCTTGCTCAAAAAATTGAAGAAATTGCAGAGGTCAAGGCCTGTCCCTGGTTTCTCCCCACTTCATCTTTGTGAAGGGTCACCAAAAGTTCTAGCTAAATGCTGGTGTGATGGGGCAGGTCCCTCTAGATCAGTGATACTCAGACCTCAGTGCTTCAGAAGCCAAATTAGCGATCAATGTTACCCAAGAGAGCCACAGTAGAGTGAATTAATTGACTATTGTACTATTCATATTTAAACAGTATGACAGTGGAATATTTAGTTTTTATATATATTATTGTCACAGCAAATAAGTTAATAATTGAGTGCAAGTTGATAATTTAATAGGTTAATAACATAGTAGAAGCATCCTGATTGGTTAATAACTTAAACTGGTAAATAATTAAATCAGTGTTTTATTATCATGTGCTGCAAAGAGCCATAGGAGACTTATTAAAGAGCCAATTGCAACTCAAGAGCTGCAATCTGAGTATTACCACTCTAGATTAAGATTGTTGCATAGTGCAGTCCAGCAGTGTGGGGAAGTTTGCATTTTTGCCTCCCACTTCCCTAGCCTTCTGCTTCCCTGCTGTACCTGTTCTGTGAACTTCAGACCCCACAACCTGCTACCTTCCATCAGAACTAAATTAAAAAAAAAGGAAAGAAAGAAAGAAGGGTGTCCTATCAACCAAGCCTCACATGAATTATTGCCAGATGCCCTCAGTTCCCTAAACTGGAGGGCTTTATATAACTAGGAGTAATTATTTAATGTCTAAAATTATACTGTAGTGCAATATAAAGTATTAAGGTTTATTATGGTGTTCTGAAAGATGGTATCTAAGGAGAAATGATTAATAGTTAAATAATAAAGTCTACAACCACAGTGCCAGCGATACTAGATTGCTGTGAGTTTCTTACATGGAGCAGCATCCGTGGGCTTGAGACTGAGATTCCAAACCCATTTATTTTTGTGACCATGTTTTCATAGATTAGGCCAGAAGGGACCATTGTGATCATCTAGTATAACAGAGACATAGCACTTCCTTGAATTAATTCCCATTTATACGAGAACGTGTTTCAAAAAAAACCAAACAATGACAAACCCCCTCCAATCTGGACTTAAACATTTCCAGCAATGAAGAATCCACCATGACCCTTGGTAAGTTCTTCCAATTGTTAATGACCCTCACTGTTAAAATTGTTTGCCCTATGTATTTAAACCCAGAAATCAAAATATGGAATGCTAGTTCTTTAAATCACTATGCCCTTTCCTCTTACATTTTTAGATTTCTTTTGGAGTGCTTACCTGAACAGCAGGTGTCTTCAAGTGCCTGGTGTATGCTGATTTCAATATCTTGTTAGCTTTAGTCCTAGAAGGCATTCCAGCTGCACCCTTAAGTTCTGAGGAGCTTAGCTCTCAACAATTCAAGAGCATGCCTTCTACAATAGTCATATTGTTTAAACTCTATACAGGTAAAACTGTTCAAAAGGCCATACTTGATATTCACCAGAGGTTAATTTCAGAAGTCTGAAAAGCTAATGCTTTGACTGAAAACAAAATATACATTTGTATTTGTAGTTGTAAACAAGAAGGCATGCTGGGTAGGTAGCCTGAAGCTAACAGAATTTTTAAAAAATCCTGAGACTTGCCTTTACATTATTTATAGGCTAGAGAAGACTTATTGTTTGTGAAACAACAGGCAGCGTTTGTGCTACATCTATTGACATAGCAAAACCTTTTAGAGTGAATTTGCTTTGATATCCTGTAGAGGTTTTCTCCTAAAGTCTGGATTTCTTAAGTACACTGCATTCAAATGGCACACACACCCTCCACTTTACAGTGAGCTAAACCCCATGTGGTAAGAGAATTATCAGTGATGTTGTATGGGATTTTTAATGGGCAAATTAGCAAAACATTAGTTCTCATTAATATGAATAAAAGCACATTTCATAAAGACATCAGCAAAGAGTGAAATAAAGGTTATTTACATGAAGTTTGTGTGTTCTCTGTAGAACCCAGCATTATATTAGGATGCTGCAGTCACTATTAGCCAAATCAGGGAACAATCAGAGAAAGAATACTGAAAGATTAATTCCTTCCCCAGGGGGGCACACTGTGCCCCAAGAGAATACTTCATAAGCACTTCAGTTCTCTCATCTTGTGTGCCAGTCTGAGAAAGGTACAAAGGCTCAAGAAACCAAATTCATGTCTTGTATGAATCCACTGAAGTCAGAGGAATTACAGCAGGAATTAATTTAGCCCTTTGTTTCAAAACAGTTTTGCATTCTTTTATTTCATTGTTATTTATTGTACTGCAATAATATCTAGAAGTTCCAATCAGATAAGTGCCCCGTTGTGTGAGGCACTGTAGAAACAGATAGTGAGATGGTTCCTGACTTTAGGGTTTTACAATCTAAGGCAATGATGTTGTGACTGAGGGCTTGTCTACACTACCGCGCTGGCTCGATCTAATATACGCAACTTCAGCTACATGAATAGCATTGCAGAAGTTGACATACTTAGATCTACTTACCACGGTGTCTCCACTGTGGTAAGTCAACAGCTGATGCTCTCCCGTCGACTCCGCTTGTGCTCCTCGTTCTGGTGGAGTACTGGAGTCAACAGAAGAGAGCTCAGCCATTGATTTATCGTGTCTGTATTAGACACGATAAATCAATCCCCTCTGGATCGATCACTGCCCACCGATCTGGCTGGTAGTGTAGACAAGCCCTAATTGAATCCACACTGATTTCAATGGGGCTGTACACAGGTGCTGTGATTTGCTCGCACAAATCCGTTCTTGTGGGCGTCAGATAATCATTTCTTGTTGGCAAGACTGAAGAAGTGATAGATGGCACTTATACCCCCTTCCAGAGAGCCGATATAAGATGATTGGAAGACTACTACTAAACAGTTTGTCTCTGGCAAAACTTTTAGTTAAACCATGTTCAGCACCAACTCAGCTGCACCTGTTGTCAGCAATGGATACCTTTCCCAGCAGAGACAAGGCTTCACTGGTTTGTCTTAAATTGTTGTTAGAATGGAGTAGCTCTATTATCCACATGTGATAATCAGGGTCCAGACACCCAGGGAGAGAATGGGGATCTGAAACCCAAAGAATAAGCAATTGATTCAACTGTTTGTATATAATATTGCATTATAAAAGTGCATCGAGTAAGATGTTTTATGAAAGCCAGTGGCACACTGGTGATTAATACATTTGTGAGATGTATATTAATACTATATTAGGAATTATGGATACCTACTTCTATTATACTTTAAAGTCCGTGACCAAACAAACTAAGAAAGAGGTTTCTCACAGACATAAGGGAAGGTAGCTATTTCCCTTTCTCTAATGTAAGAGAAGCATTGTGGAGCCAAAACAATGGAAAACTGATTTACATAGAAGTCAACAGTCAGATGGGAAGCCAACAGGAAAAGAAGAACAGCAGCAGGTCATCCAGACTTTGAGGACAAAACAATGAGTTTTGGGAAATATAAGGAGAAGCAAAAAGCCATTTTGGCATACGTCACTGAGGAAATACTTCTTTGCACCTATGAATTGTGCATCCCCAACTACGTGGGTTAGTGACGCTGAATGTAACAGTAGGTGAGAACACTGCTTGAGACAAAGCTTGGAACCTGTTAAGTTTTAGTCTCTAGAAAGCATGTTTAAACTTCTCTTTTATAAGGATTTTCTGTTTCTATTATCTCTGCTTAGCATCACTTAAATCTATTCTTTATTAATACACTTATTGTTTTACTATAAATTCAGTACTGCACTGTTACATTAAATTGAGGTGTGCACCCTCAGTTGAGCCAACTGGTTGGTGTTTATTCTGTAGCTTTGGAGATAGCAGACTTGGTCATTTCTGAGTGTCCAGTGATAGGGGCTGGATACTTCAGAGGAACGCTCTTCCAGGGGCTCTGGGAACTGGGGTTCACTGAATGTTACTGTCAAGGGAAGGTTAAAACTAGCAGAGCCTTGTTTTAGGAGTTTGCTAATGAGGCAGATGAACTGGTATGGCTGGGAGCTGACACACAGTTTAAGCTCTAGCAAAAGCACTCTCTTGCTCAGGCAGAAGGGTAACAGTGGCTTATGGTTCTGGGTGTCCTGAGAAGTGTCACACCATGCCCAAGAGCTGTAAAAAAATATGAAAACTAGCAGTTCAGGAGGCTTACCTGTCCAGAAAATCATTGATGCTATTTGGAGGGAGCCAAACTTGTCCCTCCTTGACTGAGCAGAGAGTGTTTCTTCAAGTATAGCTGTTGAGAAAAGAGGAAGTAAAAACTAGGGCAAAAGAGAGACCCCGGTGTGCCTTGCTTTAAAAGTCCTAAACTGATGAAGCTGCTTTTTGTTGAGTGGCTAAAAAGTCCTTATTTTTGCAAGTACTTTCTCCTATGGCTTCAAGTGATACATTATAGAGAAAATGTAGATATTCCACTGCATCATGGCTAAACAATGTACAGGGCCCCAGAAGATGTCATCACATGAACTAGGGACTTATGTATATATAGCCCTTTATCTCAATCCCAAAGTTCTTTGCAGAATAAACCATAATATATAATATAACATTACACTTCTATATCACCTTTCTTTTAAGGCTCTTAAAGTATTTTACAAACTAGAATTAATTATGCCACATAAAACTCCTATAAGGTAGGGAAGTATATTGCAAATTGATTGCAATGCAAGTTACATATATAGGAATCATTTCAGCCATCACTGAGACTCATCCTAGAGGTATATGTGACATCGTAACTGTTTAACATCACACAAATACGTTACTTAATAGGTTGGGTCAGGAAGTGCAGATTACCTTATCCAACTGAAAACAAAAGTTCTCAGTAGGCAGAATACAATCTTCCAAGTAGTTATTGGGCCATAACCCCAGTGTTTAACAATCCTACTTTTACAAGAAAAGTGTCATGGGATCTTTAAGGAATGTATGTGGTTAGGACCCTGGTTTTCAATGGCATCCAAAAGACTGAGCCCCCTTAACACCATAGTGGGGGCATTGATTCAATACTGTCTCACTGAACTGCCAACACCACTGTCCGCAGGGTTTTCTTTGGTGGCCTCACCTCTCCGGTTTAGCCTTGCCTACCAATAGTTCATGAGATGTCATGGATTTCACGGTTTGAGATGCTATGGCCTGGTAATTTAGCACACTTCCTCTGCTTGCTTTAAAACCAGAACCTCAAAGTGGAAGTGGAAGTTCCATCTCTTTGCCATATCTTTCTCTCAACAGCAATCCAACAATAGCTTGGTTTCTCCTCCCCATAGGAGGAGAAAGAAGAGGAGTAAGAGAAGAGGTAGGAAGAAGAAAAAACCCATCCAAGCATACCCACCTGAAAGACAGATACAGAGGGGCTGGAGGGTACTGTCTGCTTATGTAAGTTTTGTTAGCATTCAGATACTATGGAAATAGGCCTACTTGTAAAAGAGTTGGGGCCTATCTTATAGGACCCCCCACCTTTCAGACCAGTCTTTGCTCATGCTGAGTCAGCTCACTCCACGGGAATCCAGGGAAGCAGCTTGCAGCAGGGGTTGTTGTTTTATTTTAAGCCTTATGAATAAACTAATCAAAAACCTTGTAGCCTCTTCCTTAAAAGTTTGTGCAGGTCAAGCAGTCTCTTCCCCCAAGTCTGTCTCTCATGCCAGTGACTTCAGTAACCCTAAATTTCCTGGCTCTTACCTCAGAGAGTCAGGAATAAAGGTCTCCACATAGAGGTCCTTTGGCTTCTGGAGCAATTCCTCTCTGTAGTAGCTCCAGTAGCAGTCCATTGGGAGCACAGCCCCAATCCCTCAGTTTTCTGGGAGATATTGCCATCCTCCATTTTCTGCTGCCCTATTATATGAGGGTCAGCTAATTAAGTTCCAGCTCTTTCTCAGATGCAGCAGGTAGGGCTAATCAGTGAGCCGGCCAGCTAGTTGCAGGCTTCTGGCCCCAGAGGAATGGTATCCCTTATACCATCACACTACTATAAATAGCTAAAGAGAGTAAACAGACAGACCACAAAGAAATTTTTCCCTAGCTTTACTTTTCTTTCAGATCATTTAAACCAGAAATGTATGCTTCTCCCACAGTGAAATACAAACCAGAACAAAGCAGAATGACACACAAGTGCTCTTGTCCAGGTGCCAGGCAAAGCCCCAGTCCTTGAATTCCACCTGAGTGCAAGAAATGCCCAAGCTAGCCAACCTTAAAGGTGGTGAGGAGGGGCCATAGCCTCATGTCCCCCATCTGCTCCAGCCACCCACCCTGGCCAGCTGTAGAAGGGAGCATGCTCTGCCCCATGCCTACTTCTGTGCCAGGGAGTTCCTGGGTGATGTGGAGTCATGCAGCCCACAACACAGATCACTGACTGTGTAACATTCACTGTGTCAGGGGCTCAGTTGTTGTGGTGCTGTCAGGCATTGATTTTTAGTGCATAGCATAATTATTTCTCTTTCTCTGAGTGAGCTAATCTATGTCGATATAATCAGATTGCCTACACGCAGAAAATATTAATAGGCCTGACAAAAATATGAACTGAAATTGAAGTAAAAAATAAAAGCAGTAAAGTTGTGTTATTAATCATTCCACATGTCAATATCCATAACATGTGATATTAAAAGTCAGCAATAATATTTTTGTTAACTCAGGAAATGGTACTTTGGAATGCTATTATTAATGATTGCACTGTACAATATTGTACAGAGCATTTCATGCTGAATGTATGAATGCTATGGTTTATACTACACTTTAAGGATTAAGGACTAGTCTAACACCTTCCCTATGACTCTACTGTAGGACTAGTATCATTTCACCCTTTAGATCCAGCATGCTTTGGGCTATACCACTGCCTGACATTGACAATGTAAGCATAGCAGCAGCAGCAACAATGTATTTAGTCAGAGCTACAGTGATCTTCTAACATCCGGGGTTAGAAGGGTAGTGGGAGCAAGAGTTAGCTGCATTGTCTTGGTAACCTGCAGTCATAGAATTAATGCACTCCAGGCATGTAGAGCCTCCTTCATTGAACTGGGTCTTGGGGGCTGCACCGATGAAGTATATTAAATCACAGAGGGTCCCACAGTTGTGCAGATTCAAGGCATCTTTGTAGATGACCTTCTGACTTTAGGAGATTGGGGGATCTACAAAAATTGAGGCCAGAATCTTTTTCTTCTGGGGTGGCAAGATACTCACAGTCCAATGGAAGAATAGGAGGAAACTCCATATGGGAAATCTTGTGGAGTTTTCCTCCCTCCTGACCTCCCACACATGTTTCCCAATGGAAGAGCATGGTCTGGCCCTAAATCATTATTGCACAATAATATTTGTCAAGCAAACTCTGGGAGGTTATATTTGCTTGGTTTTTTTCCACTGGACCTCCACAAGTCTGGATCTTTAGCAGGAAAGCTTTTGACGAGAGCAACAGAAAACACTCTCACTGGTGCATAATGAAAACTACAGTCAGTCAAGTAATACACAAAAATACCACAAATAGCTTTTGAATACTTGGGATTTGTCTGCATCTGAGCTCTCTAGCTAGAGACATAAAGGTTAAGAAGAAAACAATCTACAAATACATTAGAAGCCAAAGGAAGACCAAGGACAGGGTAGGCCCATTACTCAACGAGGGAGGAAAGACAATAACTGAAAATGTGGAAATGGCAGAAGTGCTAAATGCCCTTTTTGTTTCAGTTTTCACCAAAAAGCAATTAGATGTCTAACATAGTGAACATTGGTGAAAACAAGGTTGGATCTGAGACTAAAATAGGGAAAGAACAAGTTAAAAATTACTTAGACAATTTAGATGTCTTCAAGTCAGCAGGGCCTGATGAAATGTATCCTAGAATATGCAAGAAACTGTCTGAAGAGATATCTGAGCCATTAGCGATGATCTTTAAAAAGTCATGGAAGACGGGAGAGATTCCAGAGGATTTGAAGACAGCAAATATAATGCCAATCTATAAAAAGGGGAATGACAGACCAGTCAACTTAACTTCAGTACCTGGAAAGTTAATGGAGCAAATAATCGAGCTATCATTTTGCAAATACCTACAAGATAATAAGATGGTAAGTAACAGTCAACATAGATTTGTCAAGAACAAATCATGTCAAACCAACCTAATAGCTTTCTTTGACAGGGTAACAAGCTTTGCTGATAGGGGGGAAGTGGTAGATGTGGTATGTCTTGACTTTAGTAAGCTTTTTGAAACATTTTGTTTTGATAGTATCAGAAAGTTTTGTTTTGATAATTTAATTTCAACTTGTATATTACATTAAAATATTAAATATAATTGTACATATAATATACACAAATTCCATATCATAATATTAAATATAGTTGTACATATAATATACACAAATTCCATATCATAATTAAATATAGTATAAAAGTCAAAATGCAACATTTCCACACTATCAAAAATTAAAGTTTCAGCACTACATCAAAAATTTTCTCCAAATTGACTTGTTACCATGAAATATTTTGATTGTGACGAAAGTGCATTATTGAATAGAACGTTGTTCTGTAGAAAACTTTTTGACCGGCACTACTAGTGAATGCACTAAATATTAGCATATTTGCTGTGTTATAATTCACGTTGGCAGCATTTTTGTAATGTTTAATGCTTTTGTTCACATTATTAGGTTAGCTATATGAAAGCACGGGGTAATTATTTTCTGGCTTTGTGGCTCTTGCCACTTTCAGCTTAGGTATTTTTGTCTTCAGTAGTGACTAATCTCAGCTCCTGAAAACTTTTTCTGAATGGTGGTAGGTAATGGGGGCAGGAAGAGTGGAAACACCAAAGTGATCATCAGGCGAGACTTGCCATGGCAAATTCTATTCCCTCCACCATAGCAGTTGGGGCCCTGCCTACAGTGCAATCAGGACCTTCCCTAGAAGTGGGGCTGGAGATGAGGAGTCTCCACAAGGGGGTTCAGAGTTTGTCCGATACTGAAACTCTCTTCACTTTCTCACATAGCAGGATTTTCAGAGCAAGCCAAGGGTGTGGATACTGGCCATTGGCTCCTTCTCCAATGGGGGTGGAGCAGGCTGTTACCACTCTGTGCATGGAGGGGTGCTTGCTTGCTTCATATCCCCACCAAACCTAATTATTCAAGCTAGGGCTGGGGAGGATTTGGCCTGGAGTAAGTTCCCGGTGGAAAAAAAACAACATTTCCCAATACATTTATAGAATGCTTCTCAATCTCTGGAGTGTGAAAAGGGGATTTTTGTGAAATCCCAAACTCTTCTGAGTTCTATCCATGCCCAGTGTTAGTCATTCACTTACTGTATTCACAAAAGTAAATTGCTACATTTGGCAAAAATCCTATTATGCTTCATAGAACATATATGTACCAAAGAGCAGGAGAGTCACAATTTGCCATGATGGAAACACAGACTTTCTCAGGAACGCAACATAGTGACCCACACAGCCTGAGAAGGTGGTGACCCTTTGCGTTAGGTCAAGGGAGATCAAGAGATTTATCTTTCACCAGCCCAACTGCAACCTCCAGCAGGTTCAGTTTCCAGGAATCAATAATTCAACGCCTCAGAGTGGAGCCATTTGGCTGTTTTTTCCTACATGTCAGAATCCATGAGCCTTACGCACACCCCACACTGTGAAGTACTCCATCTTGAAAACTGTGGCAGCAATTTCATCAGTGGAAGCTTTTACATGAAATGGATTGAGATGCATCAGGCAAACCTAACTGCTTTGCTTCCAGGGTGTGAGCTACTATGTAAATTAGCAAGAATGGCAATTTACTAGTCATCAGACAGGGGCACTGACTCTAGCTATCAAGGCACTATCAAATGTTCCTTTTTTGATGTCTGCGCCCACAGAAAAAGTCCTTTGCTTTAGGGGCTAACACAGAAGCCAGACCTTCCTGGAATGTAGACAAAACCACAGACAGGCCTTTTCACTGAGCTGCTTCCTCTGTTTTAGATGCACTTCCTCATCATCTTGTCTCTGAAACAATTCAGCGCTTTCTTTATAAAGGATGACAGCACCAATAAGTCAAGAAGCTCTTTGCTTTGGCTTTCACCGTAGGATGGTTGTCACATAAAATCTGTTACTTTATGCTGATTTGGCTGAGGAACCTTTGATGCTGTCAAAAGGGCAGGAGCAAGGGGAACCCTTCCTTGTAAAGAGGCAAGAGTAGGGATTCAGCTCAGAAGGAATGTAATTTTTGTCCACACTACAAAGGAGAATCATGCTGACAATTGTCGCTAATAAGGATTACAGCTGAACTAGCTATTGACACAATTCATCTTACAGGCAGGCAAGAGCATGCAGTTATATTCAGTTAACATGAGTTAGTTTAAATTGTACAATACACCCATTACCCTCATCATAAGAATGGCCATACTGGGCCAGACTGATGGGCCATCTAGCCCCAGTAGCCTGTCTTCCAACAGTGACCAATACCGGTTGCTTCAGAGGGAATGAACAGAACAGGCAATGATCGAGTGACCCATCAAGTGACCCATCCCCTGTTGTCCACCCCAGATTCCGTCAGAGGCCAGGAACACTCAGAGCATGGATGTTGCATCCCTGACCATCCTAGCTAATAGCCATTGATGGATCTATTCTCCGTGAACTTATCTACTCCTTTTTTGAGACTTGTCACAATTTTGGCCTTCACAACATCCCCATAGGTGACTGTGTGTTGAGTGAAGTAGTATGCCCTTTTGCGTATTTTAAATCTGCTGCCAATTTGTTTCATTGGGAGACCTCTAGTTCTTGTATTATATGAAGAACATAAGAATGGCCATACTTGGTCAGACCAAAGGTCCATCTAGCTCAGTATCGTGTCTTCCGACAGTGGCCAATGCCAGGTGCCCCAAGGGAATGAACAAAACAGGTAATCATCAAGTGATCCATCCGCTGTTGCCCATTCCCAGCTTCTGGCAAACAGAGGCTAAGGACACAAGAACTTTATCTACTTTATGAATAAATTTAAATAGCTAATATTTTCTCTCTGATTAAAATTGCAGAGAAATGTTCAGATTGCCAAAAATAGGTAAGGAACCATTCAGGATCTCCTTTCTATTGGTAAATTAACCGTATTCTAAAATGAAACCAGTATGAAGCCCACTTACCTGAATAAACATAGTAATAACATATTGCCAGCCTAAATAGAAACATAATGATGGAAATGTTTTGATTTTACTTAAAAGCTTCCTTCTGACTGAATCACAAAATCCAGCTTCAGGTACTGACCTTTGGGTTGTTGTCCACCCCCCCCCCCGCCCCCACACCCGCAGTTTAGTACTAGTATTTGTGAAATTACCTGGTCAGTAAAACAAACCTATTAAACTCATTATGAAACAGGTTATATGAGTCAGAACTACATTTCCTAGCCTACCTTTGCACTGACTACTTTCAAAGACACAAAGCACCACATCTACCCAGGCTGGCTATGTTAAAATGAAGGAGTAAATAATATTTCCTTATTCACTTTCTTCACAGGATTTTATAGACCTCTATCATATCCCCTTTTAGTCGTCTCTTTTCCAGTCTGAAAAGTCCCAGCCTTTTTAACCTCTCCACAAATGGAAGCTGTTCCATACCCCTGATCAGTTTTGTTCCCTTCTCTGTACCTTTTCCAATTCTATTATACCTTTTTTCAGATGCGGCAACCAGATCTGCACTCAGTATTCAAGATGTGGGCATACCATGGATTTATATAGAGGCATTATGATATTTTCGGTCTAACTATTTATACTTTTCTTAATGGTTCCTAACATTTCTGTTTGCTTTTTGACTGCTACTGCACAGTGAGCAGATGTTTTCAGAGAACTATCCACAATGACTCCAAGATCTTTTCTTGAGTGGTAACAGCTAATTTAGACCACATTATTTTATATGCGTAGTTGGGATTATGTTTTCCACTGAGCATTACTTTGCATTTATCAACATTGAATTTCATCTGCCATTTTGTTGCCCAGTCACCTAGTTTAGTGAGATCCTTTTGTAACTCTTTGCACTCTGCTTTGGATTTAACTTTCTTGAGTAATTTTGTATAATCTGCAAATTTTTCCACCTCACTGTTTACGCCTGTTTCCAGACCATTTATGAATATGTTGAACAGCACAGGTTCCAGTACAGACCCCTGGGGGACACCTCTCTCCATTCTGAAAACTGACCAGTTATTCCTATCCTTTGTTTGCTATCTTTTAACCAGTTATTGATTCAGGAGAGGACCTTCTCTCTTATCCCAGGACTGCTTCCTTTACCTAAGAGCTTTTGGTAAGGGACCTCATCAAAGGCTTTCTGAAAGTCTAAGTACACTATATCCACTGGATCACCCTTGTCCCCATGTTTTTGTTGACCCCCCCCCCGAGAATTCTAATAGATTGGTGAGGCATGATTTCCCTTTACAAAAAACAAGTTGACTCTTCCTCAACAAATTACGTTCATCTATGTGTCTGATAATTCTGTTCATTACTATAGTTTCACCCAATTGCCTGGTACTGAAGTTAGGCTCACTGGCCTGTAAGTGCTGGGATTGTCTCTGGAGCCTTTAAAAAAATTGTTGTCACATTAGCTATTCTCCATTCATATGGTTCAGAAGCTGGTTTAAATGCTAGGTTACATACCCCAGTTAGTAGTTCAGCAATTTCACATTTGAGTTCCTTCAGAACTCTTGAGTGAATACAATCTGGTCCTGGTGCTTTATTGCTGTTTACCAATTTGTTCCAAAACCTCATTTCATGACACCTCCATCTGGAGACAGTTCCTCAGATTTGTCACCTACAAAGAATGGCTCAGATGTGTGAATCTCCATCAGGTGCTCTGCAGTGAAGACTGATTCAAAGAATTCATTTTGATTTTCTGCGATGGCCTTATCTTCCTTGAGTGCTCCTTTAGAACCTCAGTCATCCAGTGCCCCCACTGATTGTTTAGTAGGCTTCTTGCTTCTATGTACTTATAAATGTCTGTGCTGTTAGTTTTTGAGTCTTTTGCCAGTTATTCTTCAAATTCTTTTTTGGCCTGCCTAAATATACTTTTACACTTGACTTGTCAGAGTATAAGTTCCTTTTTATTTCCTTTATTAGGATTTAACTTCCAATTTTTAAAGGATGTCTTTTTGCCTCTAACTGCTTCTTTAACTTTGTTGTTTAGCCACGATGGTACTTTTTTGGTCCTCTTATATATTTTTTTAATTTGAAATATACATTTAATTTGAGCCTGTATTATGGTGCTTTTAAAAAGTTTCCATGCAGCTCACGGGCATTTCACTTTTGAGACAGTACCTTTTAATTTTAATTAATTTAAATTTACTCTTACAGCTGAACTCCACCCAGCACTGACTCAGATGCAACCATTCTGTTTTGTAGTGTAGACAAAGACCTTAGGGACCAGTTGGTCTGACACTCCATCAGCAGCACTTGATTGCTGCTCACTGTGAATGGTAATCCAGATCAGGTTATCAAATCAACAGTGATTGAGAATTCTAGTATATTTGAGGAGAGAGAGGATTTGTTTACCTTGTTGGCTGAAATTGGCTGAGCTACTTGAGCTGGTTGAAATTTTTTTCCCCACCAAAAGTGGGGTTGCATCAAAAATGACATTTTAGTGGGAAAATGTCATTTTCCAAACTTCAGGATGTTTTGAGAAGTGGAATAAGGAAATAGTAGGGGGGAAATCTCATTGGACATTGCTCACTGTATAGCGCTCCATGGCAAAAAGGGGGAGAGTAAAATAATGGGGGGAAAATATTCAAAATTTTTTTAAAAAATCACAAAAAATTGGAAGAAACAAAAAACTGTTCCTTTCTGAACCCTGCAAAATGGAAACACATTTCAAAATCTCAATTTTTTCACAAAATTGTTTTTCCATGTTTCAACCAGCCCTAGTTGAAACTTCAGAGAACTCAGTCACAAAATGGAGAGCTTCATTTTCCACTCAGAGGCAATTCCTGGGATGCACCTTTCTTGGAGTAGAATTATTGCCTTCTTAGGCCTTGTCTACACTGGTGGTGGCGTGGTGAGTATGTGTAATTATACACTGCAATGAAAAGCAGGCTGAATCCATGTGGTTGTGAAAGGCTCTGGCAGAAGGAAGGCAATGGGGAAAGGCTCCAGAAGTGGGGAGCTGCCAGAGCCTTTTGCTGCCCGCCCCCCCCCCGCGCCGCATTGGAACTTTTCTCTGGCACAGGGACTTGCAGTAGCCTTTCGCTGCAGCTGGAGCGTTTTCCCTGTGACGGGGAAAGGCTCCAGCTGTGGGTTACAACACCCCTAAAAACATCAGTGTAGACATGGGAAGCACTGCTTGGGTATGTACAGAGCCTTGTAGAGTACATGCCCTAAGGTTCTGGCATGTCTTGCCTAAGCAGTGCCCCTCTATCTTCACTGCTATTTATACCTGTGCTAGGGGGTCTGTGCTATATTGTACTCTATACACTGCTGTGGCTGTGCAGTGTAGACATACCCTTAGATAGCGTTCATGCTCACACAGAACACTTAAACAAAGACTTGAGCAAAGCCTTGGCTCCCTGCAGACAATTTGCTACCCAGTCAGAAAAGGGGTATGTTTATGTGTCGGTTCTGTGGCCAATAATTGTGCTTATGGCCCCACAACTTGCTATATTTTTAAAATTTGTCACTGTACAAAATGCACCCAAGTTTGGCACATATGCACCATTAAATAAAGCCATAACATTAACTCAAGTTTTGCCATTAACTTCAGTAGGCCAGGATTTTACCCCTGGAGCTTCTAATTACCAAAGTCAAATGAAAAGGGATGGGGCTTCTAGGGTTCCAATGAGACGCTTCTAGTTTATTGCAATTTTCAGTGTTTAAAGGCCCACATTTTCACACATATGAATCCAAGCCACTTTTTCCATTCACAAAATAGCTGACTCATTTTGCATCTAAAATATGAGCTGGGTATGTGCATAAATTCTAATATATATCTCCTGACTGTGTGCTTTTCTGGGTATAAATGACTTTTCTTCCTTCTGGAGAAAATATTCTCCATTGCTCAAAAGAAAACCTCCTCCTTCTGAGACCAACAAATCCAGGTAGCCCTGGTGAGGTTATTTTCTGTGAAACAATGAAGTGCCTGGTGCAAATGGAATTGTTTGAACAGCTGTCATAAGAGGATCTGCATGACATTTTCTCTACTAACTCATCAGCTTTCACTAGATGCCAAATCATGTGTCCAAAGCGTTGAAAGTTTCTCTTTCCCAGTTTTGTTTTGGCCACTAAGAAGTGTTGCTCTTTCTGAAGGCAAAGCCTCTTTTGAACCCATGCATTCTCAACATATCTTTACGCTTTGCTTGATGCACCCAATCTCTAGCTTTAAAAGTTATTGCAAAAAAGATGGTGCCCAATGTACATCTCATTAAAACAGCTTTGTTTTATAGTTCCTGCTATAAAATGGTACTTTATATATTCCAGCTAAATAGGGAAAAAAGCTGGAGAAGAAAACTCTGGATTAATGAGGAAGGTATTATGGCCAATGGCAGGAGCTGAGTTTTTCACTCTTTATAGTTATTGCACAGATTGCCAAAAATACAACATAAAAATTGCAACTCTTGGAATCAGGTATAAACACTATGTTTATAAAACCCTTTAGAAATATTTCAATCTCACAGGGTTTGTCATCTAAACTATGCTTCTAGAGAGCCCATTCTGGTAGCCTCTGGGCTCTAGTTTACAGCAAACTACTACACACGGTTCTGGTATCCCAGGTGGTACACTGAATGTATCTTTCCACTTAAACAGTTTTACCTGCATGGGACTAGTTCTAACATTCCAAATCTATGAGGAACTTCTATTATTTAACAATTCCCAGAATTCCCTCTTCCCCTCCCAAAACGTTGAATTGGTATGAAGGGCAATATTCATTTCTGTACTAGTGAGTGATTTAAGAGAACCCTCCTCCCACAATTTTATGCTTTGAACCCCCCTGTTACTCATGTACTGATCAGCCAGCTCAGCTGTCCTTCTACTGGTGCAATCCTCCAACAACACCTTTAGGCCCTCTGGGCAAACTCTTAGGAATTGGTCTAGAAGCACCACCTCCTTTATTTCCCCTACTATGTGTGGCTCATAATTATCCTCTGGTTTGGGTTTTTTTACAGAACTTCAAGCAGTATGCTTCCATCATCAGCTCATACCTTCTTAACAATGCCAACTTCAGTTGTTTGTAATCCTTTCAGTCCCAAATGTCTAAAGCTTTACCTGATAGAAGTGGAGTTAACTGGAGAGCCCACATGTCCTCATACAATTAATACTGTCTGCAATTTTTTTTAAATGCAATTAGAAAGGCATCAATAATTTCCTCTTTCATATAGCTGAGAAGCAATTTGGATCCACTTTCACCCCACTCATATCCCCTTGCCTGGAACTGTAACTGGGCCATTGCCAGTTCATGTTGATGTTCTTTCTCTCTCTCTCCTCTGCTTCATGCTGACATCCTTCTCACCTTGCCTTGATCTGCAGTCGCTCTAGCTCCCATGCCCCTGCTGTCCTCACGTCCTTCCACCGTTGTCTGGTCCTCATGTCCTATAACTTCAGTAATCTGGCTTTCTTGGACTTCCTGGTTGTAACTCTTCAGAGCCTTGATGAGTGACTTCCTGTCATGATCCCTATAAGCTGTACCTCTATGAGAACACAAGTCCTTGAGTTGTTCCATATTAAAGTTGGTGTACTTCACTGGCATTTTGCAATCCCTCACTGCCCTGCAAATAAACTTCAAAATAAAAATAAAAAAACTTCTTTCCAAGCTCTTTTAGATTTTATTTCAGTTCTTTTGATAATAGGTTAAAGGCTGCTATGAGTCAGTCCTGCCTGTTCCCTGTGCCTAGCACTGCAGTGTGGCCAGTTTCTCCTGCGGACAGGCTGGTAAGTTGGTACGTCCCAGCTCCCCCTCTGAGTCTTGGCCAAGTGGTCTCTTCCACCCTTTTTCTGCCCAACAAACTGGAAAGTTTCACTCGTCACAGGGATCGAACCACCCCTCTTGGTTGCCTAGCAACCTGGTCTCACTCACTGGCCACTCCATTTTGAATTTTCAAACTTCCCAACTGGCACTATCTCGGGTAGGTCAAGTCAACCGTCCCTTTCACTGCTGTATTTAATTTCCCAACTGCTACTGGCCAAGTCAAGTCAACAGACCTTGCTCTCTTCAGGCTCTTCCAGGGAATTCGTTTGATCCACCCACCGAGTTCCTCTGTTAACATCACCTCAGAGTAGGCATGAGCTAACTCCTCCTGACAGAAAATGTGCTTTCTCGTTTTCCTTTCTGTCAGACCTTTCCCTCCTGATGTAATCCCTCACCCTCACCCTGACAGTGCTATGTTCCACCAAGCATCTGTGTTGAAATTATTGTTTCCGGAGGGGAGATCTCTTTCCAACAGTGCTATCCCACCAAAAAGTAAAAAAGAAAAGAGAAGACACCAACATAACTCAACCAGCAAATCCTACAAAGGTCTAATACAGGACAATCTGCTCCCCCTCCGGTGAACAACTGACATATACACATATATACCACCTGGTGACTTTATCTGGTACCATTGCTGCCACCATCCAATATTCAGTCCTTGCCTCTTTTAGATTTACATTTAAAAGGTTTTAAGTCTCTTCTCTCCAGGAGCTGGAAACCCAGAGATACTCTCTAGCTTGTGGTAATTACTATGTAGTGTCACTTCGAGAAGCAGCACTCAGGTGTCTAAATAACTTAGTAGCACATATCAGGCCTCGTCTTAATGAAAATAATGGATCTTATTTATTACACCAAGAAAAAATATAATCTAACATGGAACTAGAAACATTAAAGAAATAGTTCTATACCCAGAAACTGCTCATCTTACCCTGGCTATGTCAGTCTGTCTGGAGCTTCTTACTTCTTTACAAATATACAAACCCATTGTGCCGTGACCTACTTGTGTCTAGTGTCACCTCCCAGCACCAGCCCTTGCTGCTTGGTCACTGGGGTGGCTTTGGGAGTCCTTCACTTTCTCTGAGAAATCTCTCCTATCCAGAGCCTACCACAAACCACCTAGGTGGGGAGCTGCTGGGGCCAGGGACACCAAGCTGATCTCCCTTCAGTCCCTCAGGTTCTTTCCTCAGGGCTCTAATAACCTTTCTTCAGTTAGCCCAGCTCTCCAGGCAAGCGTAACCAGACCTTCTGTCTGACCCTCCAATTCCCTATTCCCTGAGACAGCCCTCCCCCATTCTCAGATCTGCCTCCTCCAGTTCTACATCTCACCTGTCAGCTTGACCAACCCCCTAGTGGCTTCACCCCCTCAGGTGCTGGATCTGCTGGTGCTGTCATCAGCCTCAGCAGTTCCTTCACATAGGTACTGAGGAATCCTTAAGTTTTGTTACTCACAAGCCACTGAACTATATTTTCTTAAGGGATCTTCTGAAGGACATTTTCTTCCTGTTCTTGCATTACTTTTTGGAGTTAAAGAAATGATGCTACAATCTTGTGGGGACAAAACATTATAATTGTAATGATGTATGACATATATGTTGAATGTAATGATCAGGACCCAGGTATTCTATATTCATTTATTTCAACACCTCAGGTGATCCTTGGATGCTGTTAATTGGCACAGCTCCACTGAATGAAACTACACTGATTTACATCAGTTGAGGCCTTGGACTCTCATCCCTTAACTTTCACTTGATTGTTAAATAAATCCACCCATGTTTGTATCTGCTGGTAACTTTTGAGAGTAGTGTACTGAACTGCCAGGATAGTGAATGAGAGAAGAAAAGGAGGCGTGAAAAAAGAAAGAGGCAAGGGAAGAATATAAGAGGCTGGGAATTAGAGAAAAGAGTGTGGTCAGATTCACTAAAGCTGGAACAGGAAGGTATAGATTACAAGTGTGGCCCTTGCAGCTCCATGAGGGAGGATGGTTTCCATTGGTTAGGGTAGGAGATCTGCTGGTGGGGTGGGTCTCTGACTTGAAGTACTCCATGATCGTGTTCCCATTCCAGTCAGCACTGCTCATTTTCGGGCACCCCTATGTCTTCCACTTTAGTTACAAAACACAAACTGCAAAGTATGTACCATGGAGGGGCAAAATACATCATCACACCAATAAAGCTTTTAAGCCTGACTTGCATGGAGCACCACTATGAGTACAAGGGTAATTTAGTTTCCCAACACAGTCACTGGTTTCTAGAGCTGGCCGGGGAAAAAAATTCCTGTGAAAATTTTCAACAAAAACAAAAATATTCATTTTTGTTAATAACTGATAGTTTTCTGTTTTTCAACAAAACCTGATTTTTTTGAGAAAACGAGTGTTTTTGGGACAAAATATTCTGTTTCATCAAAAAGCCATTCCTCACTGGACCAAGTTTTCATGAAAAATTTTTAATCAGCTCTATTGGTTTCTCTGTTGATCAGCGAGTGTGATTTAGGTACATGTCCAATAGTGCCATTTTAAAAAGGTTGCCAAAGAACTTTTAGATAGTAGAAACATTTTGTCGCTATATTGGGTTTGAACTGGTGACCTAGAGATGAAAGACTTTAGTCCATATCCAATTACCAGTCCCCTGAGTCATTCAGTCCCTGAAGAATGTGAGTCATTAATTGAACTGTTCTTTGGCTGACTGTATCTTTCTAGGAGCTTCATAACCTACATACACTTACAATATTTCCCCTATTCTCACTGTATGTATGTCAGATACTTACATATCTCTAGTTATTTTGCTAGCTAGCCTCACAGGAGCTGGGTAAATGGCATTATCAAAATTGCATCTCCCTGATTCATTATTTCCAATTTGATAAAATAGCTGAGTTTGTGCAGACACTATCAAAACGGGTTTTAAATAAACATACTTAATCTTCAGGAGATTAAAAGAAATAGTATGGGAGACATAATGATTATTTTGCCCAAAAGCCATCAGAAATATAAGGTGCAAGGAAAACACATCAAACAAATAGGCACAGTAGAGAGTATTTCAATGAGGAAATAATCGCGCTGAAGGATTTGCTTCAAAACAGTGGCCTAAGTATTGCCCCATATGTAAAGTGAAAGGAACTAGGAATAATAAAAAAAGATTAACATCCCACAGTGTGCTTCAAAAAAATTACTGCAGCTAATATTCAAGTCTCATTTATTTTTAAATTACTACCTCAGATTTAAGCTTGTCCAGCTGACACAAAAATTAAGATAATTGAAGAAAACAGGAAGAATGAAGCAAAGATGATCCATTTCTTGCATGACAATTTTTTTTTATTGATAGGAATGAAATGATTAGGCAATCTGTTTTCAACAGTGAATGTGTGATTAGCTCAAATTTTCCATGGAAAATTTATGGCATGTAGAAAGATTGCAGGGCTGGTCAGGACACAAATTTATGGGAAGTAATATGGATTCAACTTGATAGAAAGCGGAATTTATTCAATGGATTGGGAATTCTTCTGCTAGAAGAGGCAATTGATGCAGAATAATGCCCAGTTTTCACACAAGAAAGTAGATGTGCAGGTACTGTTAGGTGTCTATCCACCTCTTGAGCTGATATAAATTAGCACAGATCCAGTGAAGTCAATTGAGTATGCTGATTTACACCAGTTAAGGATTTGGTTCCTTATTTAGAGGCAGCTGGTAGAAATGCAGATATTCATTTATAACATGCCTGGGAAGCAATAATAAATACATAATAGTAATAATATTAATTAATAATATGTAGTTCTTATATAGCCCTTTTCATCTTTAGATTTCAAAGTGCTTTAGCAATGAGGTCAGCATTATTATCCCTATTTTACAGATAGGAAAGTGACTTGCCAAAGGTCACCCAGAGGGATATTTTGAGGCATACCATGTTATTTGAAGTTAGGAATTTGATTAACTCTCTTAAAGTTGCTTCCCCAGCTTCTTAGTGGCTTTTCCAATGGCTAAATATTTGGAGTAAAACTGCAAAAGGCCCAATCTGGCTGCCATTCACTTACCTGGGGCAGAGTTGAGCCCTCACTGTGCAAGTATTCTGTTAACTAAGACTCCACACATCTTAGTGACGTACACTATAGTATTTCATCTGCTCCAAAATGTTGTACATGTGTAAAAATGCAAAGTTCACAGAAAGAACAGAAACAACATCTGCATATATGATCTCACTAAACATTTTTGGGTCAGGCCTATTTCTAGTTAAAACCACCAATTCCTCACACATAAGCAACTAAACAGCACTGAAAGGCAAATAGGCTGCATTCAGACCAGACAAAAACAGTGGTTAAGCAGATTGAAACAGGAGGGAGAGCTCACTGCACCAGTCAAGGAGAGGGAGAACGGAGTTGAAGGAATTCTGCTCATTCAAACCAGTGAAAAGAAGGAAGTACTCTCTTTTTAGCAGAGGAGCAGGAACTGCACTGCCCATTGCTCTTCTTTATTTTAATCCAAGGACAAAAGGATCCATATGTCCTTTCCATATGATAAACTTATTTTAATCTCCCCTCGTGGTATATGAACAATATTTGTTCCAGTCCCAACTAGAACTAGAAACCACAGAGTTGCACAAAGCTGAAAAGTGATCATCACAAACGGGAACTGAACTTTAACACCCCTTGAGGTTCAGTTATGGCAAATCCTTGTGTCTTATTTTATCTGAGTTGATCTGACTGTCCCTACAGTGCACCAATTTGAAAATATCAAGCCAGATTCTGCCAGCCTTACTCATGCTGGGTAGAACCTTCTTTCATAAATAGTCTTTCTGCAGTCAGTGGGACTATTCAGAATACCACTCGATGCAAGGCTGGCTAGATCTAGTCCTTAGTGGTTAATGTCTACGTCAAATTTTCCTGCTGTTACTGTGTTGCAGTAGCAGTACTTCTCACAAGCAGTAAAATATGCCCAATTCTTGTTGCTACCAAGAAAATATAATAACTGGTTTTGCTGAATATTCAAATACAACAATCACGTATTTGCACTGATATGACTGAGAAAGGTTTCTCAGTCATTCCACTGGGAGCTTGGATGAAAGAAAGATCTAAAGTTTTCTTTTCTCTCTCTTTTTTTTTAACACTCCCTGCAAGGCACTTTTGTGCTTTTTAAACTTATCAATATTTATTCCAAGGTTTTACTTTTATGTTTAACACTTTTTTTAAACAGGGAGTGTGATAGGGTTTTAAGGATGCTACTTACAGGTAGAGTCGTACAAAGAAGCCGTGCACACACGGGGAGGAAAGCTTTCAAAAGCTCACATGAAGGAATGAGGATGGAAAGCTGATCTCCCTTTGATCCTTGGCACCTTCCATGCTGCAACTAAATGTATCATATAACAGCTGGCTGCCTATTTATTACACCCTTTTCAGGTGCCAGGTAATCCTCTGGACCAAACCAGATTTCCTGTATGTCACTCCAAGCCTGTTCAGTGAATAACCAGCCATCAAAAGATACAGGCTTGGATTCTGATTTTCCCTTTAGAAGATATTTAAGTTAACGTATCCACCTTTTAATCAGGTACCATTTCACTTTTTACTAAAGCTTAACCCATAGGAGAGAATGAGTACCTGCAGAACAGAATACTTCTATGTGACTTCAGTCAAAGAAGAGCAGTTTTATTCTTGATTTTAGGCAAAATGTTGTTTCATCTTAATAATATGGTAGTATAACCTCCTCTCAAATTAGACTGCTCAAAATTATTCTGCTTTTATCTCTTTGGGTCTTTGGTAGACAGTTGCAGGCTTGGAATATGATTAGCAATTTGTACAAAAACTTTAAACTAAGAATGAAAGAAGCAATTAGGATTACATTCAGGTATGTGTAACCACTTGCTACATGTTAAGAGTTTAGAACAAATTATATAACAAGAATACTACATACTAGTGCTTCCCTTGGGAACCACCAATTCATTTGCTGGTCTTTATTTCTAATTAATCTGTGAATCCTTTTTAGGTTAATACAAGTAACAACAGGGATGAGCTTCCCGCACTGTTAAATCAATTGGCTTTGCATAACTTGGCATTCTTCACTTTTGCCAGCAGGGGTCCCAGAAAACCCTGCTCCCTCTTAACTGGCCAATTCTAATATTAATACCTTTGAGTATTAATTTTATGAAATAAACACTTAATCTGCTGTTAACCACACTCAGGTTATCAGAGATGAAAATCTGCTTAATTTAGTATTTAGACAAGCACGTGCAAACTTTTCCCTCTTGATAGTTATAATACGATATACTCCACCAGTGTGTTTGGAAACCTGCCCCCCATACTAACTTTCCATTACAATGTGCAAAAGAAAAGAAGGACTTTCTTTTTGCGAATACAGACTAACATGGCTGCTACTCTGAAACCTGTCATTACAATGTGGTTATTCATAATTAACAATCATGATCTGTACAATAGAAAGGTATGGAATAGCCTGTAATGCTTAACATTAGGTCTATAACAGACAACATGTGAACACAGCCAATGTTTTCCCACAGACAAATAAAGTATAATACTCGTTTATAGAAATCAATGGATTTACTGGGATGCTCCAAGTAACAACTCCAGTACACAGAGGCAGAACTCAAACTTCCTAAGTACCACTTCCACCCTGGCCCCTGCCTGCTCCATCAGATACAACCACATCATAACAGACAACACATTAAGACTAAAGTAATGATACAGCACCATCTATTGTTGGAGGTGCTATCTACACTGATATTTACAATAGGTAAAAGGGTTCTGTCGAGTAAGAGAGAATTCAGCATAAAACACGTATTTCTGATTTCTCCTCTCCTCAAATTACTCTACCATCTACCTTAGGAACCGTGCGTGGTTCTAACTTCTCAGCATCTATCCTTCTGGATTTTTGGTGTCTTTTATCATTACTTCTGTTATTTTAGGGTTCCTGGAATCCCTCCCAGCTCATCTAATCTCTAACAGGATAGTTGCTCTCCAGCACTTCCAGTGTTTCTCCTCCCTTCACAGTCACACCTATCTTGGGTATGCACGCCTATCTTGGGTCCTCTTCATTTTCTTTGTTCCTTACTTTCCCTAGGATCTGTGCTTTGCTTTTGTAGGATTTCTCATCTGCTTTTCAGTGACTTTAATGTGATTCTGAAGGTTCCTCATATATGAAGCACAAGGGGCAAGAGTGACTGACAATAACCCCCCTATTCTCCAGTGTTGTACCTACTTCTCTACCCTAGAAGATATATTTCAGCTTTTACTTAGTCTTTAGTGCTCAAATCCTTCGTGGATCATTTCCTTCACCCTCTAGCTACATGCTAGCTTTACTTCCATGTGAGAATTTTTCTTCCATATGGCTGAACAACAGAGAAAAAGAGGCCGTTAGAGGCAAAATGGTATTTTTTAAAAATTGTAAGTCAAATCCTACTGGGGAAAATAGAAAGAACCATAAACTCTGGCAAGTCAAGTGTAGAAGTATAATTAGGTAGGCAGAAAAAAAAAAAAGAATGTGAAGCATAACTAGCAAAAGAGACAAAAACTAAACTGTAAATTTTTTGTTTCAAGTATATCAGAAGCAGGAAGCCTGCCAAACAATCAGTGGGGCCACTGGATGATTGAGGTGCTAAAGGAGCACTTAAGGACATCAAGACTATTGCAGAGAAACTAATGGCACGTCTTCACTGGCAATGTTAAAGTGCTGCCGTGGCAGTGCTCTAACATGGCTTGTGTAGTCGCAACATAGTGCTGGTAGTAAAAAAACCCACCTTCACGAGGGGAATATTTATCATCCCTGGGAGTGCGGCTCCCAGCGCTGGTGCACTGTCTACATTGGCACTTTACAGCACTGAAACTTGCAGTGCTCAGGGTTTGTTTGTTTTTTCCACACCCCTGAGCGAGAAAGTTGCAGCGCTGTAAAGTGCCAGTGTAGACAAACCCTAAGTGAATTCTTTGCACCTGTATGCACTGCAGAGTATGTGAGGGAGATTCCCAGACCTGAACCATTCTTTTACGGTGACAAATCTGAGGAGCTGTCCCAGACTTAAGTGTCAACAGAGGAGGTTTTGGAAAAAATTGATAAATTAATCAGTAATAAGTCCCCAGGACCAGATGGCATTCATCCAAGAGTTCTGAAGGAACTCAAATACCAAATTGCAGAACTACTGACTGTGGTATGAAACCTATTGCTTAAATCAGCCTCTGTATCAGATGACTGGAGGACAGCTAGCGTATCGCTGATTTTTAAAAAGTTTCCAGAGGAAATCCTGGCAATTACAGGCCGGAAAGCCTAACTTCAGTAACCAAGCAAAATTGGTTGAAAATATAATAAAGAACAGAATTATCAGACATATAAATGAGCATGATATGTTGGGAAAGAGTCAATATGGCTTTTGTAAAGGGAAGTCATGACTCACTAATCTGTTAGAATTCTTTGAAATTATTAACAAGCATGTGGACAAGCATGATCCTTGATGTAGTGTATTTAGATTATCCGAAAGCCTGTGACAAGGTCCCGCACCAAAGGCTCTTAAGCAAAATAAGCCGTCATGGGATAAGATGGAAGGTCCTTTCATGCATTAATAACTGGGTAAAAGATAGGAAACAAAGGGTAGGAATAAATGGTCAGTTTTCAGAATGGAAAGTGGTAAATAGCAGGGTCCCACTCAGGATTTGTACTGGGACCTGTGCTGTTCCACATATTCATAAATAATCTGAAAAAGGGGGTAAACGGTGAGAAGGTAAAACTTGCAGATGATGCAACATTACTCAAAATACTTAAGACCAAAACTGACTACAAAGAGTTACAAAGGGATCTCACAAAACTGAGTGACTGGGCAACAAAATGGCAAATAAAATTCAATGCCTATAAGTGCAAAGTGATGAAAATTGAAAAACATAATCCCCACTGTACATACAAATTGATGGGGTCTAAATTAGCTGTTACCACTCAAGAAAGAGATCTTGGAGTCTTTGTAGATAGTTCTCTGAAAACATGAGCTCAGTGTGCAGCGGCAGTCAAAATAGCTAACAGAATGTTAGGCACTCTTAGGAAAGGGATAGATAATGAGACAGAAAATATCATAATGCCACTAAATAAATCCATGGTATGCCCCACCTTGAATAGTGCATGCAGTTCTGGTCACCCCATCTCAAAAAAGATATTAGAATTGGAAAAGGGGTACAGAGAAGGGCAACAAAAATGATTAGAGGCATATGGAACAGTTTCCTTATGAGGAGAGATTTAAAAGGATGGGACTGTTCAACTTGGAAAAGAGACAACTGAGACAATACGATAGAGATCTATAAAATCATGAATGGCGTGGAGAAAGTGACTAGGGAAATTTTTTCTATCTGTTCATATAACTCAAGAATCAGGAGTCACCCAGTGAAATTAACAGGCAGCAGGTTTAAAACGTAAAGAAGTGCTTCACGCAGCTCATAGTCATCTTGTGTCACTTGATGCCAGGAGATGTTGTGAAGGCTAAAAGTATAACTGGGTTCAAAAAAAAAATTAGATAAGTTCATGTAGGATAGGTCCATCAATGGCTATTAGCCAAGATGGTCAGGGACGAAACCCATGCTTTGGGTGTCCCTAAACCTCTGACAGCCGTAAGCTGGGATTGGATGATAGGGGATGGATCGTTTGATAACTGCCCTGTTCTGTTCATTCTGTTTGAAGCATCTGGCACTGGCCGTTGTCAGAAGACAGGATACTGGGCTAGATGGACCATTTGTTTGACCATTCTTATGTATATAAATACCTTGATGACTCAGTTCTGCTTTAGCATTACTGGGACATATTGTTGCTTTCCTTTTCCTTTCCCCTCCCCAGTCAGCAACAAAAGGAGGAACTAGAAACTGCATGGGATGTCTCATTTAGACTTTAGTTTCTCAACATGAGACTGGTACTTTTTCATAAGGTCAGCATTCTAGTAATGCTTTGTACATGTTCCAGGAAACTTGAGAGAGCCTGAATTCAGCACTGAAAGATGTGGTGCTCTTATTCTAATTTACATGGAACCTCCAAAAGTTCTTAAATTGCTGTTGTTGTTTTTTTGTAGTCTGCAGCTAGGGATTCCAATTTTATGTTTTGACCAAAACCAGCCAATAAAACAAGATGGATTGTAATTATGCAATAATTAGTTATAAAAAATAAACACTGAAAAACCTCAAAAAAGCAGCAAAGTTCTTTTAAAGCACTTGCAACTGAATTACATCCTTTTCATGCTGCCCACTGTAAATTATGGCCTGTATCACTTCTTGTTCGTGCTCTCTGCTCTTCACTATTTGGGGTCACATAACACCAACAGTGTAACAAGTAACTTTTATGTGTGCTTACACAAAGCGTGTGACTGTATGATGGAACCAATAAATTAGAGTGTGTTTTTAACATTTTTTATTAGTATTATGGCATTTGATGGCAGTAAGACACTGGACAGAAGTCTTCATTGTTCATTATTCTAGTTGTTTTAATCCGTAATTGTTCATTGTTCTAATTGTTTTAAGTTATATTTTTTAAAGAAAGCTTACCTCTCAATTATGGTTATTAGCAGGACTCCATTGAAACATACTTTCAACTTTAATAGCTTTTTACTGTGAATTTTTTAAAACTCCTTGCTAATGAAACCTCTGATATCTATTAAAATAAACCTATAGCAGCTCATTTTCCAAGGAGGCTAACAAGCCACTAGAGTAGCCAAAAATAAACATGGAAACTTAATAAAAATAGAAACTGGAAAGGAGAATCCATGGGCAAGGTTTACAAGAGATCTATGTGTTTGGGTGTCTAACTTGAGATACGTTAAAGGTTCCTGACTATCAGAAAGAGCTAAGCACCTGACCTCTGAAAATCAGACCTCTTGATAGGCAGTGTGATCACTCACTCATTCTGTCCCATCAACACACCAATTTTTTTGGCCTATTCCTGTTGTGTTACACCTTTCAGAATTCCCTGAGTTGTAGATGTCACCTTTTCACACCTGCTGATTCATATTCTCTTAAGAACTAGGGCCAGAGTTCTTGTTACTCTTACTTCAGGCTTCTGAGACATGCTTTTGGAGATATTCAAATGACATCTTAAAACATGTTGTTCATTATCTCTTTATGGCACAAACCATATGATCTTTTCAAATTAGAAGGCAATAAGAACTAAATCAAACCCAACCAAAATAGTGCAGCAATGTCTCACAAGGAAATAAGAGAGCAGTAATAAATGAAGACACATAAAGTGTACCTACAATAATCCACCCCGAAGTCATAGACTAACATAAGCATTATGCAAATATGATTCAGAAAGGCATACAGGACCTTACAGCAAAGTAGGCCATAAGCCTAAAGGCTGATCAAGAATTTATTGCATTAAAATATCTAGCATTAAATTAAATGGCTGCCAAATCACATCATGTCTACAGGCCTTGGTTGATATCTGAAACATAGAACGTTTGGAGACGGGGGGAAGAATATACCCAATTAATTCTTCCATTTTGTATACATTGTGAATGTTCTTTGATCCAGCAATTCAAACTAACCTCCCTGCCCAGAATCTAATTTTTCAGTCTATATAGATACTTATCTTGCCCCTTCACTAAATTATCATCAACATTAATTAATCCTTGAAATACTATTGCTCTATTGTTTATATCAATTTGACATTAACAGTAGTTTAAACAAATAAGTACATTTTATTTTAGAAATAAGGTTTTTATTAATTTGGTATCTTAAGTGCCAACTAACACTAATCCACAGTGTAAGAAACATTTCATTTTTTTAAACAATCTCTAAATATAATTGTGCTTTAATACTACCTCTTATGTGGGGAACTGGTGCTATTTTCCTGACTCAGGATTGCTGGTTGGTTAATAAATAGAACAACATAAAAGCTTTTTGAGTGTACTGCCTCTAAGAAAAAAAAGAGATTAAAAATGGGACAATGGTAAATTGATTGCAGGCAGCAGGGTTCTATAAGAACAGGAGCAGCAGTATGGTAACCATTTGCTACCCACCCTTGGCTGATGCTGTAAAGCCTCCAAAAACAACATATCGTTATCCTGTTGTTGGGGTGTAAATGATCGTTGCATATTTTGGATCAAGCAAGAGGCACATGGTGGACTCTACACTGAAAAAATTGCTCTCTGGTTTTGAAGGAGGCATTATTCCTTTGTCTCGATATGTCAAGTTGAAGAATAGACAATTCAAAACACAGGCCTATTGCTCATGCAGCCAGTGAGTCAAATACTTTCTGTGAGTCTGAACATCTTGTTCCTCTTCACCTGAAACATAACTCTGTACATTTCCCTGATTTGCCAGAGCTGTAATTTCTCACATGTGCTTTCCCCCCTTCACAAGCCTGATTTATAAATCTTTAAAATAAGTTGCGGGGGGTGAGGGAAAATCAGTTGACTTGTGATTTGTAGTTCTGGTTCTTCTCTGCTTACACTTCACTAAATTGCTCAGTCTGTGTACGGGGAAAAAGTGGGATAACTGCCTTCTTTCAGAACCAATCTAGATATTCTGGACTGTGCAGTTTGCACAATAATATAGCTGGCCACCTACAGTGGGGAAATAAACACTTCAAGCCATTATTTTTATGGCTTTTTATTTGTATCCCCTTTTTAAATTTTCCTTTAGATTTTTCTTAAGTGATATTGTGACAAATAACCCACCTCCCACATGCAAGTCTGAGTGCTATTTTTTACAAAAAGCCAAGTGATAACTGCTAGATAGATAGCTGGCAGCCACTTCAAATATTTATCACATTCAACTGCTATTAATAGCTTATAACCTTGACACGCAAAGACAAAAATTCAGCTACATGTATAGCAGGCCTATGTTAACATATGTTCTCATTGTGTTTTCTTTAACCATCCTCCTTCCTGTTTAATTATATCTTCAGCTGTACCCTGGCTCAGAACTTGACTTAAGGGCAGGGCCTGTTCTGCTATATGAGTGAAATTTACCCCTGTGAAGAGATCTCCCACAAGGCATGGGCACTATCAAACTCTACTTTGAAGGCTTAAAGTGGGATTTAAATTCAACCGTGAGCTGCTTCACCCAGATTGCCACAAATGAGAACTGGATGAACAGCATAATTAACGTACATATAATTTCTACCATGAAAATATTCCTACGTTTTGACAAAGATGCTTGCTAGAATACTATTTATAAGAGATAGCTCAGCAGTATAGATGGATTAGAGTTTGATCCCGCAAACGATTACCAGGTCTGAAAGTAAGTGCTAGAGGGAACAGACTCTTAGGCCTTGATCCTCAAAAGGTATTTTTGTGTAAAGTTTAGCTGTATAAACTTTTAGGGATCTGGACCGTAATTCTTAATATCAAAACTAATTATAGTAAGTTGATCAAAGCAAGATAGGTCTCTCAGTCTCTTTTGTTTCCAGACTTTAGGTGTCATTGGAGTTCCTTGATCAGTTTGCTTTGAGGAAGCTGAGATAAATGACATTGAAACATCCAATTAATTGCTTTCCAGTCAACAGCTCTTCTGCAAGTCTTATTGTACTGTTCATTAACTGACCATAACTTCTACTAAATTTTACTTTCTAAATTACACTCAGTTAATTGCAATTATCATTAATTTGGACCTAGCCCTCCTCTCCCCAAGATAGTATCCAGTACATGAAAAAAACATTTGTCATTAGTCTGTCCTTTTGGCATTCCTTTCTAGCGACATGGTCCTGTGTATTAGAAGTGAGAATATGCAGCTATACCAATCTCTCACATACAGGTATAAATGTATTTAGAATGAACAGGTAAGATTAGCATGATCTGTCCTCCTTTTCTCCCCCTTTCCCTTGCAATATTAACAGGTGACCTACAGGGGAAATAAAATGCCAATTCTTCTCTGATAGAGAAAGAGGAAATAGTTTAAATACCAAAAATCATTTGACAACTAACGTAGTTTGTACATCTCAGCGAGATCATAAAAAAATGGAATGAGTTGCTGAGTGATGCACAAATGTGGCACTCTTAAAGGACCTTACATTTCTGGAGCTTATCTCATGCTCTGCTGAAGCTCATTAACTTATCTATACTGCAAGTCGTGACTTTGAAGAGACTAAAATTAAGATTTTGTATGCATATTTACGTGCAGATTATTACAAAGAAATTGAATTAAACTACCAGTTGTTCCAAGAAATTTAATTTAGCCACTTGTTCATTTATAAGATAAATAACTAAATCTTTGGTGGATTCTATGAAAAACCAGGAAATTTTGTATCATCCACTGGTGGAATTTTGAGGTAGGGCAATCTCATGTATCATTTGACACTGTAACTCCCAATATTAACGTCAAGTCAGGAGGACTTTTAGATCCTGTTTCCAGGGTGATATCATTCCCACCAACTTAAGGAGTTGAACCAATTTTGCATCATCTTTCTCTCCTTTCCCAAACCCAGCAAAGAACTCTATGCTCCATGCAAAAAGAGAGAGCAACCAGGAGCAGGAGGCTTGGGTGATGAAAGGATGGTTGTGAGAGTCAGTCTTTAAACCCATAGTGTTTTTGTGGGTGGTACTTCTAATTAAAATGTACCCACTTTTTCCTTCTGCAGTTTGGACTTCCTCCCACAATGGGTTTCCCAGGGCAGTGTCTAGTGAATGTGGCCCCTACCAACATTGCTCCAGTTATTTATTACTTCTATTATAGTAACACCTAGCAGACCCAACAGAAATTGGGGCCCCATTGTACTAAGCACTGCATACATGGATAGAGACAATTTCAGCTCTGAAGAATTTACAATTAAAGATAAACAAAGAGTGGGAGAAAGGAAGTATTGCTGCCCCTACCTTTCAGGTGGGGAACTGAGATGCAGAGATAAACTGACTTGCCCAAGGTGACACAGGAAGTGTGTTGCACAGCTAAGAACTGAAACTACCTCTTCTTCTCTTTGTTGGAGGGACCTTTTCTAAAGAAAAAGAATGTTTGGGTTTATCATTTTTACCAGTGTTAGTTGATGTGGAAGTATCCTCTAGTACTTAGAGCAGGGGACTGGGATTCCATTCCCATTTAATACACTATATGATCCCAGCACTAGATCAGGGGTTCTCAAACTGGGGGCCATGACCCCTCAGGGGGTTGTGAGATTATTATATGGGGTATCACAAACTGTCAGCCTCCACACCCAAACCCCGCTTTGCCTCCAGCATTTATAATAGTGTTAAATATAAAAAAAATGTTTTTAATTTATAAGGGAGGTAGCACTCAGAGTCTTGCTGTTTGAAAGGGGTCACTAGTGCAAAAGTTTGAGAACCACTGCACTAGACTGTAACATTACAATGTGCCCTGAGTAAGGGTAGTGCAAAACCCCTGGAGCAGACCAGAGAATGAACTGCAAATCAAGAGCCACAATCTTTGGTCCCTCCCTTTTTGTGGGGTGGAGGAGTAATCAGAGCCAGCCCTTTACCAGGCACAGACTAATTCCCCCTCTGCGCTAGCTCAGCTGTACTGGCTGGTACATTGAAGGGGGTGATGTCAAGGTTCTGTCCACATTCCATCCCCACACTACCTATCTGCATGGGAATGAAGTGGTGGCCCTACAGAGGCTGTTCTCCCCTACTTGCAATGTAGGTAGCAGTAGCCCATGCCCTGGAGCTAGGGTTGGGCAAGTGACAATTTTGCCTTAACATCCCTGTGCTTTAGTTTTCCCATCTGTAAATGAAGGATAATAATGACTAGCCACCTCTACAGAGCACTTAGAAATCCTCAGCGAGAAGGTGATACTATTTTATTTATGTTCAGTCTTACTACCTTTGTAGTTTTGCTTATCATTTTTAATATTTGACGGTAACAAAGAACAATCTTAGTTTTCCATTCCTTTTGCCCATTCTTATGATCCTGATGGTCTCCCTTCCCTGCTTATCATAGATCTTATTTTATTTGTATTATAAATATTTCCAAATATGTCTTGACGAGGACTCTCAGATTTCACCGGAGCCCAGGCACTCATTCCTACTGGACAAACATTCAAGGCAGGTCTACACTTAAAACATTGCAGCAACACAGCTGCTCTGCTGCTGTCGCATTTCAATGAAGACATTACCTGTGCTCATGGGAGGGCTTCTCCTGTCAGCATAGGTAATGCATCTCCCCAAGAGGTGGTAGCTATGTCAATGAGAGAATACTCCCGTCGACCTAGTGCTGTCTACACTGGGGGTAGGTCAGGTTAACTGCATTGCTCAAGGGTGTGGATTTCTCATATCCCTGAGCGACTGAATTATACCTACCGAATTTCCTAATGTAGACCTGGCCTCAGCCAGCAACTGAAGCACACGTTAACTAGCAACCCTTACCCACCAGAATTGTACTTATGTCCCTAGGTGATGCATATTACAGAAAAAAGGAAGGCAATAGGACTCTGCCATATTGACAGGTCCATAAAAAAGGGAAGGACAAATTGTCTAATGAAAGAGAGCAAGAGCAGTAGGTAATGAAACATCAGTTTCAAGCTTCTAATAGGGCATCACAAAAAAATGGAGAGTACAATATAAAGGTAAGTCTCTGAAATGGTTCCTTTAAATGTGACAGTTGTTTACCACATTTAAAAAATCCACAGGTAGCCTTTCTCAGTATAGAATTGGAATGTCACATAATGAAATTCGGTGCATTTTCACTTATGGGAAGAAAGCATTTTTACAACATGAAAGAACTTGCTGTAATGACCCAGGGGAGCTGCTAATGTTTCCTGGATGAGGACAATTAACCAAAACATGTTAATTTTGCTACAGGTTTCAAGGATCCTAGAAAGCAGAATACAAACTTTGGCTTAATAGTATCAACGAAGAATCTGCAACAAAAGGAAATTTATTAACAGCACTTATTTTTTTTAGCAGCCAGGGTCATAAATGAAAAAATCCTGTGACACTTACAAGAATAAATGTGTGTGAATCTTAATATAGTAATTGAACTTATATTGTTTGCATTCTGATGGGGATAGCACAAAACAACTTTGCAATAAACTTCGGATGGTGGTTGTGTTGTAAATGGAACTGTCAATAGTCCACAGTAATAACTTACATATAGGGCACCTTTTATTCATTCAAGGATTTCAAAGTGATTATGACAAATAGGTCTCCATCACAATGGGCATTGCTATGAGGCAAGTATTGTTCCCATTTTACTGATGGGGAAATGGAAGTCACAGAGAGGTTACATAATTTGTCTGTGTTCACACAGCAAGTCAGTGGTAGACTTGGCAGCCAGGAAAGTAACCTACAGTCCCCAACTCTCAGTCAACTGCTTTTAACACTGCTCAAGAAGTAAAAGCTTGTGAGAAGTTGAACCTCACAAGTGTTGAAGCTTGTGGGTAATAGAACTCCACCCATCTGTCCCCACACTAAGAATGTCATGTTTTCCAAGAGAAGAAGATTTTAATAGAAAAAGACATGAATCTAAAAGTTAAAAAACTGTAAGAAATCTGTAGCCATCCAAGAACTTCACTATGTTCAGATCCTCCTGTTCCTTAAGGTACAGGATACTACTACTTCAGATAAAGGAGAATCTTCTTTAACTGTTTGCAGTAAAGGACCTGTAACACTCAGTTTACCACTTCTGGTTCTAACCAGTAGAGGGGTAGTAGTACCCATACATACTAGCTAGTTACAAATTACTGTATGTTACCCAATAGTTCATTACACACCCACAATTGTGCATAGTCTCTGGATATGACTGTTCCCTGCTGCTACTAGGATGTGGTGGATGAACAGTCTAAACTTAATTTCTTCCCTATCTAGGAGATTTCAGAAAATGCTCTAAACAGCACTTTGAAGTGCTACGGCAACAAATAGCACTTTTAAGAGCCTTAATTTTTGTCAGGAGCAGTTCTTCTCTTCTCCTTTTTAACTAGATGACAGGGATCAATTAAAGTAATAAGCCTCACAAAGTATTTCCCTTGGCTAATGGCAGCCTGTATTAATGTTTGCAGAAGTGCAGCATTTGAATCTTAAGCATCCTTGTTAGAAGCTAACACTTTGCAAGACACCTTAACATTCTGTTAATTTTGCTGCTTATCAGACCAGTTCCTTTGTCTGGGATATCTCCTTTTCTGTTTACTGCAGTAGGCTATTCACCAATATTCCCATAGACATGACAACCCAGGCAGTCATTCCTATTATTTGATGAGGCCCAATTCAGTAATAAGAACCATGCAGGTGCTGATTTCTATCTGGGTAGTTCCCATTGCTGGATCAGGGCCTAATTCTGTAACCCTCCAATTTTGTTGTGTTCTTACATGCACTCATATGGGGAACACATTTTGTTTTGCAGGGGGGAGAGAGGGGAATGAAAATATATATTCCCTCGTCTGATTTCCCTCATCTTGCCAAGACCATTTTGGAAAGCAGATCACAAGTAAAAAAATTTTCTAGATAATTTGTTTTTGTAATTACTGTAATAAATAATGATGAAAATAATTTCTCTGCTGCACTTGACAAGCTTGTGCTTTTTTTTTTTTTAAGTAACTATTGACTTTGGCTCAGATGCTTCCAGCATGTTCTAATTACAACCCTTATTATATTCTTGCAAAATGCCAAAATTTCAAATGTGTTATAAATGCAAACACTGAAAAAAGATTAATTGTGGAGATGGAGCCAAAAAACCTAAAGATTTTATTCGGTTCAAGTTCCTGTTTCAGTGCTGGACAAGGCAGATGCAAATCGGAGATACACCCAAATCCTACAGTTTGGATCCAAATCTGGATCTGAATGTCCACAAAATTCAAGGATGTCGCAATTTGTGATTTTGATTCTGGCTCATCTTGAATAAGAATTAAACCAAAGCTATTGCTTTTCATCCTGTTCTTGTCTTACATAACTTTATGGCCAATTTTATTCAAACTCCGGTGGCCTCAAGTTAGGCACTTGGTGAGAAATCCTGGCACCATTGACTTCAATGGAAACTTGACAGAGTGGGTTATGTCAGAGTCAAATTGTCTACTCCATTCTGTATTATAATGTCTATTTTGTATGAAGAACATCCACTGTGTGTTTTGTGATGAACTCATGTTTAACTTTACCCAAGACAAAGTTACTATGACGTTTTCTAGAGACAAGATGGATGAGGTAATATCTTTTATTGGACCAATGTCTATTAGAGATAGTGATAAGCTTTTGAGCCACACAGAGCTCTTCCCCGAAAGCTTGTCTCTCTCACCAACAGTAGTTGGCCCCAAAAAAGATATTACCCACCTTGTTTCCCTAATATCCTGGGACCAACAAGGCTTTAACTACACTGCATACTAAATATGATGTATTCTAGACAGGCTACACTGCCCAGGAAACATAATTGACATCTTGTTGAAAGAATCTCTGAGAAGCCATCAAGCCAGGCAAGGGAATTTTTTTTCTTAATTACCAGCCCATCCTCATGGAACAATGGACTCTTTACACAGGAGCCTGGAGGGAGGAAGGGACAAGCATGCCAGTGGAGCATCTGACAAAAAGGGACAGACTATATTTTAGAAGAGGTGCTTCTCTGTGTGGGAGGCCATCAACTCCTGCATGCAAGATGACCAAGCTGAAGAGGGAACAGGCAGGAGAGACACTGCTCAGTCTGAAAAATTGACAAAACCTCAGACTCACACAAAAAGTGAGATCAGACATGGAGGAAGGGTGCATCTCAAGACTTTTGTTATTTTACAAAGTTCTGTAACTCTCTAAGGCTTTTTAAGAGATTAAGAGTGAAGTGTCTGTCTGTGATTAAGAAATTCCTTTGATAAGCCTATATTCCATGCCTACTTGCCATGTTTTCCCAAGAGGGGTTAAACTAGAAGACAGATTGCCTAGCTTGGTAGAACTCTGGGGGAGCATACATAAGCAACTGGGGGCAGGAGTAGGGGTTTCTGAGGCACCAGTTCCTGCGGCTTGGTGGATGGACTGCAGAAATCCCATGGCCTAAGGAAGGGTGTCAGACAAGAGGGCTGAGCTTGGGCATATGTCCTAGAAACCCAGAGCTAGAAACAGGGACAAGACCAAGTTGTCTTATAAGCTTATGGGACCCAGTGGTTGGGTCCACATACAAAAGACTTGTGACCAAACAGGAGCAGGCTGGTCTAGGTTGTAACAGAGAGTTATTCTGTTGACTTGATTGGGACCAGGATTTCACACCTGAATCCCTGCTTATGAATAAGTAGCCTGATGTTTAAACACCCTGAGCACTCCCATTGCTACTGACCTTTCTATAGTTAAGTGCTCCCCTGATTGTCTCTTTACAGAATTATAAATGCTCTTGTGAGCTCTTTGGCTGACATAAAGTATCTCAGATTTCAGGGTTTTGGTATCATCCAAACAGCTGCCCTAAAGTATTCAATATCTGGAAGACTTAGGCCGGGCAGCTATTATGAATTACTTATAAAACAAAACTCATTGGGCTTTTCAGAGTATATTTTAAAATGATGAAACCAAAAAACTCCCCTCTCCATGTTCTGATAGCGATAATGGATCAGTCCACTAAGTGTTCCACTTCATGAGAAACATCGCTGCGAAATGAGAAGTATACCTGACCCTCCAGAACACCAAACTACTTACAATGCCTCTTATGAGGCAGATTCAAGATGGTGAGAATGAGAGGGGCATTGTGCTGGTTTGTTATGAAGTGTTCTGTACATCCCATGTGGACCTTGTACCCCCTCTTATTTCTGCTGAGGCAGGTCAGCTCTTTTCAGGAGTCATTCTTGTCACAGCATAAGGCTGTGTGAGTGAGCAGGGCTAAGTCATTTGATCACCTTGGACCTGTCAGTTAGAATCAACTAGAAAAGGCAAGTAAAAAGCAACAGGACTTCACTGAGAAGTCAGATTCTGTATCTGAGCAGAGCTGTCTTTGATATGTAAATTACAATCAAATGTGGGCCTGACCGCTTCTCCTTTTGGTAAATCCTGTGTGTGGGGATGAAGGGAGAGGAAATATCTCTAAGAAAAATCTTACCAAACACACACACACACACACACACACACACACACACACACACACACACACACACACACACACACACACACACACACACAATTCAGGATGGAAGCATGTCCCCCACTGCGGAATGAGCTCACAAACTCCAGGGATTTCTAGGGACTGACAGACTGAAAGAATTATTTGCACAGAGCAAAGTGCCTTTCCACAGGTTTGGGGTAGTCTAATCTCTAGCCTTTCATCCAAATATTTGAAAGTGCTTAAATATTTATCTCTTAATCCTTGTACCATCCCTGTGAGGTAGATAAGTATTGTCCATATTTTTCAGACAGATAAACATAAGCACAGGGAGTTTAAAGGGAGAGTGTGGCTTAAAAAAACGTATTGTAAAGATCAATGCTTCCTCTTCAAAAAGTAAGGTTTGGAGGCCTCACAAAGACACAAAGTGCTTAGTACTTCACTGGACTGGCCAACAGTGAGTTGCTGGCAGAGTCAAGAATAGAGTACAAGAATCCAGACTTGCTGTTCCCTCGTGATCACACCACTTTTAAGAATGAGGCTTTAATTTTACGACTACTTGCATTTATGCAGCATTCCCATCACAAAGCATTTTAAACATCAGTTGATTTAGCCTCACAAGATCCCCAAGAGGGAAATTAGGATTATTATCTCTATGTTACAGATGAGGAAATTGGCATTGAGCCTAATCCTGTGAGCAGATGCTGAGGACTCTGAACTCCTACGGACACTAGTGAGATTTGATGTTATTCAGCATTTAGAAGGATGGGACCATAACTCATATGCCCAAGCCACAAACAGAATCAGTGGCCGAGCCAAGAATAGCGATCTCCACTGAGGAATACATCTCTATTCAGGGAAGCATTTAATCACATGCTTAACGTTAAGCATGTTCTTTCCTGTTTCAAGGACAGAGCACAGGAATCCTGAGTCACAGTATCCTATATTTAGAGCATTATACTCCTGTGACCGAAAGCACCGCAGTATTCACACCCTACACTCTACTGTAATAATCTTTGTACAAAATATGCCTTGTGAGGTATCATTTGAAAACTAACAACTCACTGGTCAATAATATCATAATGAAATGTATGCATCAACATTATATGTAAAGTTATTAAATCCCCCCTTAGGATGTTCTTAGTACTTGTTCAAAACCATACAGCCCAATCCAGGTAGATGTATCCTGAATGAAGAAATGTGTATTTACCTCAATTTACATGTAAGTAATAAACAGAATTCTTGAGACAGCAGGGAGAAGAGATTGCAGAAGATAAAGAAAATTTGCAGTTCAGCAAACACAGGTGATAAAAAAGAACCAGACTCCATGTTGCCTTCTGTACTGTGTGAATAAACTTTGTTTCGAGGGGTAACCCTCAGAAGAATCCACTTCAAAGGTTAACTGGACTATAAATGAAAGCGTAGGGTTTTCTGCCCTCTTTGTCTCTCTCTTTTATCTAAAAAGACAAAGGAACCAGCCCTTTGACTTTGCGGGGAGAGCCTGACCTGAAAATTTGGTCAGCAATATTCCTGGGTAAGGATTTTACCCTGAACCAAGTTTTAGCTACTAGAAAAAGTATTATCTTTATTTTTATTGCAACCATTTCTGACTTTAATATCTTATATTTGTACACTTCATAACAAGTTCAAGAAACTTGTTTCATTTTTAATCTAGACTAATCCAGTGTTGTGTTTACACTAAACTGTTTGGTAACTTCCGTTAAAATAGCCAAACTTTTGAATAGTGACCCTTTACAGGGGCAATAGACCTCTAATATCTGAATGAGCGAGCTGGGTAGTGCAGAACACGTTTTTGGGAAAATTCAGGACTCTGAGCATGTTGGAGGGCACCCTGCAAGTAGTCATAGAATATCAGAGTTAGAAGGGACCTCAGGAGGTCATCTAGTCCAACCCTCTGCTCAAAGCAAGACCAGTCCCCAATGTTTGCCCCCGATCCCTAAATCGCCCCCTCAATGATTGAACTCACAACCCTGGGTTTAGCAGGCCAATGCTCAAACCACTGAGCTATCCCTCCCTCCCAAAGGCTGGTGGAAGCCAGAGTGTGACTGGAGTGTTGCTGACAGGCTGCTGGGGTCAGAGCTGCTGGACCAGGGGTATAGCTATATACAAACACTCAGGGTGTGACCTGTACACTAGTAAATAGTTTGTGAGCAGCCCACGTTGGAAGCCACAACAGCAAAGCATTGTGAGGCACCCGAGGTTCCAGGCAGGCAGTGACAACTCCTCACTTGTCACATTCCAGGGTGCAATCCAGACAACTCCCCATTAAGAATGATGCTTTTAAATACTTGAAGCAAGTGGTTCTCTCAGATCAATCTCAAGCGTAATTTAAGGCCCGTTGTTGCCATTAAAGTCAGTGCAAGTTTTGCTATCAATTTCAATGGGATCAGGATCAGACACTTAATGTTCAAGTTCTTTTTTAATAAGCTAGAAGTAAAAGAATTAATCTTTTCTTTTTCACCCACCTGAGATTTTTCAAAACAATACCTTTCATTTTACTTTAGTGATTGCCAGCTGTCTTGTACTGCCTGTGCTTCTCAGTTGTTAAGCTAAAAATAATAATAATAAAAAAGTCTCTGAAGACATTTGCTAAGTTTGGGAGATTCCTTTTAACAGACAGTTGGTAACAGTTGCAAGTTACTTGCAACACTCAAACTAGTTATAGGCAATGATTGCTTTTATTGAAGAAAATAAAATGACCACAATTATATTAAATTGCTTTCTCTCTTTTACTGAAACTTGAAATTGGAGCTGTGCTGAAAGGAACAGATAGCACACAGATGTTACTGTAATACACAGTAATATTTGAAATTAAAAGCCACAATGACAGTCATTCTTAGTTATAAAAGTAACCGTTGATCATTTAATCATCTGATAATCATCATATTGATAATCACTATATAATGGCAGAATTACTACATGGTGAATACTTTATTGTTACCATAGGCCTACCCAAATCCCAATTTAGGCAAACTAATTAAATTCTACCAAGCTAAATTACCCCTGAAGTTTCAATTTGATGCAGTATTTTCTTTATTTCATTTCATACGGTGTTGTGTAGCATTGCTGAGCATTGTGAAATACCTTGACATGGCTATATACACACACATTTTTATTAGGCCAGATCCTCAGCTGGTGTAAATAAACATCATTCTCCTGTAGCCAATGGAGCTACTCTGATTTATACCTAGCTGAAAATTGGAACCTCTGTGTTTAAATATATAAAAGATCTAATTAATGTAACATTAAGGTTATGAATGTAAAATGATCAAATGTCAGAACATAAAAATGTTGATGTTCTCACAGTAATGTTAACTCAGCCACAATGAATATGTGTATTTTATGGCATTCCCTGAGATGGCTTGTGGGAAGTGCTGCAAGAGTATGAGGTGTCCATGCCACTTGTGTGTGCTATCTGGTCCCTCTATTCTCGGAGTGAGAGTTGTGTTTGTATTCTTGGCATTGCTGAGTTTGTTCAAGGTGGGCGCTGGACTCCACCAAGGGTGCGTCTTGTTCCCACTCCTGTTTGTGATTTTCATGGACAGGATATCAAGGCACAGCCAAGCTGTGGAGTGCCTCCAGTGTGGGGACTCAGAGGTGCCATCTCTGCTATTTGCAGATGGTGTTGTTCTTCTTGCTTCTTCAGACTGCGACCTCCGATGTGCACTTGAACATTTCGCTGCTGAGTGTGAAGCAGCTGGGATGAGACTCAGCACCTCCAAATCAGAGGTCATGGTTCTTTCCCAGAAGAAAGTGGACTGTTCTCTCCAGGGGAGCAGCTGCCCTTAGTGGATGAGTTCAAGTATCTAGGGGACTTGTTCACAAGTGATGGCAACTGGCAGATTGGTGCAGTGGTGGCAGTGATGCAGGTGCTGTACTGATCCAGGGTGGTGAAGCGGGAACTGAGTTCTTGGACAAAGCTCTCAGGTTACAGGTCAATTTACATCCCCATCCTCACCTAAGGTCATGAACTTTGGTTAATGAGCGAAAGGACAAGATTGCGGGTATAAGTGGCAGAAATGAGGTTTCTCCGCAGGGTGACTGGGCTTACTCTCCGAGACAGAGTGAAGAGAGACTGGCTCTTCTGGAGGGCCTTGGAGTAGAGTCATTGCTCCTCCAGATCGAGAGGAGCTAGTTGAGGTGGTTTAGGTATCTGATAAAGGATGCCTCCTGGGAGGCTTCCATTGGAACCATGCCTGGCACTTCTCACTGGGCAGAGGCCCAGAGGCTGACCCAGGACACGCTGGAGGGATTATATCTTCGGACTGGCCTGGGAACGCTGGGGGATCCCCAAGAAGGAGCTGGAACCTGTTGTGCAGGAAAAGGCTGTCTGGTCCTTCCTACTCTCCATGCTGCCGCCGTGACCCTCACCAGGAAAAGCGGCATAAAGTTAAAAGAAAGAAGATTATATTTATCAAGATATACATGAAGGCTTCAATCCTGCCATTGACTCCAGGGGATCAGACCCTTTTTTCCCCCGCTGGAAACCTTAACTTCCTGAATAACTTGCAGGAAACACAATACAAAAAAACTATTATACACAAAAGTATATAATATGATGCCAGGATTGTCACTTTGTCTGGGTGTCACGCTAAAGCCTAGAATGTCTGTTGAGTCAGTGTGAAGTGATGGAAACAGATACAAACTTGTCTGAGAGCTCTTTTTGTTCAGAATATCACCAGGTTGAATCACCACTGGACCCTGGGAGAGCCAGATGGAATGCTCGAGCACAAAGGTTCTGTGGCAGTTGGAATGTGACAGTTGATCACAGAAGGTGGGAGTAACAGCTATGTGGAATAACAAAGATGTGGTTGTGCCTCTAGCCAGGTGGCAGTTCTGTGCACAAACTTTGGGGAACATGTTTGAATGGCAACATTGCTCTCTGTAACAGCACATGGAAAAAAGAGCCCCCATTTAGGGTGACCAGATGTCCCGATTTTATAGGGACAGTCCTGATATTTGGGGCTTAGTGTTATATAGGTGCCTATTACTCCTCACCCCCGTCCCGATTTTTCATACTTGCTGTCTGGTCACCCTAACCCCATTTTCTGCTTTTTTACACACATGAGTTATGAATTACACCCATATGGCAGCATAGGCCTTCAGCTAATAGTTAAATTCCTCTATTTTTAATTGTCTTCCTTAGAACTGGTATAATATGGTCTTACTGAAGGATGGTCTTGGGTCTGAAAAAAAAACTGATTAGAGACCTTGTGATCCTTCAAGTTGCTGAACATCCTCAACCTGACTTCAGTGGTAGCTAGCGCACATGTCACCTTCCAGAGTATGTCATAGGTTGTAGCACAGATGAGACAGGTTCACAGGCCATCATTATTTTGAGTAACAGATGCTGTGCAATCATCTACACTAAATCCTTTCACAACTACGACTTTCCCTATATTATATATATATATAAGCACCTGCCAGCTAATTAAGCCACAGACCTGCAATATATCTTTAACTTGATCCCTTTGCACTACAGTCATTAACCATCTACTGGATGCAACTTTCCTTTTCTGATTTTATTTTCTACATAACTTGGCTGTCTCTGTGACTAATACAATTAAAAGTGCTCACTTATTAGCATATTGCTAAGAAAAACTTTATTTAAAAAAACATTAAGGTTGACAGCATGTTTCACATAACAACCAGAAAAAAATGGTACTTTCATTACAATTATTTTTCTACCTCATAAAAATCTGAATTTTAAAAAGTCTGAAAATTAGCAGTTCGAGAAATGCAGCCAGTTCTCTACTGCCATCCCATCTCCTCTCCTCTCCTCTCCTCTCCTCTCCTCTCCTCATCCCTTCTTCTTCTTCTTCTCCTCCTCCTCCTCAAGGTCCTCCAACAATCTTCCATCATCCCCCTTTTGGTCTCCCTTCTCTAACAAGTCCTTAGTTAACTCCTTCCCTGTCTGCTTTCATGAGGGGTATACACTCACCCCATCACAAGATTTTTTTATATATCTTTGTAATTCTCCTAATAAACAAAACACTGAACTACATTTCTCAATTAAGCCAATGAAACAACAATATGGAGTTTGTAGCCCAAGCCATTTTGAAGCAATGAAGTGCAATAAAAATTAAAATAAAACAAAATAAATCCCTAAAAGCCAGCAATAAGAACATTTTTCAACCATCATTACTTTGAAGTGCCTTTTCTGGTAGTTTATATGGCCTCCATTACAATATCATCTGAATATCTTACAATCTACAGTGTATTTGTCTTCACAACACTCCTGAGAGGTAGGGCAGTGCTATTAGCCCCAGTGTACAGATGGGAACTGAGGCACTGAGAGACTAAGTGACTTGCTTTCCTTTCTAGCTTTAACTCTAATTATGGAATTCTACTGCTGCTTCATAAAGAAGCCACATGCTGCTATATAAAACCTTCATCCTTTCACACCCCACCTGCTCCCGTTGTTTTTATCCCCACTCCCGGGGCAACGTGTGAAATAGAATATAAACTCGTTTGTGCAGGGATCACATCTTATATCAGCTATGAAGTGTTCTGCACACATTTGGACATTATCAAATAACAACTAAACACAGAAAGCTTGTTTATTTGGTTTACTATCTAAAGCACATACGTAGGGATCTATTCTCTCCTTGACATGTGTGCACACCTTCCAACCAAATGAAGAAAAGATCCCTATTCTGTAATTCCTGAAGTTAGTCAATGAACCATTATATGGGGTACTGTTTTCCAAGACATTTTAGGAAGAGCTATAGAGGATACATTATCATGAAGCTAAAGTAATGTTTTTTCATTAGCCTATTAAACTTCCTATACCGCAGTGGCTTGTGACAGGCACTACTAGCCACGACTCGAAAAGAATAGACTTAAATGAGATCACCCTCTGAAGGAAACAATGACTTGTATGATACAGATCCCTCTGATTTCCTACAGAATCCCTCAAATCCCACTCTTGAGAGATATCATTTACTATTTATCTCTGCTGTAAAAGAAAATATATCCTGACATACTCCAAGAGAGCTGAACATGACAGAGTTTTCAGTAGTATTATGAGAATACAGGTTCTCAGGGGGCTCCCAGTGGAAGCCAACCATTGGGGGTGATGCTCTGAACAACCTGTTTTGGCAGAGAGCTGCCATTTACATACATATATGTAAACTGCCTTGGTGTAGGCCAAACCCCCTGTTTTTACATCTCAAAGTAAACTGAATGAATCTCATAATACACTCTCTCTCCTGGCCCAGGAGTTGCAGTTCCCACATCTGTCAGAGTGCAAAGGAGGAACTGCAGTTCCTACTCCCAGGTGGAAAGGAAAATGCCATTCCAAATCTTGCTCCATTTGACATTTTGGGAGGAATTCCTTGGTTTGCATGAGAATATCCTTGGTAAGTTGGAATCTCAAGAGCATGTCCTGAGGACCTGTAGTCCTTCTGTGAGCAGCAAGCACTTCAGAGGGTTTCTATTTGCTGTTTGTCTGGTTCAAGCTCTCTTTTGACTCTGATGGCTGTGTTTTTATTAAAAGCTACCCCGTTTGTCATGAGGGCTGGCCTCGGGGTTTAATGCATGCTTTTATAAATGGTTTGAAATCACTCAGTGTCACACAGACTCTTCTGTTTCATTTTCTGCTTAGTGAGCACAGAGCAGAGATGGATGCTTTCACTGGATCTGTCACCTGCAAAGCCTTGGAGGGAGTGCCCAGAAATAAACATGATGATTTTTCTTTCTTCCCTACTGATTCCAGTAGAATTAACCTTTTTCTAATGTTTCCGGCCATACTGTGTTAAGGGAAATGGGATTTTCTTGGATTCCCCCCCCCCACAACTATTACCCCCAGGCACCCATCCTATCAAAAAGCCCGTACCATAGAAACAGTCCTTTTGGTTGATGCAGCTTTTTCCAAGCTCTATCTCTGTCCATTAGACTTCATGGTCCGTCTCCATTGTGCTTCCAGCTCCTACTTCCTACAGAGTTCAGGGCCAGAGTCCAGATCATCCATGTCACAGCCAAGCACACTGTAATGATATTGGATGAGTAGAACTCCTATAGAGTGACAATCAGGTGCCTTTATCACAAATAAAGCCAATCAGTCCTTGTCCCAATACCAAGTTTTCAACAGAGAAATTTTGGGGCATATGTCAAATTATTATTATTAATAAATAATAATAATGAATGCAAACTAAGTTATTTTGAATTACTCAAGTAAAAATAGTTAAAGATCTGTGGCTTTTTGATCCCCTTCGGTGTGAGGCATAAAGGTCCCTAACCCCACAGAAATGGGGACAACAGATCTGACTCATCATGTTGCCCTTCCCTGGAAGCCCATGAAACCCAGATCTGTATGCGATCAGTGCTCTGTAGCTCTAAGTTGGGGAAGTCCCAGGAAACACTCACTCCATGAGACATGTCCTCCACTGAATCACATGGAAATGAATGCTGTTGGAATCAGGAGTAGGTTCCGCTTCATGCCATGCCTTCCCCATAGAGGGGGAATAAATGGCAAGTGACAATGGTTGCTTGGTTCTTGAGGAAGAGAAGCAGCCCAGAGAGGCAGGACTTCCATGTGGCTGGAATGTCCTTTTCCTATGGGTTCTAGGATTCATGAAATTCAGAGTTGCTTCCATGCCACCTCCCCTAATCCCTCCTCCGCTGAAGGATGCATTCAGAGGAAATTTCATGACATTAACCAGTGATTTCTAGGTCCTCTATACCCATGACCTTGGCTTTGAATTAAACATTTTATTAGTAACGGTAGCATATTACTATTTTGTGACAGGTACTGGATGATGAGGCCTGGGGACTGAATTCCAGCATCAGAACAAGTCTTCTCAAACTGCTCCACTAATATACCTCAACTTTGTCTTGAATTAAGGGTAAAGGGATAGTTTAATATCACTGACCACTCCTCTTTATGGTCTCCCTCTCAATAGATACTACCAACATGGGTGTCAGTCACTGCCAATTGCAATGGTATTGTTTGTGAAGGACACCTTTCCACTTGGAACCAGATTGAAAGCAACTACTTTCACATAAGACATCATATAGCCATTAGGTGATAAAGACTTCCAGTCATTCCCACTCTGAGCTGGATTTAGGCTGGCAATTTAGACATGAAATGCTCCAAATTCTTTTGCTACTCCTCTGAGCCATTCGGTCCCCAAAACACTTTAGTTCAGATGCTCAGCAAATGTTAGTCAGCATAGTCCCATTAACTGCTGAGTTATGCCAGCTAGGGATCAGATCCTTTGTTTATAAAACTGGCAGTTCACCTTTCAGCTTGACAAGCAAAGTGAACAGATCAAGTTTAATTGTGTGGAGTCAACCACTGAGAAAAATCTTACTGAATATTTTTAACCTATTACACAGACAAGCTCTTCCCCAGGGAGAAACAAAGAGCATCAAGGACCATGTTTTCAGACAGACAGGCACATCTTTGCCAGAATTCTGGAGACCTTCAAGTAAACAAAGAAGTAGTGAATATAAAAAGGAAGTCACTAATTTGTAGTTTCAGCAGTGATAAAGATGCAGAAGCCCAAGATTATGTTATATACAAATATAAAGTAGAAAAATGCACACTAGGTAAGAAAGACTTAAAAGCTAGGCAGAGAGTTTGAACATAAGAATGGCCATATTGGGTCAGACCAAAGGTCCATCTAGTCCAGTATCCTGTCTTCCGACAGTGGCCAATGCCAGGTGCCCCAGAGGGAATGAACAGAACAGATAATCATCAAGTGATCTATTCCCTGTCACCCATTCCCAGCTTCTGGCAAACAGAGGCTAGGGGCATCATCCCTGTCCATCCTGGCTAATAGCCATTGATGGACCTATCCTCCATGAATTTATCTAGGTCTTTTTTGAACTTGTTATAGTCTCGGCCTTCACAACATCCTGGAAACTGAATATCATCATACATGTATTAAAAATGGTGTCACCATCTCTGCAACCTTTGTGCCTCCCAGTTCCATCTGCTTTACTGACAAAAAAAAGTTTCTACTTATGTTCACACTGTAGAGCTAGTACAGCTGTGGAAGAGTGAGCTAGATTGTAGTCTGCTTCATACATCATTGAGAAAGTTGTCAACTAAGTCCCCAACTACAGATTATTTATTAGTGGTGATAATGTAAAAGGCATAAGGGAACGTAGCTTGACTTTCAGTGCCTAGTCTCAATTTTCATTTGGAAAAAATAATCCCTTTACCCATAAACTGAGCAAATTTGATATTAAGTCATCAACAGAAAATAAATGTGGAACCCCACAATGGGCCAGAAGCAGCTCCATGTGAAGTCAGTGAGTTTTGCTGCTGACATCAGTGAGAGCAGGATTGAGCCCAATATCATTTTTAGAGAGAGTTACCTTTTTGATATAGATTTCAAAGAAGGAAGCGGTTTGACACCATTAAAAATGTATTCTCATACCGTAGCCAGAAAGTTGACAAATTCTGTAATATAATATGGATTTAATGTCATATTTTGTATATATTTATTCTATTTGCTTTCCTCTTGTGGCTATTAGGTTCTCTATATGCATTAAAATAGTTTTTTAAAAAATTCTTCATGAGACGTATTGGTGAATTGTATATATTTTCTATTTCTGTTTCAAATTGTGTGACAAACAGTATTTGGTTTACAGGTCAGTGTATTCAATGCTCTACAAGACACAGAAGAAATGGCCACTACCTCGAGTTTATAATCTAAAATATTCTGCTGTCGTTTGTCCCTATCTAGCTTTGTTTTCTATTCTCTACAACTCAGCTGACAATGATGGGGTTGCTATCTAGGAAAAGAAGCAATCTGAGCCCTGGTGTAGAGATGCTATAATTCAGTTGATTTTCAAGAAGATTTCAATGATCCCACATTACTCTAGGGCTGAAATGGCATGAAAACATTAGGGCTAGACCTTTGAAATCACTGGAGCTAGGATAGTTTAAAGAGCTGAGGATCTGGCCCTTAGTTGCCATGTTTTGAATGGTTTATTTCAGATCTGAGATGTTATCAGAAGAGCAATTTTTTTCTGATTGATAAAAATGTTTTTTTAAACAATGACATTGCATTATGAAGAATTTTGCAAGATTTTTTTTTACTGTAACATGAGGTGCCAAACTCTCAGCCTATGGGCCAGATCCGGATCATTTGATGATGATTATAATAAAAATACCTAGAATCACAGTAATGTAGGATTGGAAGGGACCTCGATAGGTCATCTAGTCCCGTCCCCTGCACTGAGGTAGGACTAAATATTATCTAGACCATCCCTGACAGGTGTTTGTCTAATCTATTCTTAGAAACCTCCAGTGGCGGAGATTCCACAGTCTCCCTATGTAATTTGTTCTGGTGCTTAACTATCCTTTACAATTAGGAATTTTTTCCTAATGTCTAACCTAAATCTCCCCTGCTGCAAATTAAGCCCACTGCTTCTTGTCCTGGGTAAGGAGAACAATTTAGCATCCTTTTCTTCAAAGGAACCATTTATGTACCTGAAGACTGTTATGTCTCCCTTCAGTCTTCTCTTTTCCAAGCTAAAGCCCATTTTTAAAAATCTTTCCTCATAGGTCATGGTTTCTAGACCTTTAATCATTTTTGTTGCTCCTCTTTGGACTTTTTCCAACTTGTCCACATCTTTCCCAAAGTGTGGTCCCCAGAACTGGACACAATACTCCAGTTGCAGCCTCATTAGTGCTGAGTAGAGTGGAACAATTATGTCTCTGGTCTGACTTACAACATTCCTGGTAATACATCTCAGAATGATGTTTGCTCTCATATTTAGTTTGTGATCTAGTATAACCCCCAGATCCTTTTTTGCAATACTCCTTCCTAGGCTCATACAGAACTTTTCAATAGATCTCAACATTCTTTACAACAGTGGTCAGTATTTTTATCCCCATTTTACACATGGGATAACTGGCATATACAGAGTACCTCAGCTTTCATTTTTTTAAAAGCAAGTTTCTTGCCTTGATGGTTACTCTCCCAACATGCTGCTTTCTTCCTGATTCTGCAGAGACCCTGAATCAATGACTCAGAGGTGTGAAATCTTCCATTTCCCGTGAATCTCAATGGCATGTTAAACACTAATGACTAAAAATACAACCCTCTCCCCACTAACTATTTAATCACTGAACATTTTCATGGATGTGATGGGAAGAGAGATGGGAGTGAAGCCAAATGGGGACTGGGAGTTACTGCAGAGAAAGAAATAGAGGGAAGAACAGAGGAGACAAAGATAAGGAAGGAGAAGAGAGAAATTGAAAGGAAGATGGGGAAGGAAGACAAACAAAAGGCAGAAATATCAGTGGTTCAAAATGGGAGCAGATTTTCCCACTAGCTGATGAATGCAATGGTACTGTATTGACCTATAGATAAATAAAAGTTTAGTTACTACATAAAAGCCATATTTTCCTTTCGATCTTTGAGTAAACCTCTTGGTGAAATCAGCACTGGATCCATTGTGGACTGAGGGGAATTGGGAGTCTCATATACATCCCTGTCCACAGATAATAATTAAAATAATCCATAATCCTCCACTCTGTGTTTGACAAACCTACCGCCATACAGTGGTGATTTTACCAACTGGTTTTGCCTGAGATAGATAAGGTTACCTCGGTATTTGTGGTACTATATTTCTCTATTCACACTGTAGGTAATACTGCAAATTCTGAGAGAGTGCTGTATTGCTGTTTTAAACAATATCTACCATACATTGGACACACTTCATACTTAAAGAGATACTATGTAGGACTGGAAGGGACCTCTTGGGTCATGGAGTCCAGTTCCCTGCTACTGCAGGCAATCCACCATATAATCCCTTTCATAAATACTAACAAGACAGAAATCACTTTAAAAAAAGTTATTTACCTCTGGTGCCTTACTAATACCTATAGAAATTACTAGGGGATGAGAAAAATATGGCTTTATAGAATTTACCGTAAATTCTATAAATGTATGGAATATAAAATGTAAATGTATGGAATATAATAGAAAATGAGTTCCTTTCCATGCAATTTTATAGCAGGGATATATTTTCTATTCAAGATCACAGGATATTTCAAAAACCTATAAAAAGTTGTCATTTCCTAGTAAATTATATAGGGCTTGCCTATGAGGGGATATACAGGGGGACCAGGGAGAGAGTCAGGCCCTGCTACCCAATTGAAAAGGCAAGTTAGTTAAAGAAGATGGGGCTTTCAGAGTCGGGAGGACATTGGAGGTCTCGGTGGCCCTATCAGAGACTCGCCTGGACATGACAAGGGTATTCTACTGCAAAGAGATGCCAAAACTGGCGAGTGTAGGGTAGTTTTAAAATAAAAGGGTTAAGGTTGGTTTAGTCAAATTATGAATATATACTAATGCTTTGTAATTTATGTGGACAATTAAAAAAAAGTAAAAGGCCTTAAAAATAATGGTTTCAAATAGCTAGCCTTAATTTCTAGATAAAGTTAATATATTTAGTTAGTTTTAATGCATTTATAATGGCTGCCACAGAAAAGTACAGCATCCAGGGCTGCAGAGGATCTCCATTATAGAGCATTGTGCTGCTCTGCAGCACTGGAAAGAATGGGCCCTGCACTTTTCATTCATAGTCACCATACAGTGAATTCATTAAAGAAGATAGCCACAGGTTAAATTCTGCCTTGTCTTGTATGGGCACAATGTAGTGAGTGTGGATCCTCTCCCTCCTCAGTCCCATCACTCCCAAATGGAAGTCAAGCAGAATGCTGACCTTGGATTCCCTGAACACTAGGTAGAGGGCCTGGCTTTTGAGCCTAGTGACACATCATTTCCCTAAGGGTCTGAGGTTTGCCACAAGGCATAGTCAAGTGCTACCTGCCATCCTGCATGATAGCTGCTGGCAGCTGGGAGCCAGTACTGGGTGAAGCTGCAGTAAGGACCACTGGTGAGTGAGTTTGTGCTCCCTGGCTCCACTGAGTCATTCTGCTGGTCTCTTTTCTGTGCATTTAGACACTACAGTGCCACTTCTCTATTCCTCAACTAATGTGGCAAAGAAGGGAAACACCAGAATTTGGCTCTAAGTATTTCCAACCTATCTGAACACTATACAGATGTGGCATTGCCTCAGTGACATTGGATCAACTTTAAAAAAGAAAAGAAAAAAAAGTGTTAGCACTGCTGTTGATCAAAATTCAAAAAGTTTGGAGATCAGGCTTGGTTCAAAAGTATCCTGGACTAGGAGTCTGAAGACCTGGGTTTTATTTCCAGATCTGCCACTGACTCTTGTGTGGTCTTGGGTAGGCCATATAAACTATGTGCCTCAGTTTCCCCATCTTTAAAATGAAGAAAATTCTTTTATATATACCTATATCTATATCTCTTTTTAAAGCACTTTGTGACCTACAGATGGAAAGTACTACATAAGTGCTAAGTACCCAAAAGGTTATCTGATCCACTGGTGTTCTCAAAACTGGACTTACAAGAAAAAGTTAACTCATGAGTTTTCTGAACCTTGCAGTCCCGGTCAGAAATGCCACAGGAGCAGACTCCCCAGCAGTATTTTAATAGTTCCAGTTCTGGTCCTAGCTGGAAGTGCAAAACTGTGCCAAAGTGGAAAACATTTCAGGATCTTAAAAAGGGTCAGTTTGTGTTTTTCCATGAAAGTTTACAGGAGGTGATTTTATATAATCCAGGCCAATTTCCCCATCCCCCGTCAGCATACACATACACACACAATATAATTTCAAATTCATGCAGGACTTCTCTACCCACTGTGTTTAATTTCAATATCAAGGCCATCATTTAAATGAGTAAAAACCTTTGCTCTTTCATCTGTGTCCCATGCTACAAATATTTTCATTAAAAGCAGCGAAGATTTTCTAGGGAGACAGTCCCTTTAAAGCCTGGAAATTAATTACTGATAGGAACTCCCTGCTGTCAATTATCCTGATTTTGCCTGCTTGCACCCTGAATGAGACATAATCTATTTTGAGGTCTTTTTCAAGACATGTGTTGAACCCTTCATCAGTGTGTATTGTTGATCCTCTTCTGCTTTCACAAATTCCTTCATCATTTTGAATATTTCTCTGAGGTCACCTTGAAGTCTTCTCTTTTGCAATGAGAATCAGCTCAGTCTTTTGTTTTTTGGCGTGGGGGAAAATGCAAAAAAAAAACCCAAACCCAAGACAAATATTTTTAGACTATGGAAAGGGCAGTCAAACATGTGTAAGACCATAGATTTATGAAGAAATGGCCATAACAGACCACCACATTTTATATAAGCAATGGAAAAACAATAGAACAATTTGCACTTCTACAGAGATTTCCATGCCAGTATAAGAAAGTGTTTTACATACAGTATTGAGTTTATTCTCACGTGCAGACCTGTAAGGTAGGGAACTATTATTAGACCTATATTACAGATGGAGAAACAAAGACCCAGTGAGGTTAAAGTACTTGCTCAAGGTGACATAGGAAACAGAGATGGGTATAAGCTCAGATCACTTGACTTTCACTCATGTTTTAACCACAAGACCCATACGTCATATCTTGTGGTTTATATTCTGTCCCTTTAGCACTTCTACCCAGTACCTTTTTTAATGCATCCACTGATGTGTGTCTTCAAGAAATTTCCGACACTAACACCTCCATTGTTTTCTTTGGGCCATTCTCCCATCTTTTTTTGTACAGATTTTAAGGAGAGAAGAGACAAATGCTATCATCTAGTCTGACCTCACTTAATGCAGGCCACAGAACTTCCCCAAAATAATTCCTTTTGAACTAGAGCATTTTTTTAAAATCCAATCTTGATTTGAAAATTGCCAGTTATGGTGAATCCGCCACAAGCCTTGGTAAATTGTTCCTACGGTTAATTACCTGCACTGTTAAAATGTACTCCTTATTTCTTCTGCAATCAGAGGAGGAGAAAAAAGCCTAAGATCCTAGTTGAGGAAGCAAGGAGAGGGGATTTCTCCCCTTTGGGAACCAGTGGGAAGGGGTTGAGGATGGGAGGAGGTGGAGCTAGAGGAAACTGCCATAGCAGCCCATGAGAACATAGCTTCTGCAGGATGGGGCTGTAACAGGTTGGGCGTGGAAAGTTGTGTGGAGATACTATCCTTCTGCACAGATGGCCATGCAAATTCAGTGGATCTTGAGAGAGCTGCAAATTTGGGGGGGGTCAGAGGTGGAGGGGAAGCAGGAAACTGAAGATCCTGCCAGGTTCATGAAAGATAAACTCCATCCCCCCAAGGGGGTCCAGTTGAGGGGGATGGATAGCTCAGTGGTTTGAGCTTTGGCCGGCTAAACCCAGGGTTGTGAGTTCAATCCTTGAGGGGGCCATTTAGGGATCTGGGGCAAAAATTGGGGATTGGTCCTGCTTTGAGCAGGGGGTTGGACTAGATGACCTCCTGAGGTCCCTTCCAGCCCTGATATTCTGTGATTCTAAGTGGAAACTCTGCAAGTTCAAATTTGTGGAGCTTTCAGTGCCCTGTAGGGAAATAAACCATGCAGGAGACAATTTGCCCTCTTGTTAGTATGCTGCATGGCTGCTCCATTTAAACGTATTTGGTTTGCTGCTCAGAAGCTGGTGTACATCATAGAATTATAGATTTTAAGGTCAGAAGGGACCATTATGATCATCTAGTCTGACTTCCTGCACAACGCAGGCCACAGAATCTCACCCACCAACTCCTGTAACAAACCCCTAACTTATGTCTGAGTTACTGAAGTCCTCAAATCGTGGTTTAAAGACTTCAAGATGCAGAGAATCCTCCAGCAAGTGACCTGCGCCCCATGCTGCAGAGGAAGGCAAAAAACCTCCAGGGCCTCTGCCAATCTGCCCTGGAGGAATATTCCTTCTCGACCCCAAATATGGCAATCAGCTAAACCCTGAGCATGTGGGCAAGACTCACCAGCCAGACACCCAGGAAAGAATTCTCTATAGTAACTCAGATCCCACCCCACCTAACATCCCATCACAGGCCATTGGGCATATCTACCGTTAATAGTCGAAGATCAATTAATTGCCAAAATTAGGCTATCCCATTATATCATCTCCTCCATAAACTTATCAAGCTTAGTATTGAAGCCAGATAGGTCTTTTGCCCCCACTGTTCCCCTTGTATGGCTGTTCCAGAACTTCACTCCTCTGATGGTTAGAACCCTATGTCTAATTTCAAGTCTAAACTTCCTGATGGTCAGTTTATATCCATTTGTTCTTGTGTCCACGTTGGTACTGAGCTTAAATAATTCTTCTCCCTCCGTGGTTTTTATCCCTCTGATATATTTATAGATAGCAATCATATCTCCTCTCAGCCTTCTTTTGGTTAGGCTAAACAAGCCAAGCTCTTTGAGTCTGCTTTCACAAGAAGGTTTTCCATTCCTCAGATCCATCCTCACTGCAGTTGGACTGTCCCACATCACTAGTCTTTCAAATTTTAGTGTTGTTAGCAAATTAGAATCACTCCTATTTGATATTTTCATGGACTCACAGATGTATAAAGAAGAGAAGTTTCCTATCTGGGGAACCTTGGAACACTTGACTGGTAACCTCTTTACAGCAAGGCACACTTCTTGTGACATTTCTCTTCTCCCCGCACCCCCCAACACAGGTTGGTTTTTCCCCAGCAAATTATTTCATTTCCTGTGCTGTGACACTGAACCGTATCAAAATTAGTGTTTTGGGTTTGTGTGTTTTTTAAATTTAAGGGCCATATTGAGGTATCAGTTTTTAAGTAGAAATTCTCAATGAACTCAGTAGGGAGTTCTGCTTAAAAACTGATGGCATGATACAGCTCTAAGCATTTAACATTCATTGCACTGGTATGCTTGAAACACTCCAGGTTAGTTAGTTAAGACTCTCCTTTCATACGTGGCTTTCTCTAAACAAATTATGGTTTTTGAATTGCAAGGTGTTCCCTCCCTAAAGTTATGCAAATTGTTGCTAATATTATGGCCACACTTGGCACGTAGGAAGGTGCTCTAATTACTGGCTATACATTGTGGCTCTTTCTAAACAGTGACGGCATGACATTGTCTGGGCCTTAAGTATCTGACTTGTTATTGGAGAACTTTCACAAATTTCAGTTTAAAACTTTGCTAGTTTCCAATCATCTCTTCTCTTAATATTGGGAACAGTTTGTATCACCTAAAGAATGGCCACCCAAACTGAAACTGAACTGGAACCGAGAAGAGGAGCAGGTTGTGTGGAATATTGTTATGTTTGTATTTTGAATTTTTGTAGTTTTGATGTGAGGAAGGGGATGCCCTGTGACTTCGTTACTATGCCGTGCACGCACACTCTGTCTACACTACTCTTTATCTGTGGCAGGGAATAGCTTCAGCAGCAGGGAGCTGCCAGAGTCTTTTCCTTCAGTGGGCAAAGGCTCCAGCAGTGGGGAGCTGCTGGAGCTTTTCCCTGCTGTCAGCATCCTTACCTAGAGCAGGGAAAGGCTCCAGCAGCAGGGAGGCAGCAGGACACTACACGGCTAAAATAGCCGTGTAGATGGAATTTTGACAAGTAGAGAGCCATGTGGGGTATGTACTTGAGTACATACCTACATCCTTCAGGAGTGTCTGCACTCCATTTGCCTAAGCCATGCCTCACTGTCTATGTTTAAACCATGCTGGGGGGCTATCCGAGTATACTGCCAAAAGACACATGCAGTATAGATGTAGCCACAGTCAAAACGTATACATTACCCACACTTACTAACTATTTAAGGTACAGGAATGTGTTGCATTATTTCAGATACCACTGATCATTACTTTTTAATGACTCAACACAGTATGTGTGCATGTGCACAAAATAAACTGTATAGAGTTAAAAACAAGCACACACGAACAACAGTAATACTTTGCATTTAGACAGTCCCTTCCATTTGAAAATTGCATAGTATTTTATCAATTTTTACAGATGAGAAAGCACAGTGAAAAAGACCGAAATTGCTTCCTCCTGCAGAAAAATCCGTTGAGGGAAGGAAAATTCCATGGGGTTCTCTATCAGTTTTCCCCAGATAATTTCTTTTTAGAACATATTGCTAGATACTTTGTTTATTTTATCTTCTACGCTCTACATTTCTGCTTACCCACGTCAGCCTATGTGGCCCTTCTCATGTTCAGACATAATGGAATTAATTCCTTTTGTGATCTCTTTTTACTAAAAGCTTAAAACAAAACTAAAGTTCATTTGCAAATTTAATACCATTAATTTGGGCTTGAATAGGGACTGGGATTGGCTGGCTCATTACAAAAAGAGCTTTGCCTCTCCTTAAGGTGCCACCAGACTCCTTGTTGTTTTTGTGGATACAGACTAACACTGCTACCCCCGATACTTATTTCATATTGGCCATCAGTCACACATAATCACTTATTTGCCAGTGGTAACGCTCTGTCACTATTGACCTACCACAGACATGCTTAAAATTGTCATCAATCTGAAAGTTTTTACCAGTCCTTATGTAATTCCCCATTTTAAAGATAGAGAAACTCTCTGGAACTCGTAAGGGTAGGGTCTTTCATAATGGTGGATCTTTTGAAGTGCATTCAATCCAGATTTAACTGGCTCCAGCATGTTTTCCATTTCTCTTGTCATAGATGTCTTATACACTATAGGAAACTCTTTCAAAATGTATTAGGTGAATTTTCACATTCCTTCAAAATCAAATATACTTGTGTTATTTCTTTTCACAATTACTGGCTTTCTGAGTAGTCAGTCTTATTAGTTATTTACCATACTTGGATAAATGTCCACTATCTTGTTCAGAATAACTTCAGATTTTGTAGGCTGCAATTAAAACATAAGAAAGCATAAGAAAGCAGCCCTTCAGTAATTCCAGAAACATGTTCCACTCTTTGGTTTGGTCATAGTTGTTATCCTGATCAAATGTCTGAGTCATTAAAATCCCCCATGATCGAAATTCTCATCTTACAATCCTCTTTTATCTGTAAAGACCTTTCCTGTTGTACTTATCCTAACTGCCCTGGGGAGCTATAGCAGAATCCTACAGTAACCTGACTATATGCACTGTCCTGAATTTCCACCAAGCAGTCTCCATTGTGGACAGAGCCAAATTATGTATCTCATTTCACCTTGCACTCACCATCATATTCCTCCTCAGCGGGGAAGATCAGTTTTATATAAACTCACACTCAGGGTTTCTTAAAAGCACTTTCAATAATTAGTCATTTAGTGACAGTAAAGTGTAGACAAATGAGGTAGCTTTTAAATGGCTGACTGGAATCCTTGGAACTTCTATCTAGAATCAATTTTATTCATAGAGGATCTGTCAGCCAGAGCAGTGCAGCTATCCCCCTACCCTTCTTTTTAAAGGTACTACGAGATTTTTAACTTCCACCTGGTCAGCTACAAGAGAGACAATCAGAAATGAGGTCAATTTAATGTCGTGTCTAGAAGGTGTGACTTTTATGCTGCAGCACCTTGATCCCTCATTCACCCAATGCATTTTCTGGTCAATATTGTGACACAGCCCAAGTCCCTGTATGAGACATAAAGGCCCAAAAATTCTGGCTGAGGGACCAGATTACTAACTACAAAGCAGCACTTACGCCAGTATTGCCATTCTTATTCTTCCCCTTCAATTTGTCAATCCAACAGTATACAGCATTTAATTTTGTCTGTAATTCCAGACATAACTAAATGCAGTATCCTGCATATACATATAAAGATATATAATTCAGATCTTTGAAAACAATCCAGTCCAGCAGTCACTTTATGTCTGTACCTAGCATGTTTTTGTGTAAGAAAATGGTGTTGTTTCTTCCTGTTGACTTTCCTTTGGTTTACCTTCAAATCATTTCCTACAATGCTAACCAGTGAATATGTTACCATTACCTTGGTATCTCGAAATTACCTCTAAATTCCTTCCTTCCCTCTTAGATATTTATACGCTTAATTAAAATCACGGTAGGACATCTCTGACTTTGCTTCCTCTTGTCTAGATGTAAGTTGCCTCTTTCATCTCTTGATAGATGCATGTAGCATAAGGTAAGCAGGATATTAAAAAGCTAATTCTCCCCCCTTTACATATCTTGCCTTTTTTAAAAGGATCAGCTAACCCATGTAGCTTTTTGTATTCCTTTATGAGCTTGCAGCATGCTTTGTTAAACATGATATAGCAATACAATTTAAAACTGAACAAGAGTGGCCATGATGAATGTGTTTTTTAAAAATGATTAATCCACCATTTAGTCTGATTTCCCCTCTTATTAGGGCTTTAAGTGGGCAAAGAACAAAATGACTTTAGGAGGTTTCTGCAATAACAACAATTAAAACGGATTCAGCTTGTTCCTATAGTTTAAAGAAAAATCAGTAGAATGGCTAAGCTGATTTGCATGTTCAGAACAAAAAGCTATTTCAAGGCTTGTAGGCCATGGACAAAATTCAGTCCTGTCTTGCATGAGTACACTAGGTGGGGGAAGACAGTGCATTAAGACTCTTAATCCACCACCATAAACCTAGCACATGATTCATCACTGCCCACCACTTTGTATGGTTATTTACATCTGTGCAAAGTGCATGTAAAACACGACCCAGTCAGGATGGCAGCATTTCACACTCACTTTGCACAGGTCTATGACTATACAAGGTGCAAAGCAATGGTGAATTGGGACACTGGGGGTCTGCTGCTCCTCTCACTTACACTGGCCAAAATCAGGAGTGTCTCCACTGAAGTCAGCAGGCTCTATTGAAGTCAAAGGAGATCATCTAGTGTAACTCAGAGTAGGATCTGGTCCAGTGAAATTAAACCTGAGTAAAACTGATACAAGTGAAAAGAGAAGCCTCTAGTGTTCCATTGAGCCCTGGACTTGAAGTCTGGCTAACATGACCAGCAGTGCTCCATAGTTTGAGAAGCATGGTCAACCAGTTTGGGTGTGTAGCAAGGCCAAAACCCCTGCCCCATTGCATGCATTCTGCTGTCTGACAGCTGGCTCAAGGTTGGGAGACAGCACACATATGGAACAATGCAGCACTCAGACCCAAATACTCTCCTAGTGCAAATTGGAAAAAAAACTCATTTGAAGTCAATGGAGCTACATCCATTTACATCATCAGGAGTGTTAACCCACAGCTTCCAGGCCCATCCTGAACCATCTAGCTCTAAACATGTAGAATGGCACAGGAGTTCTCCATTTCTCCTGCCACCGAGCTACATAGCCCCAAATTTTGTCACACTATATATTATGGGTGACATCCTAGCACTATTAAAATCAATGAAAAAACTCTGTTGGCTTCAATAGGACCAAGATTTCACCCTTTATATTTATATTGGATACTAGAGCTGAGCTAATGAATCACTAAAAATGTATTCAGTGAATTTCACCTTTCCTCCCTTTTGGGCACCTCTCCTCAGACAGATTATTAATTTCTTGAATGTAGTAATTAGAAATTATACATCAATGAAAAATTCTTCGTGTGCAGATCATTTGCAAACAGTTTGTTACAACTATTCAAAATGCACAATTCACTCTATGATGTTTAGTTACATAAATCTCATGGCTTTGTTTCTGGATGATTTATGTAACCTCTCTAACCCAGCACAAAATCTAAATGAATGGAATACCTACATTTCAGCTTGATATTTGCTTTACACAGGTATAGGAAACTTCAAGGGCTCAAATGTTTGCACCACCCTTGTGTCTGCATTTCACAAACAAATGGGTCAAAGCCAAATTCACTTTTGAATGTGAATGAATAGTCTCAGAAACCTTGTTCCGCTATTCACTCAGCAATATTTATTCACGACAAATGCATTGGAACATCATCTCTAATTAGGGCATGAACAAACAAAACTGGGGTTTGCTCATGCAGGATGCTTCTCCAGACTAATTGGAAGGGAACTACCCCTTTGACTCCAGTTTCACTGACACAGCTGGCTGTTAGTTCTCACTTTCCTCATCCTCCACAATATAGGCTCCGAGTGGCTCCTGTAAGTTTGCCATAACTTCCTCCCTCCCCCCCCCAACGCTTAGCTCTGCAGCTGTTTGAAAAAGATCCTTCTGTGGCTTGGCTGAGAGTAGAGAAGTGGGAATCCTAGTCCCTGACAACCCTATTATCTATGTGGATGGTTACATATCACATCCCCCAGACTCTCATCAAGGAGGCTACACTAGTCTAGTCCCAAACTTATCTATTTTCAACTTGAACACCTCTGTTGAGGTTGCCATGACTATCTCATTAGGCAAAGTGTTCCATGGTCTGATTGTCCTTTAACGTCAGAAACTTTTTTCTAATTTCTAAGCTGAATTTGTCCTTTTACTTTGCCAATTGCTCCCTATCTCACTGTTTGTGTCTAATGTAGAGTAAATAACTTAATTCTCTCCCTAGCGTTAATAACCTTTAAGTATTTATATGGAATTATCATGTCCCTTTAGTCAAACATTTCTTTAGGCTAAATAAATTAAATTCTCTTTACCATTCTGTTAACTCTTATTCCCAAGTCCCTTTATCCAGTTCTTCATTGCATTTAACTCTATATCACCTTTTTGGTACCTTGCATTTGGCACCCACTAGGTCTCTCCTCTAGTTTCCAGCCAAAAACTGAGTAATACTTTTTAGGGCCCACTCATGTGCGTTTCTGAGCACTTCCTACAAAGTGCTAAAAGTCCTCACTTTCCAACAAAGTAATTGGAAGTCGAGAGCACTTAGCTATTCTCAGGATTGAACCCATAATGAGAGCTCTCCATTCCTGAGATCCCAGTTACCTTTTCCTCCCTTCCTTATGCCACAAAGATCCTAGTTTAATCATTTGCTTTTCTTGCTCCCAGATATAAATGTAGGAACCTGATTTCTCTTCACTCTGTTACTAAAAGGACTCCAAGTTTTATGATTTTTTTTCCTCCACACACAGCCAAACATGTACTTTTCAATGTAGATTATTTATTTTCTGTAGTCTGAAATAAGTATTAATGGAAAAGAAATAAAAGATCAAGTTTTTTTTAAATGAATGCTTAACATTACACTTAATTAGGAAACTAACACTGATATCTCTGGGTTGGGGGTTAGAAGCATGGATCAAACCCAGCTCTGGATTTTAATGAAGGACCATCGACTGCCTGAACTAGAAGACCCAACTCTCTTGCCCAAGGCAGTATAGCAGGCTCATCACCACTAGATGGCAACATAGTGTCCAGTTGAATGGGCACTGTTTACGTAAATTTGACCACATTATCAAGTGTGATGAGTGCCCACTACTTCAACTGACTTTAATGGGAACCTCTGGGTGTTCAGCATTAAGAACAGTCAGGCCACTCATTTAAAAGCCTTACTTCTGGCACCTAGTCTTGAAAATCTTGGCCAAAATGACTAAGTGAGAGAGAATGCCAGAAAGTGCTCAGTGACACAAGGTAACATTCTGTGCATCCACAATGAACAAAATGGAAGCTGCTTCACAACAGGCACAAAGTCTCTAAAGGTAAAGGTGTACTCTGCGGAAAACAGGACATCTCCTTTCAGTTACATATATCACAGATTTCATGGGGCTTTTTTTAATCCAGAGAAATGATGTCTCCTACAGATGTACACAGTATTGGCAGCAAAGTTGGTTATCTTGATATACAGTTAATGTACCAGCACCATTGGGGTCCATTGTCTTTTCTGCCACACCACCATCCCTCTCCCCACCCCAGATCCAAAAAAGCCATAGTAGATGAAGAGAAACTCCAGACAAGTGAAGGGTAAACAAGACAGATTCAGTGATTGGCTTCAAATAAGCAGCTAACAGTTTTGATGCTCCCCTAATTATCTAAACATTTGGACTCCACAAAACTGAGCTAGAAATCTCAGAAGAACAAGCTCTCTTGTGAAATTTTATATACTTCCTGCTCCTGGTTTTGTTGTCAAATAGGATGTCTTCACTGAGACAATACTGAAGTCAATGAAGACTCCTGTTGATTACACCAGGTTTAGGATCAGGCTTAGACACTTAAATATCAGATCTATAGTTCTATGTTCCACTTGGGAGCAGAGTTAGGGTGATGACTCAGGACTGGAGGCTTATTTTATTTGAACCAGATGGTCCATCCCTATTATTGGGCAAATAAGAATTTAAAAAAACCCAAAACTTGCAATAGACATTACTTCTAGTATTCATGCAACTCCATCCCAATCAATCTGCCATTCAGCTGTGGAGAAGTGCAAAGGATCTCATAACAGCTTGCAGCCCCATGAGTTGTGCATACATGCATCATTGCCTTGGCACAAAAACCATCCCCCTGCAAAGAGGCACTTGCCTTCCTCTGTGATAGCATTCCACCCTTCTCTCTGACCCGACAGCTCAGGCGCAAATACAGAGCTAGTTATATAGGAGACTATTTATGCTGTCATGTTACATACATAGCTTCATGAACCCCACAGTAAGCTGGACCTAAATTTAGTGACCAAGCCACACCCGTATGTGTTGCACTCCAGTTCATATCGCTCTTATTTCAGACTGTCTGCAGAGAGACAGACAACACTGCATCATCTTACACTTTGTTCAACATTCAGGTTTTCTTCAAACATAAGAGAAGATCTAGGGGCTATTTTTAAATGAATGCTTAGATACCACTATAGAACTCTGCCATTAGGGATAAATTCTGTCGCCACAGAATCATAGAGTATATGAAGCCCCGCCTACATTTAATCTGCAAAGAAGGATGGCTATGTCTACGCTGGCAACTGAACGACAAAACTTTTGTCTTTCAGAGGTGTTAAAAAAACACCCACCCCCAAAAGACAAGTCTTGCCAACAACAAGCGCCAGTGTGAACAGCACTTTGTCGGCAGTAGGCCTCTGAGGCCGACAAAGCTAACGCCACTCATTGGCAATGGAAGTTTTTTGTTGGCAGGAGAGCCGACCAGTAGCGGTTACACTGCACGCCTTTTAGGGGCACGGCTGTAGCGACACAAGCGTGTCGCTAAAAGCTGCATGGTATATACATAGTCAATAAGAGAGAGATGTTACTAACATGCAGATATGTGAAGGTACAGAGAAAACTGACCACATGTTCCATTTTTTCTTATCTCACAGTACAAGAACAAAGAAACGTTAAATGAAAGTGAAAGGCAGTAGAGTGAAGACAAGCAAAAATAAGTTGTAATGTGTGCAACTTATAGTTAACTTGCGGAATTCACTGCTGCAGGAAGTCTTTGGGGATGGATTTTAAAATGGGATACACTGGACATGCTGTATTAGAGAAGTTTTTTTAAAAATTTTCCTCTGAAGTATCATACATTGATCACCATCAGAGATTATGGTGGAGTAGGTGCAATAATGGTGTAGCTGGAGCCATTAATACAAGTTTAGACACTTTCTGAAAAGTGAACTTGTCACAATTATATAAATCTTTTTTAGCTCCTGGATCATTTAACAGAAAAAGGAGCCGTGACCTTCTGCCTTGTCAGGTTAGCTCCTGCAAATGTGCATTTGTGTCACATGCTAAAAATCCTAAGGACATTTTCATTGAATACAATAACAAAGCAATGCCGCCGCAGTAGCTTATTTTATCCTTGAGAAAATTAAGGCAGCTACATTCCTAAAAACATTATGAGAAGTTAAATGTTCTTAAAACTAATCACCCACCCCATTTGGTATTATCATTATCTACTGGATTATCATAAATCTATTTTAAGTGATTCTAACAGAATATTTTAAGCCTTCCACTAACATTCTATTTGTATTTATTTTTCTTAGAAATACGGTGCAGCTTTATAGTTCAACATTTCAAATCCAGCTCAGGTCACAAGTAACTAAGAGTAAATAAAATAGCTCCTCAGCCCCATATCCATCCCCTTTGCACATTTCCAGTAGTGCAAAGAACACTACCCTAACAGGGCAGTTGGTGACTCCCCTTAAATAGGGAATTCCCTGAATGGAACACAGCCAGCTACATATGGTCTGCTTCTGGCCCCACTGACATAGTGAGCATGCCAATGGCAGGAAGTCTTATGGGGGCATGGTGAAAACACACTGGAGCATAGTGCATTTAGTGCCAGTTCCTGCTATTGATATGCTCTTTGTTGATTACTCATGTCAAGGTTCCTCCCCCACTCTGAACTCTAGGGTACAGATGTGGGGACCTGCATGAACACCTCCTAAGCTTACTTTCACCAGCTTAGGTTAAAACTTCCCCAAGGTACAAATTAATTTTATCCTTTGTCCCTGGATCTCCACTGCCACCACCAAACTCTGACTGGGTTTACTGGGAAAAGTAGTTTGGACACGTCTTTCCCCCCAAAATCCTCCCAACCCTTGCAACCCACTTCCTGGGAAAGGTTTGGTAAAAATCCTCACCAATTTGCATAGGTGACCACAGACCCAAACCCTTGGATCTGAGAACAATGAAAAAGCACTCAGTTTTCTTACAGGAAGACTTTTAACAGAAGTAAAGAAATCCCCTCTGTAAAATCAGGATGGTAGATACCTTACAGGGTAATTAGATTCAAAACATAGAGAATCCCTCTAGGCAAAACCTTAAGTTACAAAAAAGACACACAGACAGGAATAGTCATTCTATTCAGCACAGTTCCTTTCTCAGCCATTTAAAGAAATCATAATCTAACACATACCTAGCTAGATTACTTACTAAAAGTTCTAAGACTCCATTCCTGTTCTATCCCCGGCAAAAGCAGCATACAGACAGACACAGACTCTTTGTTTCTCTCCCTCCTCCCAGTTTTTGAAAGTATCTTGTCTCCTCATTGGTCATTTTGGTCAGGTGCCAGCGAGGTTACCTTTAGCTTTTTAACCCTTTACAGGTGAGAGGATTTTTCCTCTGGCCAGGAGGGATTTTAAAGGGGTTTACCCTTCCCTTTATATTTATGACAACTCATGTTAAAAAAAGTATATTGGTTTTAAGAAATCCTCTATTTGGTAAGATCATTTCCAGAGACAGTCTATGCCTGCCAATAGTGGGCGGGAGGTTAGATTATGTTAGATTAAGATTTAAACACTTCCTTTTTATTAATGCTTTTGATTCACACCAATCCTGTAAGAGGAACTTTTAGCAATTCTTCTGTTATTCCATGTCTCCTTTCCCTTCCTGCTGAGCTGCTCCATCCTGTGTTATCAAAGCAATTCTCTCTCTCTCTCAGAAATGTTTAATAACTAGTGACTACAAACTAAACACTCAATCAACCAAGCTTTACTAACTCATGTGCTTAGAGACAGCCATGTTGTATGTCTCTTGCCCACAGCTCTCCTAAGCTGGTGACAGTCCAGTCTAGTGCTATTAACAACAGCAAGTGGCCTGTGAGATCACCCCCTTTACGTATCTAATTTCTTGGTTAGTCTCTGTTCTTGCAGAGTACTCAACTCCTTCCTTAAGCTGCACCTTTATGTGATCTTAAGTAAGCATTACTCTGCGTAACCCACTCCCCCATGTGATGAATGGGGAAGTGAGGCATAGTTAGACAGCTGCAGCTAGGGCCAGGTCTTAACAGGGAGAAAAGGAGGTTGACTGAGACACTCCTTCCTGTTATATAGTCTGTGTGAGGGGGGGCTTCTTAACATTTATGTATGTTTAAGTACAATACCAGTGTTGGTTTACTATTTAATTGCATTTCATACTTCAGAGCAAGTTCTACGTGGCCTATCTAGTCATAAGAACATAAGAATGGCCATACTGGGTCAGACTAAAGGTCCATCCAGCCCAGTATCCTGTCTACTGACAGTGGCCAATGCCAGGTGCCCCAGAGGGAGTGAATCTAACAGGTAATGACCGAGTGATCTTTCTCCTGCCATCCATCTCCACCCTCTGACAAACAGAGGCTAGGGACACCATTCCTTACCCATCCTGGCTAATAGCCATTAATGGACTTAACATCCATGAATGTATCCAGTTCTCTTTTGAACTCTGTTATAGTCCTAGCCTTCACAACCTCTTCAGGCAAGAAGTTCCATAGGTTGACTGTGTGCTGTGTGAAGAAGAACTTCCTTTTATTTGTTTTAAACCTGCTGCCCATTAATTTCATTTGGTGGCCCCTAGTTCTTATATTATGGGAACAAGTAAATAACATTTCTTTATTCACTTTCTCCACACCACTCATGATTTTATATACCTCTATCATATCCCACCTTAGCCTCCTCTTTTCCAAGCTGAAAAGTCCTAGCCTCTTTAAACTCTCCTCATATGGGACCCGTTCCAAACCCCTAATCATTTTAGTTGCCCTTTTCTGAACCTTTTCTAATGCCAGTATATCTTTTTTGAGATGAGGGGACCACATCTGTATGCAGTATTCAAGATGTGGGTGTTCCATGGATTTATATAAGGGCAATAAGATATTCTTTGTCTTATTCTCTGTCCATTTTTTAATGATTCCTAACATCCTATTTGCTTTTTTGACAGCAGCTGCACACTGCATGGACATCTTCAGAGAACTATCCACAATGACTCCAAGATCTTTCTCCTGATTAGTTATAGCTAAATTAGCCTCCATCATATTGTATGTATAGTTGGGGTTATTTTTTTCAATGAACATTACTTTACATTTATCCACATTAAATTTCATTTGCCATTTTGTTGCCCAATCACTTAGTTTTGTGAGATCTTTTTGAAGTTCTTCACAATCTGCTTTGGTCTTAACTATCGTGAGCAGTTTAGTATCATCTGCAAACTTTGCCACCTCGCTGTTTACCTTTTCTCCAGATCATTTATGAATAAGTTGAACAGGATTGGTCCTAGGACTGACCCTTGGGGAACATCACTAGTTACCCCTCTCCATTCTGAGAATTTACCATTTATTCCTATCCTTTGTTCCCTGTCTTTTAACCAGTTCTCAATCCATTTAAGGATCTTCCCTCTTATCCCATGACAACTTAATTTACATAAGAGCCTTTGGTGAGGGACCTTGTCAAAAGCTTTCTGGAAATCTAAGTACACTATGTCCACTGAATCCCCCTTGTCCACAGGTTTGTTGGCCCTTTAAAAGAACTCTAATAGATTAGCCCATGTATCTCCATTATTGTGGTGCATAAGTACCTGATATTTACACTTGAGCGATGTAGTAAGAGCTCACCACACCCTTGCCACCTACTGTACAGTTGATGAAGGAATCTGATGGCAAAGGAAGTATTTTATTGACAACATAGCTTTGTATTTTCTTCACTTGAAGATACTTACAGAGTTAATGCAGGGATGGTTCCAGCTACTAGATGGTGTGATGTACCAGGGTCCAATCCAGACAAATGAGTAGCGGTGTCACCCTAGCCCTCTAACCTGGGATGCCCTTTACAATGCTTTGCTGATGTATCCTCCAGGCTGGACTGCTCACAAACAGCCTCCAGTATGCAAGTCACTCCCAGCTGTGTATGCATGTGTGCTGCAGCCAGCCAGCCACACCTTGACTCTTACCCGACATGGTTAGAATGCAGGGTGATCCCAACACATTCCCAGTCTTAGATTCCCGCCCTCTAAATGTATGTCCTGTACTGCCTAGTCCTCTCCTGGACAATACATATTCATATGAAGTCCATATAGCTTTAACAGAAATAATATGCACATAACTTGTTTCCCCAAATGGAGTTTCCAGACTCTTCAGTTTAAACACACTGGATTAGATGAAACAATAAAACAAGCTTATTAACTTCTAAGAGAGAGATTTTAAATGAGTACAAGTAAAGGTAACACACAACTAATGCCTAACTTCAACTATGTTCTATTTAAACACGAGATAACTGGCTCTGTGGATGAAGGGAAAGCAGTGGACGTGTTGTTCCTTGACTTTAGCAAAGCTTTTGACACGGTCTCCCACAGTAGTCTTGCCAGCAAGTTAAAGAAGTATGGGCTGGATGAATGGACTATAAGGTGGATAGAAAGCTGGCTAGATTGTCGGGCTCAACGGGTAGTGATCAATGGCTCCATGTCTAGTTGGCAGCCGGTATCAAGTGGAGTGCCCCAGGGGTCGGTCCTGGGGCCGGTTTTGTTCAATATCTTCATAAATGATTTGGAGGATGGTGTGGATTGCACCCTCAGCAAGTTTGCAGATGACACTAAACTGGGAGGAGTGGTAGATACACTGGAGGGTAGGGATAGGATACAGAGGGACCTAGACAAATTGGAGGATTGGGCCAAAAGAAATCTGATGAGGTTCAACAAGGACAAGTGCAGAGTCCTGCACTTAGGACGGAAGAATCCAATGCACCGCTACAGACTAGGGACCGAATGGCTCGGCAGCAGTTCTGCAGAAAAGGACCTAGGGGTTACAGTGGACGAGAAGTTGGATATGAGTCAACAGTGTGCCCTTGTTGCCAAGAAGGCCAATGGCATTTTGGGATGTATAAGTAGGGCATTGCCAGCAGATCAAGGGACGTGATCGTTCCCCTCTATTCGACATTGGTGAGGCCTCATCTGGAGTACTGTGTCCAGTTTTGGGCCCCACACTACAAGAAGGATGTGGAAAAATTGGAAAGAGTCCAGCGGAGGGCAATAAAAATGATTAGGGGACTGGCACACATGACTTATGAGGAGAGGCTGAGGGAACTGGGGATGTTTAGTCTTCAGAAGAGAAGAATGAGGGGGGATTTGATAGCTGCTTTCAACTACCTGAAAGGTGGTTCCAAAGAGGATGGCTCTAGACTGTTCTCAGTGGTAGCAGATGACAGAACAAGGAGTAATGGTCTCAAGTTGCAGTGGGGGAGATTTAGGTTGGATATTAGGAAAACCTTTTTCACTATGAGGGTGGTGAAACACTGGAATGCATTACCTAGGGAGGTGGTGGAATCTCCTTCCCTAGAAGTTTTTAAGGTCAGGCTTGACAAAGCCCTGGCTGGGATGATTTAGTTGGGGATCGGTCCTGCTTTGAGCAGGGGGTTGGACTAGATGACCTCCTGAGGTCCCTTCCAACCCTGATATTCTATGATTCTATGATTCTAAAGCAAGGTTCTCTCACCACATGCTTTCAGCAGTCTTACTGACCAAACTTCTTAGGTCAGAACCCCCTTTCCAATTAAATGGTTGCTTTCTTTGTCCCTTCTAATGAAGTAAAATCAATGGACAGAGAAAGAGAGGAGGAGTGCCTAGGGGTGTTTCTGCCTCCTTTTTATAGTGTCAGTCCCCTTCTTGGGGAACCTTTCCAGCTGACTTTCTGGAGACAAAAAGTCTATGGAGAAAGATGTTCCCTGTTGCTTTTTCTCATCTTTTGATGTTTCTTTTGTCTACCCTTCCTACTTGTTGATTCTGTTTACTGCTTAAATGCAAATTAAGCAGAGCACACCTTCCTTTGTTTGAGACAGACCTGTTTGTCAACTTCTGCTGTGTTTTGGAACACGAGTTAACAACATTATAGAGGGAAATCTTATAACTTCACATACAATGTTGCCACACATAATTTATCAGGACAATATTGACCAGCAAATTGGGAGTTTTCAGAGGATACCTCACAAGGCATACTTTGTACAAAGATTATTAGAACAATGTTTAGGGTGTGGACATAGGGGAACATTCTATCACAGATGGTTCCCCTTGTTAGAGATAATGTACTCTAATGGGATTGGTGAACTCCAGATTCTAAGCTTGATTCTGCAACAGACAGTGTGTGAGAGCTTGAGAAGTTTACTTAACATTCCTATTTTTTTTCTTTTGTAATATCAGGGATAACAGACTTACCTGAGCTCTTTGGATGAGAGGTTCTGTGTAAGTGAAAAGTATTATTATTAAATCCCTATATACCTCTGGATATGCAAGCTACAGCTGCATTGTTTTTCCTCTGTGTCATTTCCAATGCAGAGAAGATGGCACTGTCTACAAGGGCAATGAAGTCAGTCCTTAGCAAATTCCAAATGCAGACAACTGCATCCTTCCTACCTATATTTGTCCTGCAGTTTCAAAGACATCCAGTATGGTTCTTCACTTCTACACTGAACAAATTTGTAGTGTTGCTCTGCAGTGTTAAACAGCTACCATATTGCACTCCAGGGATAAATGCACTGAGTGGTGAATGAAATGTTCCTATAGGTGAAGATTTAATCAAATGGTCTTCATTGACGCTAAACTCCTATTTACCTCAGTGGGAGCTCTGTCTGACTCAGAAATATAGGACTAGGCTCTCAGCGTCAAATTCTTCAGTACTTATTCAATCTCCACTGAAGTCAGTGGCAGTTTCCTCAATTAAATACTGCTGGATTTGGCCTATTGTTTGAAAATCAGTTTATAAAGCAATTGAAGATCACTATGAATGAGGGACATAATGCAAGTTGGTATCATTTCTGTGGCTGTGTTCTTGTTCCAAAATAATATTCTATTTCTCAGAAGAAGAAATTAAGGGAATAACACGCCATCTTAAAACCTGACCCTGCACCCCTCACACAAGCAAAACTCCCATTGTCTTCAATAGAAGTTCTAGCTGAGTAAGGAGTTCAGGATCAAGTCCTTAATTCTGCTCAGGCTGAACAGACAATAAAATCAGTGACTTATCCTGGGAAGTATGGCTGCGAGCAGAACAACATTTTCAAACTCATTCTAATTTTTGCAACCATGCAGTAACTGTGGAATTTTTGTATTTAGACTTTGTAGATATCCCCAGGCTTTCTCAACAGTTGAAGGAATACAGAAAGCATTCTCCCTTTGAGTGATGTAAGGGGATGGAGGTCAGACAGATCGCGCCGTAGCAGTCTATGTCCTTTCTGAATCTCTCATTTGCTTTTCCATCCATGCAGAGTGGTATACCCAGCACTGTTGATTCATTCTCACTTTGTAACATGTGACTGATTTAACAAATGCTTTGTCTAGCAAATGACTCCTTGAAACGGTTGGGTGAGTCCTTTCTTGATTTCTGAGACACAAGTGTTAAATATACAGCAGAATATGCATGGCTGTAAATAATGAATAGTGAATATTTTGTGACACTAGTCCTCATTATGTAATTTCTATGCCAAAAGATGGATTTTATTATTTTTTCATAAATCACTTGCTTTTATGTATCTGATTTATTTCATACATGTACTAAATTCTCTCTGGGTTACACTAAATTCAAAATTTTTAAGCATATTTAATTCAAAACAAGAGATGCCGAAGGAGAAGAGTGTATTTAAAAACCATTTTGGTGGGTCAGATAAAATAATGACAGTTAAGTTGTGGGAAAATAATCAGAAATGATTCATAATTTTAATACAAATGTCTAGATGTTCTAACAAACACTTGAGTTTTTTAAAAAAAATTGTGCAATAGTGAGTAAAATACTCTGGACATCTTATAAAAAAGATTTTTAAAAAAATCACATCTGAATATAGGCATCAATCCAGCAAAGTACTTAAGCATGTGAGTAGCCCAATTGACTTCAATTAGTGCCATTGAATTATTCATGTGCTCAAGTACTTTGCTGGGTCAGGATCATAGCACATCTGTGAAGCAGATTTCCTAGAGTTATAGCAGATTTTTCTGTGCCCTTTTGGATTCTTGGCTTGCTCTCTGCTGCCAGATGCCTATTTCCCCCCATTCTCTCTTTTAGGTTTCCTTCTCTGTCTCATTCTTCTTCAGTCCACCCACTTCTTGAACAAAATGCAAGAGCACTCATGTAACTGACATCAAGCTCCTGCACAATATCACATCAGCATTGCAATGCCTTGGCATCCACAGACATTACACAAAACAAACTCTTTGATCAAATCTGTGAATTTTGTGATCTACAGCATTAAAAGGAAACTTTGCCACCTTAGGAGACTAGATGCTCTTCTGTTTCCCTGAACCCAGCAATATCCCGTATGCTCATTAGCGTGGTCCCTTTCTCACAGCAATCTCCTATACAGTGCATCAATTACAAATGCTGATAAAATCTGCCCAGACAGCTCCAAAGCCATAGGATCAAGCTAACTGCTAAAGTCTGGAAGCAAAATGATCAATAGTCTCTTCTTGTGCTGCCTATATGAACATGAACATTGGTCTACAGTAGGGAATTGCCTTTTGTGGTCTAAAATGCTCTAACTTCTCAATACACACATCAAAGTCCCTTTAATCCCAGCTTTTCTTCCAAGAGTACAACAAAATTGGAGGTCCCTGTGCAGTAGTAGGATTTTATGTTTGTATTTTGTATAATTTAGAATGAAGGATAAAGAATAATAATATAGCATGTATTAAATGTATTGATGTACGATTTGACCATATCCTGCCAGTCACCCTATTTGAATAGCAGAAAGGAATGGCCGAATGGGCCATTGGTAGAGATACATCAACCAGAATTGGTGCCTGGGCTGATTTCAAGACAGTGAGAGACCTTTTAGGGTCACCACTTTGTTGTAGGCTTAGCATTTTAAAATAAGTAAAATAATGCAATGATTGTTTTTCTTTTGCATAGCAACTTGATGTTCCTGTTCAAATGTTCTGTGTAAATCAATTCTGTTTTGTGTGAGAGTGAAGAATGTGTGTGTTAAGAGATAAGTGTGAAGGCCAACACCGAACCAGATGTTCTAGGGAAGAACCAAAGACAGATGCAAGGGCGCCAGGAGGTTGCAACACACCCCTATTGAAATAAAGAAGGAGGGCAGATTGACGACTCTAAAGATGAGACAGGCACCTATCGATGGGCACAAGATAGCTATGATCAAAACCAGCTTGGAATAACTCCCTGAGAGACTTAATGAAAGAACAAGATAAAGAATGAGAAGGACAACTTGAGAAAACAAGCACTCATCAAACAACAATTGATTACAGCATGATGGTGCAAAACTCATTGATTCCAATGAAGGAAAATCACTATATAAACAGGGTGCTTTGCCATGAAACTTTGGGTTCGTCCTGCCAAGACTTCCCCAGAGCATCGTGTCGCGACTGACAGAATCCGGCTCCTACCTACCAGTGATCAACCTAGCTATCCACTAGATTGATCTGGACTCTGGACTGGTAACTATAACATCGACTAGTGGGACAGTGTGTGTGTGTGTGTGTGTGTGTGTGTGACTGAATGCATATGCTAATTGTGTATCTTCAATAAACGCAGTGTATTGCCTTTTCCCTTGAAAAAGATCCCGTGTGCTTCTTATAAGCATAACACCTGCTCCCCCAAGTGTATTGCATCCACAAGGTACATTTCTGTGAGATGTCTCTGATTCAAGAAGCAGCTATAAAGAACTTAAAACTATCCATCTGTTTATCCCATCTCTGGCAACACTGGTTAGGTCTATAAAGGTCAAACTGGCCTCTGGGATGTCAACTCAGTGCCTTGTCTATGCGGTCTCCCTAGGATGTATCTTTATGTATGCAAAAGGTTTTAAGTTTACCACAGTATCCAAATAAATACACAGTACTCCAGTCCCTAAGGTCCAGTTATCCTAATTGCCATTATAATAAAACTCCAGGACTTAGGTCAGCAAGCTAGGTCATCCTTTCAAGCCACACTCGAGCTCTCTCTCTCTGCTATTGCCTCATGCACTCAAACCCTTGACATGGAAAAAGCTAAACATTTTGTATCACCTATGGGAGAGTTTAGTGAAGGGGTTTTCACATTCTTTTAGAGCATGGACCACATGGAAAAGTAATGAGGAAAAGTACTGTAGTGTCTTTAATGCAAGTAGAAGAAACCTCTAGAAACAGAGGGAAATAAGGAGAGTCAGTACCATGTATCTGCTAAAGTCTTGGCAAAACACCACCAAGTGGATTGTCAGTCAGATACCTCTGTACTTGAAACACCTATTCTCCAAAGGGACAATGCAGCTGGAGAGACCTAGATTTATACTCTCACAGGTGCAGAGGATGGAGTATTGCTGACAGCAGAATCCTACCTATGGAACATCTTACTGGAAGGGATCAGAGTGAGCTCAGGATGGATTCTGCCTAGATCAAAATGTAAAGGCTACGTATTTGATAAAGCTTTCTGCAAACACTAACTCCCTCCATATAAAAAAGACATTCCGTTACCATTGGGAGGGAAAGAAAAGAAACATGTCTAATTTGTTGCTGTTTCATTTAGCTTCATTTGATGCTGGCATTCCAAAGTGACAGATACCTCAGAAGTACCATCTATGGACAGGCAGGCAAACAGATAAATAAATATTGCACTGCCAATAATTGTCTCCACAAAGCTACAATATCCATTAAGAGCACTTTGTCACAGTTACTCTAATCAGGTCTCCACCTTGCCTAGATGTCGTCATTGTTAATTATATTCAAAATGGGCTATCAATGAGCATCACCAATCTCCCATTTGCTTCCATGGGAGTTTGTCACTAAATTCAAGTCTCTGAGAAGGGTCACTTATACCTACAACTTAGATCAGTAGAGGGCAGAATACCAAACAATGTTGCCACAGGTCAAAAGAAAATTGCCAATATAGCTGGGTTCTCAAATTAACTCTAACCTCCATTTATTGCTTTCTATTTACCTGTACCCCAAATGGAGTTTCGGGTGTAAGACTTATTTCCTTCTTCTAGTAAAAAAAGCTTCCAGGCAGGACTACACTTACAGACATAAGCTTCAACCCCCAAGCTCCCTCTGAACTGGCTGCCCTTGTGGTTTCTGCCTGCAGGATTGCCTGTCCCTCTCCCCCGACACTGCCCTGCCTGAAAAATGACCAGCCTTTTATACTTCTGGGCTTTAGTTGATTTGGCTGTCAGAAGGAGTCAACAGATTAACTGCACCTCCACAATATGTCCCACACCATGCTGAAGTGGGCTTAGCAAAATCTGTTATCTTCTCTGTTGAGCCAGCTGTGATCCCAGTGACACATTTCAGACCGAAATTTATAATTATTATTTTATTTAATCCAGCCTTATTTTGCATACAAAATGGAGGGATTTTCTCCATGGTTGAATAAGTCAGTGGAGACTAGCTGAGGAGGCTGCTAGTTATACCTCTTTACTCACCCTTGTATCAAATTAAAGTGGACACAAACATAGATAAAAATCATCTATTTTTTTAAAATTGGCTTATTAAATTAAATACATTTAAAAAAATAAACCAACTTAAAGTTTAATTTGAAATTATGACAACTTCTGTTAAGGACTACACTTACTATGATCTATTAAAATAATTTAAATTAAATTAAAAAAAAATCAGAGTCAAGCAGTCTATGTTTGCGGCCAAAATTTTAAAAGCATGTCAAATCACTGAAATGGTGGAAGTCACTTACGAAGTACCTGGAATTAGAGAGTTTGTTGAAGTGCTGAACCAATGTTTGATAGCAATAGCGTCTTCTGAAGGTTCAGAGAAAATATTTTCTCCATTTCAATTTATTTACCAAGTTCAGTACCTAGTTCATTCAAAGTTGAGAAGCCAATTAGAAACTGAAAAAGCAGGAAGGTTTGTTTTCCTCTTTTCAATCTATGAATAAAAATGAGGTATTAGGGGATGAGCTCTATTAGTTTTAAAATCCTAGAGGATATGGTGATCAGAAAAACTACAGATAATACTTAGTTTAATAAACCAGTTAGTTTTAAATGCAAGCTTTTTTTTAAAAAAATGTATCCAATACATTTAAGGTACCGTTATTTAACTAAATTTTAAAATGCTGTATTTGTAAATGAATTTCAATTACCATCCAAATACAGCTTGACCCAACTCACAGGTAAAAAATAATTCTAGTAATAAGAAATACATCATCATTCACCATTTTCAAACATAATACAAAAATAAAAATTAAGAATCCGAATAAATATATGCTAAGCTATATAAATGCTTAAATAAATGTGTAGAGCTATAGTGTATCCTCCTGGGTAGCAAAAAGAAGTCCTTAGGAAAATAACTAAAAAAAATACAAATACAAAACCACATTAAATCAAGGTTTCCTGCTTGCTGATTCAAGTCACTTTGATTTAAATCAATTCATGTTGGCAGACTCCCATTTATTATTAGAAATACAATAATAATTGTTTTCTGTTATGGAATACATCATAAATGAAAGGAAAGGCACTCTGAAAATATATATACACGTGGCAATTTTCTGATCACAAAGGACACTCATGCTATGCTAGGGAAATTCCATGCATTCGGTTAGTGGGTAAATACCTCTGAGGAATGGCATTATTCCAGCATGACATGATTCCCCTTTAGGCTTCATGCTTAATATGAAGACAGTTTTAAGGTCATTGACATGTACGTAATTCTTTAATTACTATCAACTGCACTCTGTAATACTAGTGAAATATCTAGCAATATGAATACAGGTACTTGCAAATCAAGTATTTGGAAAGCTGCCAACTTCACTTAATTGGATGAATTGCTTCCCCCATCATGCAATTTTTTCCTGTGCTCATAAAGTGGGAAAATATTAAAAGGCACAAATGGCAGTAAAGTGCCTAAGTTCCATCGAGAGTCAAAGTCTTTAATTTCTCCAACTTGCTGGTTGTGAATGATTTTCTTTTGGCAGGAAATATCTTTTTTCCCCTCTTCTTCTTAAAGTGAATTTAGGCTCAGTAAATAAAGATGTTGAAGTGACAGCCCCGAAGACTGTACTCTCATACTTCCCCACAGTATAGGAATTACACAGGCAGCAACAATTCAAAACTTCTCTTCACAGTCATGCCAAGAGACACTGCTCCCGGTGAGAAGGAACAGATTCTAAAGGATCAAAGGCCCATTGAATCCTTAACCTGTCCTTCCAATATACTGCATGAAGCCCTGTTCCATGCAAGCCCCATGGATCCAACCTTCATTTAATTCCCCCCATGGACTGTTAGTTATGCTTATCAGACTTCTAGCTAGAAGCATCTCTTCTGCATCACATGAAGCATCCCTCTCCTAAAGGGGCCTCAAATGTATTTCACTGCACCACACAAGGCAAATCAATTTACTTGCCATTAAATTCTTTACAAATGTTTAGAGCCAAATGATCGAAACTGAAATAATCCTTCCACTAGGTTCTACTAAACTGCAATTTAAAGCTGAACAAACAAAGGTTGCCCTACTATTTACATCACAGAATGCGTGGTAAGACAAACATCCAAAGAATGTATGATCCCTCCCTCCCCTCCCATGAAATGTTTGATTCTGAGAGTTAAAGGAAGAGGGAATCTTGTCTGCAGAATCTTGAGGTTCATTCATAGCCATAAATTGTGGGGAAAAACATTAAGTACCACCACATTTCACAAAATAATTCAGAAGGGCTCTGTGGAATTGTTACTGGCTCTCTTTCTGACATACCTGCTGTTAATGGAGAAGACAAGTTATTAAACATGAAAGGTCTTGGGATACAGTGTTCCAACATGTTTCAGTTACAAGACTAAGAAAAGGTTCTGGGCAGGTATTTTAACTAAACTAGTTCACCTATTTTAATTGTGATCACTTCCAAACCCTCCTTGCTCTTGTGGCTAATGCAGAGCGCAGCAAAATTGGAATTTCCATCACACAGGAAGTTCTGATGTTTCAACATCTGGCTTTGACCTTTCTGAATTGAAATTTTCTGGGGTTTTTCATATGAAAAAAAATTCAATATTTCATCTTTTCAGCCTAATTTGGAACTAAATATTCCATTTGAATATTTTTAAATCAAGACAAAATATTTTAACATTCCAGAATTGAAATGTTACAGTTACTTGAATCTAAATCGCATCAGAGACCAGGAGGTGAGCGGTCATGCCTAGTGGTTGGAGCAGAAGTCATTAGCCTGGAATAGGAGTCCAGGGTGAGAGTCAGAGGCCTGATGCCAGAGCCCAGGTTCAGAGCTCAAGTCAGAAGTCCAGAATCAGAGCTGAGGACCAGAGCTGGATTACCTGGAATGAGGTAAGACAGGACAAGGCATGGGCTGAGACTGGAGCGGGGCTGAGTCTGAAGCAGGAACAAGAGGCACAGGAGCTATTGCAGCCATAGACAAATGCTTAGAGCAGCCAGCAAATTGCTGGTCCTGGTGGGCTTAAGAGCAAGCCTATCAGCTTCCTCAGCCAAACAGGTGGGGCACTTCATCAGATAGTCTAGCTGATGCAGCCCAGCTGTGCTCATGAGGCTCTCGGGAGACTGAGCTGCTGTTAGCTGCAGGGCCTTATTAATGACAAATTGAAATGTTTCATGTCAAAGTCAGTTCAACATTAAACTGCATTTGCCTATGGTGCCATGATATGTCAGGGGGATTATAGTTTGAATTCCTCTTGTCCCCATTACCCTCTATGGGCAAGGCTCCCTGGCCTGACTCCAATTCCTCTGATGCACCCACAATCATGTGATTCCCATAATGCACCATACAACTTAGAAGGGGGGGGGACACTGAGGTGCAATATGGGAGATACAGGCCAAGCTCCTTGGTTGGACTAGAAGGGCATAATTCATCCAAACTCCAACTTATCATGTCTTAACTGCGTAGTTGGCATTGTATCTGAGTCAAACTGAACCCCCAGTGTCACACTATCTAGAGTGGCTCACGACCACGAGTGCCTATCCTAGAATATCAGGGTTGGAAGTGACCGCAGGAGGTCATCTAGTCCAACCCCCTGCTCAAATCAGGACCAATCCCTAACTAAATCATCCCAGCCAGGGCTTTGTCAAGCCTGACCTTAAAAACCTCTAAGGAAGGAGATTCCACCACCTTCCTAGGTAACCCATTCCAGTGCTTCACCATCCTCCTTGTGAAAAAGTTTTTCCTAATATCCAACCTAAACCTCCCGCACTGCAACTTGAGACCATTACTCCTTGTTCTGTGTCAGGGCAGACTGTCATAACAAGGGAAACATTCCTGGTGGTATGTTCTATAATTAGATTTCACCAAGCCAGTAACCAATGTGAACTCCTGGATCACTGTAACAGCCTTATCATGGAGTCAGAGACAGTCTCCTTAGATTCTCCAGTCCTTCTTGCTACTCAGACAAACTGGACTTAGTGATAAATGGTCACTTTATAAATGATATCACTTTATAGTGATAAATGGTCACAAAAATCACACCACATGCTTCCAGTACCAGGAGACCATCGCTTCCTCCCACTTCACTATCCTAGATTACACCAAAGACAATGCCTGTAGCCAATCCCATAATAAACGAAGGGTCTATTAACTAGGAAAAATAAATGAGTGTTATTTACAGATAAAAGCAAGAAAACATATACACACAAGTGAGTTGCAATCTAAATCAGAGTTATAGCAATCTGTCCATTCAAAATGTCTTTCAGGGAGGACTCAGGGGTAACCCTTGGGGATCTCTGGCTTCAGTTTAGTGTTTCTGGCTCTGAGAGATTTCAAATAGCAAAGAGATGGAAATAAAAATAGTGGACATGAAGATTTTTCCTCTTCCAGAATTCATACAGATGGGACAAGGCCTTCTGCATGTACTTTTCTATGGGTGGATAGGGGCAATTAAAGCTTGTCTTATTATGGCCCATTTAATTTTTGATAGTCCTCCTGGATGGCTGGGGAGGAGGGGGAGGAAGGGGCAATTCCCATGTCTGGCTTCACAAGTTCAGAGCGAACATTTTCAAAGTTATAAAGCAAAACGTGCATATTTCCTTATTACATCGAACACCCACATTACAAGTGAGATTAATGAATGCAGCAATTTACAAGCATTTCATAGAGTCTAAAAACTAAATGCATCGTTATGAGACTAATACCTATTTTAAACAAAACGAACACAGGTGTGCGCTGGTTTGGTTTCCAGCTATGAATGTCAGTTCTTAGCTAATGCCTATAGTTTTGGCCAGAGCTAGCACTTGGTTTACCAGCGTCACAACCAGATTCGAACACCCCTGAGCTTCGGGGAAGTTTAGACCTAAATTGAAACATTTGTTGCTCAGGCCCATCTCTAGCCCATATATACTCTCTGTATAGAAACAGTAGCTAAAGCTTTCTTGAAACAGATCTCTAAATACTAGAGAAAGAAATACTCAATGTGTTGATCTGTTGTGACATTTATGTACATGAATAAAGACCAGTCACCATACATTAAACATAATATACATTTCAGATTTTTTTCCTCCTGTTTTTCTTGAGGAATTAAGATAGTTTTGAGGCTGTGTGGAAAATGAGTAGTGCTTGGAATGTGTGGGGATAGATGGTTCTGAATAATGTTAAATTTTTAATAACTTGCGAGTTGTGTCATCAGAGGAGCATCAATAGATGTGTGAGAAACTAGGAATAAGAACCACATGGAAATATCTCCACAGTTACTGTTGGCTTTCATTTTTTCCCCCACAAATCTTTTTGAAGGATGCTGCTGACTCCAAGCCTTTTGCTATTGTGAGTCATGTAGTGCTGATCACCTACCCGAGTATGGGAGATCTCTGGGGAAGTGGCATGTACAGGTTGGGAATAAGTTCTGTAGGAAGTGAAAAGTCAGCCTCGCTTAGAATTATTTTTTCTTCAGCAAAGCAAGCACTGGCAGTGGTGATTTTCCTTAGGTGCTGGAGTAAATCAGACCATAACATCCCTGTCTAGCTGTTTAAAAAAATCTCAAATTTGTCTCCTTGTAAAAAAAAAGATTGCTTTGATGTTCATTGTTCAAATATAATCCGCTGATATCCTTCCATTACAAAAACAAAATGTAAGCATCTTTTTACTAGTGATACAACAAAACCATTGCATGTGGGATGCAGTGTGCAATGCAGTGCATGCAAAGGGAGTTTACTTGTCCCTTTCCACTCTAGACCCCAGTAAATTGTCAAAACGTGTTTTTTGTGCTCAGCTGGTTAATTAGATAAAAAGTTGTTATAAAGCAGAATAATGGCTTCTGTTAGCGTTGGATGATTTCTCTCATTTCCATATCTACATTTACCACTGATATGCTGTGTGATCTTAGGCCAGTCATTTCCATGCTCTGAGCCTCTGTTTCCCTTCCCATGGTTTGTATGTTTAGATTGTACACTCTTCTGGGTATGGACTGTTTCTTGCTATGTGCTTGTAGAGCACCTAACACAATGGGACCCTGCTCTGGATTGGGGCCTGAAGGTACTACTTTAATACAAATACATAATAATATTAGTTGTGCAAACTGAAAGGCCATCCTTCCTCTACAGTGAAGGGAACTAGGGTGGGCTCAATATATCTGGAACCAATTTCTGGCTATGCCATAGATTTCCTGTGGAACTTAGGCAAGCAATTTAGTGCCCAGTTCAGATGCAGTGATCATCCACAACTCCAACTGAAGTGAACGAGAACTATGGATGTTCAGCACCGCTGAAAAATCAGTCCCTTTATCTGTCTGTGCCTCAGTTCTCATCTGAAAAGTAGGCATAATAATGCTTCCTTACCTTACAAGGCTGTTGTGAGGATAAAGTCATTAATGTTTGAGAAGCATTCAGTTACTATAGCAGCGGGGGCCCATAGGAGTTCAGGGATAGCTAGAAAGAGAAGCAAATGTTTTTCAAAATAAAGTTATTTAGGCAGTTTCTGTAGAGGACCTTTTCTGACTGGCTAGGTTATAAGTGTTCAAAATATAATTTATTACATTTTTCTCACCTCCTAAGGAGGCACTGTCATACTCAGAGGACAGAAATTTAACCTGCCTTCTATTTGTTTGAAAAGTTCACAAATGTTATATTTGTGAGTGAAAGAGCAGTGTAAGCCTGAATGATGCTATACCAAACATAGAACAAGACAAAATCCCAGCAACCAAAAATCCTATGAGTTTACTCAAATACAACACATTAAAACACCAGTTTGGATGCAAGATGGAGCTATGTCAGTGGTGGGAGACATTAATTTATTTTTTCTTTAAAAACACACACATTTAAAAGATAAAGCAATGCTGGCAGTGCAGTATGCACAAATAAACCTACACTGACAAACTAGGAGGTGATCACAGTAGAGGAAAGTATAAATTCTAGTATGGAAATGGATTTCATTTTTCAGCTTAGCATAATTACAAACAAGAATGAGAGCAATTTATTATACTACTAATACATTTGATATTTAATGTATATAGTAGGTGGAAGCCTTTGAAGGTAATTCTCACTTGTTCTTTAGGCAAAAGTGATTGTATGGTATCAGGATGGGGAAATGGACAGTTCTCCTCCACCCCCACTTTTCCCTTTTCTCTCATTTGTTTTTCCTCTTTACTTTGTTGCTCTCTTTGGAACCATAGGGTCTATTGCTCATGGTCAGCTGCAGAGAAGGCATTTAATAGCTTTTTGTGCACTGGTTTGCATTCTCTCAGTGTAATATGTGGTAGTTCTGTTTTGTCAGATTGTACTTCTAGAAAGATTTCCACCACACTGAATAATAATTGGGTACATATTGTGACAGGGTCAGGCCAGATGGCTATAGGAGAGTAATTTTTTTTTAGCAAAAGATGTTTTTATTTGCATAACACACTTACAAAGTAAAAACAGCAGCATATGCAATGTGTAACACAGCAACCAATCACAATTGTTTTCTCATTAGCTTCAGGGGAGGGACATGTTCAAGCTTGCCCGGGCCCAGAGCAGGGGGCTTCCTCGACTCTCATGGTCTTCCACCCTTCCGAGTTACCTGGTGGCCCAGAGCGAGGGGGCTTCATCAACTCTCAAGGTCTGCCACCCCCTCGAGTTACCTGGCGCCATGCCCAGTGTCACCAACAATTCCCTCCTCTGAAAGCACCCAACAAGAGGGGCAGGCTGTGGGGTGGACAACCCGGGGGGGGAGGCACGTGCACCCACGTGTGAAAGGACCCCTCTAAGGTGGTGGTGTCCGCAGCAGCAATGGCTGGGGCTGGGGTCCCTTACTCTCTCCCCCAATCAAAGGGTCAGACAAAGGGACCCGGACGGGGACACTGAGCAGAGAACCTCAGACAGCGCCCACCGCTCCTCAAAAGCATCAAGAGAGTCAGTGGACGCCGCCCAGAGGAACTCCGCCCGGATATGTGAATGGACTGAGGATCGGAAAACGGCCCCAGAGTCACAGGAAACTCCATCGGCCAACCTCCTCTGTCTGGTTTTATAGATGGCCATTTTAGCCAGGGCCAGGAGGAGGTTAACTAGGAGATCCCGCGACTTTGTGAGGCCACGGAGCGGGAGTGCATAAATAAAAAGGTGAGGGGAAAAATGCAACCAAAAACATAATAGGAGATTTGTGAGGAGCTGGAACAGGGGCTGAAGCCTGGCGCACTCCAAATATACGTGCGCCAGGGTTTCCCTCACACCACAAAAGGGACAAGTATCTGGGACGGGGGTGAACCACGCCAAGTACGTGCCCGTGCTCACAGCTCCATGAAGGAGCCGCCAACTGATGTCCCTGACGGGCCTCGGAACCAAGGTGGAATATAGGCTGGCCCACCAGGGCTGCTCACCCTCCAAAGATGGCAGAAGGTCTCGCCACTTTGTGTCGGGGCGGGACACTAGGGTGAGGGCGTGAAGGGTGTGGAGCACGAGCATGTATAGATGTTTCCTCGGCGCAGTTTGGAAGCATACCGGCTGCAGTTCATGCAGCTGGTTCGCAGTGAACGGGTGAGGGGGTCGATTGGGTCTATGGGGCAGGGGTCCAATTAAAAGGTCCGGCAGGCCTGGGGTAGAGGGTGGGCAGGGCTTGCCCTCGAGCAGGACCCGATCGAGGTAAGCTCTAGCAGTGGGCAGCAAAGCGGCCTTCACCTCCTGAAGTACGCGCCAGGGGGTACGAGGTCTGGAGAGCCCCATGCGCCGAGCGAGCATCAGAGGATCCAGCCAGTCTCCCCGGTCGTAGTCCAGGAGGTCTCCGACTCTCATGACTTCTGCCAGGATCAAGCTCTGGCGCACCGAGCGGGACTCCGCCACCTCCACACGGAGCTGGGGGTTGTGTAGCAGGGGCTCCGCGAGGAGATCTGCCCCCTCGGTGGCTGCCACGGACCTGGTTGTTAAAAACCATTTCCAAGTCTGGAGGAGGTCCTGGTAGAAAACCAGCAGCCCGGAGAGGTCTCGTGGAAGACCTCCCGGACAGAGATAAAAGAGCTGAGGGTCATATCGGAGCCCTCGGATGCGGCGCAGGATGGCGTGCACCAGTATGCTCCACGCCGAACTGCCTGCACTGTAAAGGAGCCTCTGTAGGGCCTGGAGGCGGAAGACGCAGACCTGAGTGTGCAGACACTTCAGGCCCTGTCCTCCTTCCTTCAGGGGTAGATGAAGAACCCCTACAGGGGCCCAGTGCATTCCTGACCAAAAGAACCCCAGAATCGATGTCCGGAGGTTGGTCAGGAAACCCGGGGCCAGGACCAGGGTGTTGAGCCGGTACCAGAGCTTGGACAGGACTAGTTGATTAAGCACCAGCGCTCTCCCACGAAGGGAGAGACATCAGAGTAGTCCCGTCCATTTCCGGAGCCACTCTATCACCCTGCCCTCTAAATTTTCCCAGTTCTCCGGTGGAGAGGGATGCGTGGCAGAAAGGTAAACGCCGAGGTAGAGCAGCGGACCCGCGCTCCACCGGATGGTCTGAAGCGCGGGTGGGAGGGAGCTCGCCTGCCGCCAGTCTCCTACCGCCAAGCCAGAGCTCTTGACCCAGTTGACCCGGGCAGAGGAGGCTGCTGAATAGATGGTCTGGCAAGCCTCCACCCACGCCAAGTTGCCTGAGTCCTGGACCACGAGGAGCATGTCATCAGCGTACGCTGACAGGACCAGCCACAGCTCCGGCTCCCGCAGCACCAACCCTGTCAACCTCCTGCGGAGGAGGCAGAGGAAGGGCTCAATCTCCAAAGCGTACAGCTGGCTTGAGAGGGGGCACCCCTGCCGTACTCCTCGCCCGAAGCTGACCGGTTCGGTCAGGGTCCAGTTGAGCTTAACCAGACACTCTGCGGAGGTGTACAGCACCCGGAGAAAACCCACAAACTGGGGTCCGAAGCCAAATGCTCGCAGAGTGTCCAGGAGGTAACTGTGGTCCACCCTATCAAATGCCTTTTCCTGATCTAGGGACAGGAGGGCGAACGACAGACTGTCTCTACGCCCGAGTTCCAAAAGGTCCCGAACCAGAAATAGGTTATCAAAGATACTGCGGTCCGGGACAGTGTAGGTCTGGTCTGGGTGGATCACGTCCACCACCACAGACCCTAGCTGCAGCGAGATTGCTTTTGCTACGATTTTGTAGTCCGTGATGAGGAGCGAGACGGGACACCAATTTTGTAAATCACAGAGGTCCCCCTTCTTTGGCAGTAAGGCGAGCACAGCTCACCTGCATGAAAGAGGGAGGACCCTGCTCTGCAGAGACTCGGCCCAGATGGTGACTAGGTCTGGGCCGAGGACGTCCCAAAACACGCGGTAGAACTCCATGGTCAGCCCATCCATGCCTGGAGACTTATTAGTGGGCATACGACGGAGGGCTTCCGAGAACTCGGCCAGAGTGAGAGGCAACTCTAGCTGGTCTCAGTCGCTTGCGCTGACCATAGGGATCTCCTCCCAGAGCACTCTGCAAGCACCAGGGTCGGTAGGATCCGGGGAGAAAAGACTTGCGTAGAAGGCTCGGGCCCTCCCGCACATCTCCACTGGTTCTGTGAGGGGGGTGCTGTCTTCTGCCAGAAGGCAGGTGACGTGTTTCTTGGCTCCCCTCATTTTCTCCAGGTCATAGAAGAAGCGGGAGCCGCGATCCATCTCCTGAAGGAGGAGGATGCGGGATCAAACAAAGGCGCCCCAGGCCCGATGGTCCTCGAGGGCCTGGAGCTCCTCCCACATCTCCCGGCACGCTCCGCAGAGGAGCGGGTCCTTGGGGCTGGCGGCCAGATGCCTCTCCAGCTCTAAGACCTCCCGTTCCCACTGCTCTATCGCCGCATTTCTCCGTCGGCTGGTGCCCTGGGTGTAGTTGTGGCAGAAAAGCCTGGCGCGCACCTTCCCAAGGTCCCACCATCGCCGCGCCAAGGGAAAGGCACGCCGCTGCCCTTGCCAGGCCAGCCAGAATTCCCGGAAGAACGTCACGAAGCCCTCATCCTCCAACAGGCTGTTGTTAAAATGCCAGTAGGCCGGCCCCAGCCTCTCCGCACAGAGGGAGGCTGTCACGGTGGCTAGATGATGGTCAGAAAATGGGGCCAGCCGAATGCTGGAGGAGTGGGCTCGTGAGAGATGGAAGCGTGATAAATAAATGCAGTCCAACCGGGAGTGGCTCAACCGACGGGCTTCCACCCGGTCAAAGGTGAATGTGGAAGTGTCATCCGGGTGGTGGTCGCGCCAGATGTCCACTAGGGAGTGATGTTCAACTATCTCCCGGAGGGTGTCCACGGTGGCCGGGCTCTGCTCGGTCCCTGAGCAGTCCTGTTCCTCGAGGGTGGTATTAAAGTCCCCTCCCAGGACCAGGCACTCGTGAGAATCTAAGGTGCCAAGGAAGGCAGATGCCCGCTGGTAGAATTGCAGCCGCTCTGGGCCCGATGTTGGGGCATAGACGTTAACGAGGTTAACCACGAGCCCCTCCATACAGACCTGGAGATGCAGCAGACGACCTGGCACGGCCTCGGTGACCCCTAGCACCTCGGGCCGCAGGTCGGGGGAGAACAGGGTTGCCACTCCAGCCTGTCGAACTGTGGCATGGCTAAAGTAGACCCTGTTCCCCCACTCCAGCCATCAACTGTCTTCGGCAGTCGGGTCCGTATGGGTCTCCTGCAGGAAAACCACAAAGTACCCTCCCTCCCGAAGGAAGGAGAGCACCTGGGACCTGCGGAAAGCCATCCTACAACCCCGGGTGTTCAACGTTGTAATGGTGAGAGGTGTCTGGAGAGGGTCGGGGTGGTCCTCACTGGCAGGGACGCTCGCATCTCCCAGCGGGCCGCACAGCAGTCTGTGACCCATCCCGTAGGTGAGTAATTGTTCACAGAAGATGTGGACCCACCAGTAGGCCACGGCATCCTGCTTTCCCATCCCTTTACCTTCCCCCATGAGGGCTCTTGTGGCCCGGAGGATTTGAGAAAAGTCCTCCCATCGCTGGAGAGCAAGTTGTACCTTGTTGCGGGAGCCACGCACATCCTCTAAGAGCTTCCGCAGCTCTTCTCGCAGCTCATGAGGGGGTGGGGTTACGATTTCCCGGTTGTTCCCCAGCGGGGCCCCTGGTGCAGCCCTGTGGTCCACTAAAACGGACAAGCAGGGTGCGGACCCCCGACAGGGTGCCTGATGGGCTGGAGCTTCTAGGCCCGCCTCAAGCTCTGGGGCAATAGGGGGCGGTGGAGGGAAAATAGCAGCTCCTAATGGGTCGGGGCAGGAAAACACAAAGGCTGCTCCCTGGGGGTCATCAGTTGGGAAAGGGAAGGAGACAGCCCCGGGGCAACAATGACATTGCAGGAGGTAAATTGCATAGGGGTAGGGGGCAGGGGCAGAGGGGAGGTTCTGGGTTTTGGGAGGCAAGCAGCTGGATGGTGGCGCCTCCTGATCAGGCTCAAGGGTTAAGGGGGTGGGGAGGGAGTTCTCTGTGACACTGGGCGCGCGCTCTGTGGTGAATTTAGCGGCCACAGCATCAGGAGGTGGATTATCTTCTGTAGGGCCCCTGCCCGGGAAGGAAGTCAATTGCTCCGCACCAATGGGGGCTGCCCCTGGTGACTCGTGCCCCGGCCGCGTGGCACCGGCTGTCACCTGAGCAGGGTCAGTGGTCGTCAGCGGGGTGCCATCAGCAGCTGGGTTGGTGGAGGAGTCCAGGGGCTCCTCGGAGGTGGGAGCAGAAGCAGCAGTTCAGGGGAGGGAGCATGGGGAAAAGAAGGGTGGAGTGAGGTTGCCCAGATTGAGATTTGCTGGCAAAAGGTCATCCTCCCCCTGGGCAACCGGGGTCAGATCTAAGGCCTCAATCTCCTCGAACATGGAGGAGAGGACACTTTCCACCGCCCCGGGGTTCTCCCTGCCGGCACCCGCCACGACAGTTGCCTCAGGGTTCACGGGGGCTTCGGGTAGCGTCAGGACAGAAGGGGCTTCCTCGAGGGTCTCGGAGGGGAGGGTCTCCCGTGGAGGGGAGATACTACCCTCCGGTGCTGCCACGTCTTTCCCGGCTGACACCGGTGGATGGGACGCACTCATGGGCAAAGCAGAAGGTTCGGCATCGGTGCCCCCCTTCCTGGTCTTCCGGGGGGCCTCCGCCTTGGGTAGATGAGGCGGAGCTTGAGCCTTCCGCTTGCCTCACTTCCCCTGGACTAGGGCCCAGCCCTCCATGGCATCATCTGGGGGCTGGTTAGCAGGGGTTGTGTCAGGGGGTAAAGGCGATGGCTCAGGGACTTGAGGGGGGAACGGTGGGGCAGCATAAGGGAGGGAGGATTCTCCCTGGGGCAGGCTCTCTCCCATGCCTGGTGGTATCTCTGCCACACCCTCCTCCATAGGCCCCGCAAGATTGTCAGCAGCGAGGGCAGGGCTCTCCTGCTCATCTGGGCGTTGTAGAGGAGGTGCCTCTTGGGCCTGAGTGGGAGTAGCAGTGGTCTGAAGAGGAGGGGGGGGTGGGTTCGGGTACCGGGCAGCCAGGGGCATCGGCAATGACGGGGCCGATGTCCTGCCGGGTCTCGGGGATCCTAGGTGCCCCTCCTTGCCGGGCTAAGGGGCAGTCCCACTGGGCTTCCCCCGTGGAAAAGTACACCCAGTAACAGGCCCCCTGGTGGGGGACTAGGAAGGACCCTTCAAGCACCACTCCATCATGCGCCGCCGACGGCAGTAAAAGTTGCACTTGCAGGCGGAATGAAAAAATGTGACGGAGGGTAGGGTCCTTGCAGCCCAACGGGAGAGGGCTGATAACAGAAACAGGATTTCCCAGGGTGGAAAGGGCAGGTAGCAGGGCAGCATTGGGAAGAAAAGGAGGGACAGAGGTCAGGACCAGGTGGATGCCCAGGTCCTCTAGCGGCTGTAGGGGGACAAACACCCCCCCCCCCACTGTCAGGCCCCTCTCCACCGCTTCCTGGGCGGCAGCCTCCGATGCGAAGAAGAAAACGACCTTCCCATACATTTTGGAGGCCGCCACAATGGCCGAGGGCCCCACCACCCTCGCCAACGCCCGCACGTAGCTCTCCACGTGGGGCGAGGTGGGCACCAAGAGGCATCGGACACCGTGCTTCCTTGTCATGGTGGGAAAGGGGCCCTGGCCACTATTGATGGTGGCGGAGGCGGTGGGCGGGAGAGATGACGAGGTGGCAAGTGGGGGGGCTGCCACCGCCCGGGCATATGTCCTGGGGGCTGAGGGAGGGACATCCGCAGAGCTGGTGGAGGGGGCAGCGGGGGAGGATGCCGTGGTCGGTGGCGGGGCTGCAGCAGGGGGAGTGGCCCCTGCCATGGAGGGCCCGGTGGTTTTAGCGGGGCCCTTCCCCTTCTTCTTGCTCTGGCCTTTCCCGCAGGCTGGGGGGGCTTCCCTAGAGTCTGGGGAGGCGATGGGCATGGCAGCGGCAGAGGTCACCCCAGTGCCCTCCGTTGCCGATGCCCCAGCGGGGGCGGTGGCAGGTGTTTAACAGGAGTTGGGGTCAGGTAGAAAGGGACAAATTGCAGGATGAGCAGTTCGGGGGGGGGATGTGGGGGCACATGAACCACTGTATGCTTGTCCAGAGAGTCCTGTTTGGTTGGCTGGTGCTTCTGGCCCACACGGTGAAATCTGCGTGAGCAGCTAAGTCCAGAGGCAGATGTTAAACAGTCAGCAAAGACAGTGGAGGAGGCAGTTGTGAAGATGGTAGTGTGGGGGTTGGGAGGACATAGATGGATCGGGGGGCAGCTCCGTGCCACACCCCCTGTGTCCCTACAAACACAGTCACAACACAGTCAAGGCCTCCCCCCACACAAGAGCACAGTTCGAAAGTTACTCAGTCTTGGGCCCCCTCCACAGCGATTTGTAGATTCCCCGGGCGGTGTTCCTCCGGTAGACGGCTGTTTCTCTGTCTGTTCTGGGCTTTCTTTTTCTCATTCCAGGATGCCGGAGCAGATGATAAGAAATTCTCTCAGCCAGAGACAGGTCCACAGACAAACAGCAAGCTGCTGGGTCTGGGGGCTGGGTCCTTCCACTCCCCCCCTCTGGGGAAGCGGGCCTGCAGGCCTCCCCTCTCTCAGGGGGGTGGGTTTCAGCTGGAGCGGCAGCAGCGTCCGAGGGCGGGCGGGGGTTGGGAGGGGTTAACAGCCGGCCAGCGGCCGGCCAGCACTCTAACAACAGTAGAGAAAGAAAAAAAAACCAACAAAAGGAAAAAAAGGGGGGAGAGCGTCTGGCCCGGTCAGGGGGAAGCCGAAAGCAGGGGCAAAAAGCAAGGAAAGCCCAGGCTAGAGGGCAGCAGCAGGAGAGCAGGCTAAGTAGGTCCCTTTTCCCTGGGTAAGGTAACAGGGAAGGTTCGAGAACAATCAGGAACCTTCTGGAGACAATTAAGACAGGCTGATTAGAACACTTGCAGCCAATCAAGAAGCTGCTAGAATCAATTAAGGCAGGCTAATCAGGGTTTTAAAAAGGAGCTCACTTCAGTTTGTGGTGTGCGTGTGAGGAGCTGGGAGCAAGAGGCACTAGGAGCTGAGAGTGAGAAGGCGGACTGTTGGAGGACTGAGGTGTACAAGCATTATCAGACACCAGGAGAAAGGTCCTATGGTGAGGATAAAGAAGGTGTTGGGAGGAGGCCATGGGGAAGTAGCCCAGGGAGTTGTAGCTGTTGCACAGCTGTTCCAGGAGGCACTCTAGGCAGCTGCATTCCACAGGGCCCTGGGCTGGAACCCGGAGTAGAGGGCGGTCCCGGGTTCCCCCCAAATCCTCCCAACTCCTGGTCAGACACAGGAGGAGTCGACCTGGACTGTGAATTCAGAAAAACGGCCAAGCTGAGGGCTGCCGTGAAGCTCCAAGGCAAGCAAATCCGCCAATAAGTGCAAGATCGACCAAGGTAGCTCAGGAACTTTGTCACAATATATAGCACGTTTGAATCTTAGGGATCTGAAGCACTTTGTAAAATGCACACTCACCAAAACTGCATTCCAAGCCACTGAAATGCATTTCTCTCTGTGGTTGAGGAAGGCAACTACCCAGTGCATAGCATTCTGCAGAACAGGAAGTAGAAGGAAAAAGCTTGTCCAGTGACAGAGGCAAACACCGACCCTTAGAAATCTTTAATGACCATATAGAACAGATAGAGCCTCAGTTTGACAGAATATCAGTGTCCTTCTAAACACTTCTTGTTGGCATAGTTTCTAGTGCTGTAAGTGAACCAAGTAGCAGCCAGAGGAGCTTCAGCTCCTCTTCCAAAATTGCTATAATCCTTATTTGCATGCATTTGGACCAACCAGCAGACTCCTCTGGAAACTGAAAGTGTTTCCACCCGTTCCTTTGGAGCAGGCAATTTTGGATTTAAAATTTAGTAGAACTTTTAGGAATTACCTTTGTTTCCTTTTCCATCCTATCCAAATGCCAGGAGAATGTCATTCAAAGCAATAGTGGTCATTGTCAGGGAACAAGATATATAAATAATCCTTTCATTGCCTTAGAAACAGCCCTTTTCTCCTGACTGTTCCCTAGAGGCCCATAAACCTCCTGGATACTTTTGTATTAGGAACTGTATTTATTATTTGAGCAGAATCTGGCCCCTGTTCAGTTAGAGCAGCATCAGTCCAGAATAACTCCACTGAAGTTAAGAGTTTTACTCTGTATTTACACTGGTATAATGGGAAGCAGAATCAGGCCCCATGGCTTCATCTGTTCTTTCATATTTTTATAGGCTGCAATTTATTTATTGGAAAAACTAAACCAGAAAACAGAACTAAAAACTTCACACTTAGTAATTATTTTTGCTGTTAGACATTACACAATATGTAATTAAATGAAGGCATAAGGATTTTGTTCTACTCTTGCAAAACACAGCACAGCTTTTGTGTAAATGAATCCACACTTGCTATGGGCTGTCTCCTCCTATTTGATGCCACTAGTGCTAAATCCTGAGGCCCACCTTTCTGAACTTCTTGCAAAATGCAGTCTAGAACTGAACTGGGCCAGCACAAGTTGCATATTTTGTGCTTCCTTTAATGATTAAATAAATTTTTATTTCCTTCGGAAATGACGATGTTTGTTACTCATGGCCAACACCAAAACAAAATAGATTCTAGTTGTTGTAACAGAAACTTGAGCTGAGAGCTTTTTGCAACTTGTCCTTTTTTAACTAAACAATTAAAATGTAAGTACATAGTTAACCCAGTTTAACACACCTTTATTGCCTGAGGAAAAAAAAACCTTGAGTGTATGTACTCTAATATTGGACTAAATAATACTGCAGCATAGTGCACATCAACTGCACTCCTTCAATGTGACATCTGACAGAAACCAAAATAAATAACCAATAATATGATGAGTATGGGTCTTCATTTTTTAAGGCAACAGTTGGGGTGAGCATACCTTTGGAGCAGAGGGGTGGGGTGATGGAATTTTTGCAGTTATTTTATAATTTGCATTCTGCACTTACTTGCATAAATAAAAATATGCTTCACTAAAAAGATGACCTGTTTCAGAAAAGTAGGGATATATTAGGAATTCCCATTGGACTTAAATTATCTCGGCTTGGGCCTGGATCCTACAAGATACTGAACCCTCTGGTGCTGATCCAGCAAAGCATTTAAGCATGAGCTTAGATTTAAACAGTTGAATAATCTCACTGCCACTCCTCACATGTTTAAAGTTAAGCAGGTGTGTAAGTGTTTTGCTGGATCAGAGCCATTTATATTGGAAGCCAAACTTGCTCATGCAACACCCCCTCATCCCCCAGCTGTCCTGGTGTTCAGAGAAGCACAAAGTTGGCCCGCGGAACATATTACTTAAGGTTTTGGATGAAAGACAATGGCCCTGATCTTCAAGTTCTGCAGAGCGACGCTCAGCACTCCCCATATCCTGGAGCCAGTGCTAGTACAGAACTTTTACCATGTTTAAATTGGACCATTTATTCCTGCTTTCTGTTTCTTAGCTACATTCTAATCCATTACACTACTTTACCTCTCACACAAAAACTGCTTAATTTTCTTTTCCTTGTCTTGCTGCCATCCTTTTTTTTTTTCATCAAAGTTAAGAAGATTAGATTATCTGGTCACAAATATTCATATTTCCTCCAGAAATTTAAACAACTATTACTCATATTGGGCTGGATTCTGATTTAATTTATATGGGTAGATATCAAGTCAGGAATAACTCCAGTGAAATCAATGGAGTTAAAACTGATGTAAATGAGCTAAGAATTGCACCAAAGGAGATGTTTACTAGCTACAGAAACCATACACTGAACACCAACTTTCCTCATAAGTTGACTTTTTGACCTTGTTCCACCTACTACTACATTTCTACTTGCCTGCCATTTTAATTCTTTTTGGCAAATCCGTGAATAGCAGAAGGTAATGGAAAGTTGGTGAATTTGGAGAAAATTAGGCATGTCAGAAATATCCCAGTTAAACTAAAGAACATAGTGTAGGCTACTGGTTACAGAAAACGGCTGCGACCTGGGGAGCTCCTGGGTTCAAATATGACCTGAGCAACTAACTCACTTGGTGACCATCTTGAGCCTCAGCCAATCCAGCTATAAAATTGGATAAGAGCAGCAAGATATGTTTTATAAAATTCTGCTTCCTCCATTCTCATAGCAAAGATTTTTAAAAGCATAAAAAGTGCCTCAGTAGAATTCAAAATCAAACAGGAAAAGTTTCTTATCTTAGTCATAAGATCTTATTTTTTTTAAGTTTCATTTCTCCTTGAATGCAGAACAATGCTTAAAAATAGTTTTCCAAGTGTCTTCAAAAGATGTAGTTAATTAACTTCTTAATCTTTTTTTATTGAGGAATGAATTGCACCCTTTACAACAAATTCTTACATCTCATAGAGCCACATGTAGGTTCAAAAATAAGATATGGGAGAATAAATGTACAAATATTTTTACATTCTATTTTTAACAACATTTCAGTCAAATCTCCTATTTCTCCTCTTAAAATATCCTCAGATGAGATGCCTAATAACCTGATCTCATATTTACTCTTTCAACTCAGTTTATTTTAAATGCTCTTTGCTCCATTGATGCCAATAGTATGGTCAGGGTAGGGACTTTATCCTCAGAGACTTATATGGTAACAGTCCATCTGTATTCTGCTCTTGATGTCAATGAGCGCTCGACATGTATAGGGAGAGCACAACAGAGAAGCTGACTGCTGCTGGGCAGGTTTTGCCCTTGAATTTCAGTTGGGTTTTACTATTTCTCCCTGGGTTTTAGAACAGCTACCATTTTTAAAGAAATTAATGTCATAGATTCATGGCAGGTCTTCTGAAGATACAATTGGCTCAAGACTAGTGAGGGTATCTGGTGAATGGGTGTTACATGAACTGTAGATTTTGTTAGATGAGGTCATATGGCTACTGTACTCTCTTGATATAGTGCAAGCAATGGAGTGAACATAATTTCTATACTCTGATTATCTTCATGTTTGGGAGAGTTTAGAGACACCTGACTAGATGGGCTATTACCACTACAATACTGCTTGAGTGATTCTCTTGGAAGTGCTTATTTCTGAAGCGATATATCCCAGTATGGCATCACATTATTACTCAAAGCTGATTAAAAATACTTTCAGAATGCATGTCAATCTATTTCTCTAGGTTCTTAGACAGCACCTATCACTGTGGTTATTGAGAACATGCATTTTGCCATCTAAAAGCTCAGCCACTACTATGCAATCTCCTATGTGGGTAGATAGGTTATTTAGTTTAAAGAGTTTGAGCTATGTCACTGCATATCCATCTCCAGTCAAGTCTGAGGGGAGGGCTAACTGGCTAAGATAAAATAAGAACTAATTCCAACTCAATAACAGCCTTTCTGAAGTATGAAGAAGAGGTGTTTTTTTTGTTTGTTTGTTTGTTTTTAATTTTAGCCCCCTTCTCTGAATTTCCTGGTTTTCATTTGGACCAAAAGTAGAAACACAACAAGGAGGCCCCTCTGTATGATATTTCCAACCCAGACAAAGTCAGGAAATACTGGAAGCCTCATTCTCCCAATTCTCATGACATTTCCATCTAAATTTCCAGCCCAAATAGTTCTAGATAAGTACAGACAAACTTAGGTGAGATATGCTAGAGGATATTAGGTAGTGGTTTAAGCTCCTGGCTTGAAATACTTAGAATTCTAAATCAACAACTTAAAACGCTGGCAAAGTTGTCACAGCCCTTTGCCTTTCTGGAAGCAGATACATTTACTCCATTAGTAAGCTGTGTGGCTTTTTGGATAAGACCTTAAAAACAGCTGGTCAGGAATTTTTTGATGAAATGGGAGAGGAAAAATTTTTGAAATATCAAATTCTTGAGAGACAGGAAAACCATTTCCTGTCCAGATCTATTTAAAAACCAAAGTCTGGTCTGCTTTCCATTAAAGATTTTATAGCATTTTATGAAGGAGATGGAGTTTGCAGTGATATTGATAACCATAATTTCCACTCCCTTCCCACAACATAATTTGTAGATTGGTTGTCTACCTAGCTGCTTCCCCTTTACTCCTAAGCATTAAGGGCTTGATCCTGCACCTTCAAGTCAATGTGAATTGAGCAGGAGTAATATCAAGACCTTCATTTGACACGGTATGTATATAGTCATAAAATCACTTAGGCTGAAGGACCCAAAATAAATAAAATATTATTGGTTGAACTTTAATATTTACATCCAAACCAAACCAAACTATGGTACATGCAGAAAATGTTTATTTAGATGCCCATGTTCCTTAAGCATTGCTAGCAAATATTTAAATTAAGGAAACCCATTCTGTGAAGCTGGGATAGCAGCTAGTGCAAACTCAGTTTCTATTCTTAATAAAGTTTTTATTAAATAACTCATTATAAGAAAAAAACATGTGTGCTCTTATCCTTTAGCTCTATGCTCAATGCTTTGCTCAGATAACAGGTATCATACTTCAAAAATCTCATTTTCTAAACATAGAAAAATTTTACATTTGTTCCCATCAGCTGTACTTCCACAGGAGTTTATCAGTCTTCATTCTGAATTGTCACTATCTCATCCTATGCACCTTTATGAAAAAAATACTACTGTAATGATCCAGAACACTGCAGGACCTGATTCCCTGCTGCTCTGCACCAGTCAAGTGTAAACTGCTACCATGCTAATTTGGTAGAGCTTCACACCCAGTTTGCACCACAGTAAATGTGCATGACAATGGGAGAATCAAGCCCTGCAGGATGAAACCCTGGCCCCATTGAAGTCAATGGCAAAACTCCGTTTGACTTCAATGGGGCCAGAATTTCACTCATAGCGTTTACAGTAACAATACACTGCAGTGTTTTGAGATATTATTTTAGAATGCTATAGTATTCTTTACAAGGTAACTTCCTCTCCATTCCTCTCCATCTCTCAGGGATGAATCCCTCAGTGCCTGTGTAATATGTAAAAATAGGGTTTAAATCCCTTTAAATACTTTGTGAGCCCTCCAGCGGTGCTCACTATGTCCTGTGTTTTAGAAGTCACCAGAAACCAATCAAAACACCAGTATGTGTAAGCCTTGCATGTTTGTATGTAGTTAGTAAACAATTATTTGGGACCCAATTCTGCTTGTGCAGCTTCTTCATATTGTTGGTTTTGTGTAAGAGTAAAAGACAACAGTTTGGCACAACATTTCCATTTCTCCCGGATTACAATATTGTTTCTCTTTCCTTCCTTTTTTCCTGCACACACACACACACACACACACACACACACATATCCTTGGTCTATTTTACTCTAACTCTCATTTGTATTTTTAAATAGTTCGGTATGTTGCTATGGGTTTGTTGGTCCCATGATATGATACACACGAGGTGGCTGAGGCAATATCTTTTGTTGGACCAACTTCTGTTAGAGGAAGGGACAAGGTTGTCTCTTTAAATAGTTGGGAGGCCGTTCCCTTCTTCTGCCCCTCAGAGAAGCAGCTGGTGCATGAATGTCTGACTACTACTCTAGGCTAAATTTTCTCTCCTCTTACATGGCTAGCCCTATTCCCACCACCACCACAGCTTTCTAAGTATATTAGTGGTATTTATTGAACATTTTCATGACTAAAGTACATATAGACTTGAATTGGTTGGGAATAGTCTGTGAAAATGTTGTTTCAATGGAAAATGTGGTTTCAGCAAAACTAAGATTTTTAGTTTTGGGTCAGTTCAAGGCTGACTTCCATCTGCCTGAGCTGCTGCGGTGCATCATCTGAGTTGCACTTAAGGTGCCTCATGCCACCATTCTCCGCTACAGGCCAGACTCCCTCGCTGGATTATTTCTCCCATGATCCATCATCCTTTCCCATCTGGTTCTCCCACCACAGTTCACCATGGGAGTCCTGTGACTACAGTGCATGATGGGAGATCTTGCATTGTTTAATAGAATAATGTGGTATTAAGTTTTCTTCTAATTTATTTTTTAAATTTAAAATAGTTTTCAAATACAATCAATCCAACACACTATTGGAACAGGTAGGTCTCATATATGAGGCAATGGCAATTGTCAAAAATGAGGTGGTCAGTGGAGAAGCATATAAATGTGTTCATACTGTTATGCAAAGTCTCTATTCTAACTACTTATTAATTATTATTATATTCCCCCTGGTGATAATTAGGACGGCTAAAAACTTTTCTTACAAAAGGAAAAAAGGTCATTCAGTTATCTTTGCTATGCTTCTCCCTTCTGAAAAATGGCTCTTAAAGGTCCCCTTGGCCAATTAGTGATGTGTTATCAGTTTTCAACCTAAAATTCCCAAACAGATTAAAGAGTTAAGTCTGAAATGGCATTATTTAATTACAGCATTACACAAATGTCTTTCTATATCTATCCTATTTTAATATTAGAGAACAGTTGTTTTCATACTACTGAAGTGAAACTGGATATAAATGAGCTATTGAGAATTCAAGTATCCATTGTTTTACAGGAACATCCCTTTGAGTAAATGCCTTCCATGAACTATGTATTAAAACTCTATTGCTCAGAATCTCCCTTACAAAGTTTAGCCCAATGTAGGGCTAAGGAAACTGAGTTTGCATTTTCAGAGTTTCACTACAATTCTTCAATGTGCAGCAGCAGTCAAAAAAGTGAACAGAATGTTGGGAATCGTTAAGAAAGGGATAGATAACAAGACAGAAAATATCATATTGCCTCTATGTTATGCCCACATCTTGAATACTGCATGCAGATGTGGTCGCCCCATCTCAAAAAAGATATATTGGAATTGGAAAAGGTTCAGAAAAGGGAAACAAAAATGATTAGGGGTATGGAACGGTTTCCATATGAGGAAAGATTAATAAGACTGGGACTTTTCAGCTTGGAAAAGAGACGACTCAGGGGGGATATGATTGAGGTCTATAAAATCATGACTGGTGTGGAGAAAGTAAATAAGGAAGTGTTATTTACTCCTTCTCATAACACAAGAACTAGGGATCACTAAATTAAATTAATAAACGGCAAGCAGGTTTAAAACAAACAAAAGGAAGTATTTTTTCACACAATGCAGTGAACCTGTGGAACTCCTTGCCAGAGTATGTTGTGAAGGCCAAGACCATAACAGGGTTTAAAAAAAGAACTAGATAAATTCATGGAGGATAGGTCCATCAATGGCTATTAGTCAGGATGAACAGGAATGGTGTCCCTAACCTCTGTTTGCCGGAAGCTAGGAATGAGTGACAGGGAATGGATCACTTGATGATTACCTGTCCCGTTCATTCCCTCTGGGGCACCTGTCATTGGCCACTGTTGGAAGATAGGATTCTGGGCTAGATGGACCTTTGGTCTGACCAAGTACGACCGTTCTTATGTGGGGGACAAGATTTGCTCCAATATACAAACAGTAGAAGGTTCAGCCACTGAACCCACTGACGTCAGATGTATCCATCTGAGGGCATGCTCCACGAGTCCCTCCACTAATCACTGCTCCCAGAAGATACATTACAATCAACATTGAAGTACATGGGGAATTTCTGCAGAGTTGACTGAAAAAAGAGGTCATACTACAGAGAACATTTGTCTTCTCTTTGTACTGCTGGTTCTTTTCCAGTTATGAATACTAATTCCCAAGGAGAGGGTTTCCAAAAGGTGGGGAGGAAGATGCCATAAACATTACATTCCCTAGTTAAATGGCTCTCATCTGGGCTTTGTCACAACTCTGTTCCCTCAGCTTGCAGAAACAGAGAGAACAATCTTACCCTGTTATCGGGGAGAATCTAATTCACCCACCTGGGGGAAGTAGAGCTGGGTGATATTTTTGACTGACACTTTATTTTTATTGACAAAGAATGCAGATTCAGCCACACCAAAACATTGCCAAATTGCTCATTTTTCCTGTCTGGTTTGAAATGACTGTTCAAAAAACAATTTTTTTAAAAAAATTCAAAAACATTTACAAATGCTCAAAATAAAAAAAAAAGGTTTTGTTTTGGGTCAAACAAAATATTCAGTTGACCCAAACCAAACTGTTTTTAAGCTTTTCAAAACTGCCCATGAACTGAAAAGTCCATCATTCACCCAGCGCTGGTGTAAGGCCTGCAGCACAGGGTACAAATATGGGCACTTGATATTTGGTGGGTGGAGGCTTGTTTTTCAACATTCCACAAAAACATTCTAATTGACGATTTCATTGTATATTGAAAACACCAAAAACAACATACCGAATAAATAATGTATTTGCAGTGCTATTACCAGTTTGGTGAGTTGTTGGCTACCCCTAGAGATAACAGCAATTTACTCCAAACTGCTCCATTTATCTATGTGTTGTTTTCTTGAACTGTATTTTCTAACCCATTATTCAAATGATTATCCAGCTACCTCACATATTTTGAGATCCAACAGTTACTGCCATTAACTCAGCAGTAGACAGTACGTACATGGATAAATCGTTGAAAGTGGCCCAGTCCCTTTAGGGAGGCACTTCATTCATTTCTTCCAGAAAGTCTGAAATATGGGGCAGAGACCATGGAGAAGGTGGCTTGGGAAACCAGATGTGAGGGATGAATGGACTCTTCATTGTGACCACTAGTAAATGAGCATGTGGCAAAAATATCAGTGACTGGAAGGTTAGTCCTCATATTTTGTATCCTGCACTGAGGTTCAGCTTTTGGGATGAGGGACATGTAGTCCTCACCTGATGTCATCTTGAAGTCACAGGTAATCACGCAATAGAAAGATGTGACATTGTTTCCCTCAAATAGCCTTTATAAAAAAACCCAAAGTTACACTTTTTTCTATTTCAAACTGTTTTACTCCAGAAAAGAATGCTACTCAGAAGGATTTTGTTTTGTTTTTTTGGGGGAGGGGGAGTATTAATGATGTTCTCTTACATTTTGTACAGGATCTTTCATTCCAAAGCATCCCAAAACAATTTACAAATTATTTACAGGAATCACTGGAATACAGCCACCTCTAGGATGGAACATGGTTGCTACTTTAGCAGCACATACAACAGTTTAGGACAGGAAGCAAAGAAGATTATAGTATTCTCTACAGGGAGCAATTAGGTAGTTGGAATGTAAGTCCCCAAATGAGAATTTAGTCAGGACATATATTGAGTTGGCATCTCAAGCATCACGGTGCCTCCTAACCCCATGCTGAGGCATTGGTCCGATACTGATGTGGTAGGAAATGTGCCACCCATTGAATCACCAACATCATGTCCTCTTTATACAAATGTCTGAAGATGAGTACCTAAGAGCTCAGGATAACTAAAGTGACTGGAAATTCTGTTTCCTAACTGCCTAAATGGGGGAGAGCAAAAGGAATATAGTTAATGCTAGTTAAAGGCTGTGCAAAAGCTACAATGCTACTGAGGGAGAACTGGAGGCCAGGTTCTTCACGGGGCTCCCTGTTTGTGCATGTTTGTGACACTCATTTTCAGGGTGGAACATGATCCTCCCCAACTTCTGCGGCCAGCTCCACTGGCCAGCATTGGGGGTGGAGGGGAGGGCAGAAGGGTCTGAGCAATGATTCTGCCTACTCCCTGCCCCTCCCTTAACATTTTTTGCCCAGTTGCTCCTGGCGGAGAGTATCTGAGACACAGATACTCCACTCCCTCAAGCACTGGGGCTGCAACTATACTCTGACTTTACATGGGCCCCGTAAAAGGAAGCAGGGGGAGGAGGGGGTTCTTCCTTCTTCCTACAGCTCTGCATGGCCATGTAAGGCGAGAGCACAATCTAGACGTGAATGAGGCATGTCAACAAGAGACGTGACCTTTGTGATCAATGCTAATACGGAAAGTGCCCCAGAATATTAAATTGACCTAGGTTCTGTCTCTACTGTAGAAGTTTAATATACATAAGAAATTCCTCAGGGCCAGATTTTTAAAGATATTTAGGTACCTAAATATGCAGGTAGACAGCTACTGGGATTTTCAGAAGTACCTAGGTGCCTAACTCCCATTGATTTCAACAGGAGTGCTTACACTTTTGAAAATCCCACCAAGTGTCGATCTACACCCGTAGGTACCTCAATATCTTTAAAATCGGACTCTTAGTCCCCGAGGAGCATTCCCAAAAGGGTGCACTGTGTTTTCCTTTCTGTCAGTAAAGTCTAAAGGGAAAGCAGGATGCTTAACGTGACGAATTCCCAGACTGAAATCCGTAGACCTTCCCATTAATTTATCAACCAAACAGAATTTATGAGCTATCTAAATTGGAAATGAGATGTGTATCTTAATGGCCTGTCCCCCCAGTAAGCAAATGAATACACAAATAAATCACAGAACTCATGTGGACAAAATGCAGAGTTACTTACATCTTTCCATTCAGGCTATTAACATTTGCAAAATCATTATGTGAACACAATGAGGAGGAGCATGAGAGGAAATGTGTTTTATGTGCATGGTGCACTGTGCAAAATATCCATTTGCTGATCAAACATAAACCAATAAAGATCGTTATGTGGATGAAGTGCTCTTTCACTAGCAAAATAAGCATTCTAGAAAGAGCACTGCATACTGCCGTGGTTTAATATGTAGAGAATATTACCCAGCAGGTGGGGAATTCTGCATATTTTGTACAATGAAAAAACAGTGTGACTCATGATTGCCATGGGGCTGTCAGATCAAAATGATTTGGACTTAGAATGTGTTGTGAGAAAATTATGAATACAATTTAAACTGAAATCTTAGCACTGAACCCTGAGATGGTTTTGCAAGGAATGTTCAAGATGACCTAACCAAAGGAAATGAATGCAAGTACCAAAACGAGGATAAGCTTCATTCCACACCTGACATTAAAGGAAAATAGAACAGCAATTATTTTGATGTAGGAATTGCAATTCCAAGAGGCTTGCTACCTCATTGGCCTAATGCTAATTTTCCAGATCCATAGTTTTTCCTATTACAGCTGATCAAATGTAAATACATTTCTATAACTAGATTGCTTGGAACTTGCTCAAGATTGACCTGTGACCTCCGCTTATGAAAACTGGACATGCTTGATTGCTCCATGCTGACACAGAGCATGTTCAATTAATGCTTACATTATAAAGATTGTGCAAACAACGCAAATGGAAATTAAACCTTTTCACTAGCCATCTACATCAGAACATTCATAAATTGAAATAAGTGTGAAAGAGCTGCACTCAATCAATTTCAGCTCAAGTCCCTGACCTGATTATGTTATGCATGTCAATATACGTTCCCTTAATTAAATGTGGTTCAGTGAACATTAATGGTAGGAAAAAGGGAGACTCTGGGCCTCTTGTTACTACCCAGGATATTACTAGAGAAAACAATAGAAAGTAGATTGATAGAAAGAAGCTTCAACCGAACAAAAAAAATTATGTACATTATCAGAATTATCTCCTATGCTGGGTGGCTTCAAAACAGGGTACTACAAGTATCCTTATTTTTTTCCTTGGTGATCTATTGTGGGGGCCTAACAATTACAGAAAGAGGCACAACATACTACAACGTATTGGGAAACTAAATACCATATAAACACCATTCGTCTCCTATTGTTTATGTTAGTGCCATTGCAGGCAGTAGAAGGTGCCTCATGGAACACTGCAATTTAGCCGGGGGGAGAGGGAAGAGGAGGGGGGGCTTAAACCTGTTCTCTAAACTTACTTCCATTTCCATTACATCAACAGTAAATGGCTTCTACAAAACTGAGGGTTTCTTGTTTTGTTTTATTTTTACACCCTCTTTTTTATTCTCTCTTCTCCTCTGCCCTTTTCCACTGTTTCCAGCCACAGTGGCACCTGCGGAAACCATTATGCTGCACGCTTTACCACGTACATTGCATAAGTGGTTTTCACAAGGGAGAGTTTTCATCAATATATCACTTGGTAATGGAGGACCCCACACAATGGCTAGGATTGCAGTGCTGTGAAGTGCTGATAATGATGTTAGAGGGTGTTAATTAAGTTTCTCACCAAGATTGCTTTTTACTCAGTATATCGCAGATCCTTGGAGGAAAAGAGGTGACAGACTGGAAAAGTCACAAAGCACTGTCGTAGAGATTGATTCATGAGGGGGAAGAAATCTTTCCGATGGTTGGCTTGTGTTATTTTTACAGTATCTCCTCTCCCCTCCTCAGAGTTAGGCTGTGGATTATACCGCATTTATGATTCAGGAGGAATAAAATGTCCTACAGTGTGCTAATAGGAACATCCTGGCGTACAGATGGGTTTAGAGGATCCCACCTATCTAGGTGCATCATAGCCAGAAGCATGTGGTTGGCAACTTGTCATTGCTGCCCACTGTAGAGAGTTGATTGCTTCTCGACCTGGGAATAATATTGAATTAAGGACAACCAAGGTCATCTCCACACACAAAAGCAAATTAAAACATACAAACCAAACATATTGGAACAGCTACACTGGAATAGCCCGTTTGACACCAGTGCCCTGCGGCAACTGTAGTCATGTTTCCATATACAGAATATAGCAACAGTTTTCAGTCTTCCCTTCTAGAGATACTGCTAGATTCTTCTCTCTCTCCCCCCCGCCCCCAAGGGCTTCTCCAATCAATTATCCCCCACTGATGTCCAAATAGGCTAGAAATGTTGCTCTTTATCTGAGCCAAGTGTATCAACTATAGCTATAAACTTGACAAATTTAGCTTCTTTTCCTGTTCATGGATTATTTTAGAGCATCTTACAATTGTCTCATATTCAAAATTATATGACAAATAATATCCACAAATACTTCTTGATTTGCAGCTGTTCATGAGCAAATCAGTGCAAATAAACAGCATCTGAGAACTGACTATACTGATTGACTTGGATTAGATATATAGATCCCATGGTATTGTTTCTGGTCTCTGAATCAGAGAGACTAACTCTTAGAATCAACTTTCTGGTGTGCATACTTGCTTTTAGGAATTGAAAATTTGCTTTTTGTGTATATTCTCCAGTTGCTCACTTAAAGTTTGCAGCTTTCATGCATGTTGCTGCTAGTAAGCGCATTTGCCAGAACATGCATAGAAAGCAAAAGGTTGTAGCAAATTCCATTTTTATAGGAACAAATATTCCTGAAATATTGTGTAGATAGTTACCCAACTTTGTGACCCATAGGTAAGTAAAAAACAAGGAGACTGGGAGAAGGGTCAGAATCTGGGGGGAGCATGGGCTGTTACAGCAGGGATAAGGGAGAGACAAGAGATGGCTGGGGGGAGAAGGAAATAAAATCAGTATCTTAGATGTCTGTATACTAATGTGAGAAGTATTGGGAATAAGCAGGAAGAACTTGAAATGCTAGCTAGTAAACACAGCTAGGACATAGTTGGCCTCACAGAGACTTGGTGGGATAATACACATGACTGGAATATTGGTATAGAAAGGTATAGCTTGCTCAGGAAAGACAGGCAGGGGAAAAAGGGAGGAGGTGTTGACTTATATATTAATAATGTAAACACTTGGACTGAGGTTGAGCTGGAAATAGGAGACAGACTTGTTGAAAGTTGCTGGGTGATGATAAAAGGGGTAAAAAATGGGTGATGTCATGGTAGGGGTCTGCTACAGACTACCTAACCAGGAAGAAGAGGTGGATGAGGATTTAAACAAGCACTAAAAATCATCCAAAGCACAGGACTTGGTGGTGATGGGGGACTTCAATTACCCAGTCATCTGTTGGGAAAATAACACAGCAGGGCACAGATTATCTAACAAGTTCTTGGAATGTATTGGAGACAATTTTTTATGTCAGAAGATGGAGAAAGCTACTAGGGCAGAGGCTGTTCTAGATTTGATTTTGACAAACAGGGAGGAACTGGTTGAGAATTTGAAAGTGGAAGGCAACTTGGGAGAAAGTGATCATGAAATGATGAGTTCATGATTCTAAGGATGGTAGGAGGGAAAACAGCACAATAAAGACAATGGATTTCAAGAAGGCAGACTTCAGCAAACTCGGAGAGTTTGTAGGTAAGATCCCATGCAAAGCAAGTCTAAAGGAAAAAACAGTTCAAGAGAGTTGGCAGTTTTTCAAAGAGACATTATTAAGGGCACAAGAGCAAATTATCCCTCGGAATAGGAAAGATAGGAAGTATGGAAAGAGACCACCCTGGCTTAACCAGGAGAGCCTCAATGATCTGAAACTCAAAAAAGTCCTACAAAAAGTGGAAACTAGGTCAGATTACAAAGGATGAATAAACACAAATAACGCAAGTATGTATGGATAAAATTAGGAAGGGCAAGGCACAAAACGAGATTAAACTAGCTAGAGACATAAAGGGTAACAAGAAAACATTCTACAAATATATTAGAAGGAAGAGGAAGACCAAGGACAGGGTAGGCCTGTTACTCAGTGAGCGAGAAAGACAATAACAGAAAATGTGGAAGTGGCAGAAGTGTGAAATGACTTTTTTGTTTCAGTTTTCACCAAAAAATTTAGTATGGATTGGACATCTAACACAGTGAATGACAGTGAAAATGAGGTAGGATCAGAGGCTAAAATAGGGAAAGAACAAGTTAAAATTACTTCGACAAGTTAGATGTCTTCAGGTGGCCAGGGCCTGATGAAATACATCCTAGAATACTCAAGGAGCTGACTGAAGAGATATTTGAGCCAATAGAAATTATCTTCAAAAAGTCATGGAAGACAGGAGAGATTCCAGAGGATTGGAAAAGGGAAAATATAGCGCCAAACTATAAAAAGGGAAATAAGGACAACCTGGGGAATTACAGACCAGTCAGCTCAACTGCAGTACCCAGAGAGATAAGGGAGCAAATAATTAAGCAATCAATTTGCAAACACTTAGAAGATTGTAAAGTGATAAGTAACAGTCAGCATGGATTTGTCAAGAATAAATTGTGTCTAACCAACCTAATAGCTTTCTTTGACAGGATAACAAGCCTTGTGGATCGGGGGAAGCAGTAGACATAGTGTGTCTTGACTTTACTAAAGTCTTTAGTAAGACTTTAGTGTCTTGACTTCTGATACTGTCTCACATGACCTTTTCATAAACAAACTAGGGAAATACAACCTAGATGGAGCTACTATGAGGTGGGCACATAACTAGTCTCTGGGAACAGTTTTTCCAACCAGTTATCATTGGTTCAAAGTCAAGCTGGAAGGGCACATCAAGTGGGGTCCCACAGGGATAAGTTCTTGGCCTGGTTCTGTTCAATATCTTCATTAATGATTTAGATAATGGCAGACTGAGTACATTTATACAGTTTGTGGATGAGACCAGTCTGGGAGGGGTTGCAAGCACTTTGGAGGATAGGATTAACATTCAAAATGGAGAGACAATGGACAAACTGGAGAAATGGCATGAAGTAAATAGGATGAAATTTAAGAAGAACAAATGCAAAGTACTCCACTTAGGAAGGAACGATCAGTTGCACACATAAAAAATGCAAAATGACTGCCTAGGAAGGAGTACTGCAGAAAGGGATCTGGGGGTCAAAGTGGATCACAAGCTAGATATGAGCCAACAATGTAACACTGTTGCAAAAAAAGCGAACATCCTTCTGGAATGTATTAGCAGGAGTGTTGTAAGCAAGACACAAGAAGTAATTCTTCCGCTCTACTCCATGCTGATTAGGCCTCAACTGGAGTATTCGCAAAAAAGAAAAGGAGTACTTGTGGCACCTTAGAGACTAACAAGTTTATTTGAGCATAAGCTTTCATGAGCTACAGCTCACTTCATCGGATGCATTCAGTGGAAATCACAGTAGGGAGATTTATATATATGTTCTCTATGTATATAAATCTCCCCACTGTATTTTCCACTGAATGCATCCGATGAAGTGAGCTGTAGCTCACGAAAGCTTATGCTCAAATAAATTGGTTAGTCTCTAAGGTGCCACAAATACTCCTTTTCTTTTTGCGAATACAGACTAACAGGGCTGCTACTCTGAAAACTGGAGTATTGTGTCCAGTTCTGGGCATCACATTTCACAAAAGATGTGGACAAATTGGAGAGAGTCCAGAGAAGAGCAATGAAAATGATTAAAGGTCTAGAAAACATGACCTATGAGGAAAGACTGAAAAAACTGAGTTTGTTTAGTCTGGAGAAGAGAAGACAGAGAGGGGACATGATAACCGTTTTCAAGTACATAAAAGGTTGTTACAAGGAGGAGGGAGATAAATTGTTCTCATTAACCTCTGAGGATAGGACAAGAAGCAATACGCTTAAATTGCAGCAAGTGCAATTTAGGTTGGACATTAGGAAAAACTTCCTAACTTTCAGAGTGGTTAAGCACTGGAATACATTGCCTAGGGAGGTTGTGGAATCTCCATCACTGGAAATTTTTAAGAGCAGGTTAGACAAACACCTGTCAGGGATGGTCTAGAATAATACTTAGTCCTGCCTTGAGTGCAGGTGACTGGACTAGATGATCTCTCTCAAGGTCCCTTCCAGCCCTACGATACTATGATTTTATGATTCTTGTTTAAACAGAAGTGCTATAGTCACAGACTAGTTCCACATAAAGAATTTTTCAATCAACCACACAATTTATTATAGTCCATTTTTGTTTGTTTCTACTTAAAAAAATAAATACAATGTAAATGTAATGCTTGCGAAGATACTTGAGTAGATAAACAGAAGATTTCAGTCTGTTTACAGAGTAGGTAGGGCATGGCCATCAAAAGTGGAAGCTTCTCCACATTGCCCTACCAACATGTCTCAGCCCTGACTTTGGGACTTATAGAATACAAACCTGGAGACATGTTAACACACACGATATTAAATTTGACTTTGTAGCTAGCGTAGACAGAAAAGTCACACTTAACCCTGTGTTAACCTGCGACCAGCTGACACAATGTTAAACATGACCTGCACCTAAGAGTCACATTTATCATATTAATTAACATGACTTCTATTCTAATCTATATAGGTTCTCATGCCATGATCCTCACCATAGTATCTGAGGACCTGCTTCTCACAGCTGTGTTCTAACATGATCTAATTTTCTAGTAAGACAGTCCTCTTGCAGGCCAGTCACTAAGGGCAATGAGATTGTTTGACCTCTATGATCATTCAGTCCTTGGAAGAGACAGAATGGATGACAAACTTGGACGTCAGCATTTAATGCTGCTTTTTAAGTTCACATACAAAAAAAGTCCATGATGCATTTGCAGATATAGCCAACAAAGATGCTAATTAAAGCTGATTGCAGCAGTGGTTTTTGTAATGTGGACATTTTGTCCCACGAAACCCAAGTGAAATCCAGTAACCACTCTGAACCCCATCAGCACAAGCATTTTGGGTACTCTCTAATAGCTGGTATGTTCCTAAAATATTAACAACTCACTACTGGAGATACCTCCTCCAGTAAGATCAAAGTCTCTCCCAGTACCCTTTCAAAGTCTCTCCCAGTACGGTGAATAAAATCATTAACTTCTCTGACAATTGCAGAGTTATCAAAACAGGCAGTTTTCATCCGAGTATTTCCACTTGTAAATCAGAGAACGTTGCTTTCCCTTTGACCTTTCCAAGCTTCACTAATCCAAATTCTCCCTTGCAAGCACATCTGGAGCAAATTAAAGGGATTAACACAAACCCTCTTAACCAGCTTTAGCTGGCACTTACACATAGCTTACTTATTTCATTATGCTCATGTACAAAGCTTGCTCCCCCTCACCACCACCACCTCCCCTGTTTCAGGGACCATAAAAAACATTACCCAAATCTGTCAAAATAAATTTTATAGCTAAGCAAACAGGTAGTGTCCTGCCAGACCTGCCTATCTTGGTACAGCAAAAGCCCGAGGAAAAAAATTGCATAACATTTATATGCAGGATTTGTAATGCAAATTTTAAAAACCCAACATGGGGCCCATGCTACAGAACCCCACCCACATCCATCAATCACCTCCACACATATTCAAGCATTTCTACCCCTTCCACCATTAGTTCTCCCTCTCTCTCAGTGCACTGATTTGCCTGCTTGCCCTAATCCATCAATTTGTCTCCCACCAATTCTATCTACCCTCACTATCCATCAGTCCCCTTTCCATTCCATTAATCCTCTCATTCCCCCATTTCATTCGTCTCTCTCTTTGTCCCAGTCTATAAATCCTCCAATCCCAGCTGCTCAGTCCTCCCCCAGGTATGTATTTTTGACTTTACATTGTTTAATTTTCAAAAGTTTCAAAAATGTTTTTTTTAAAATTATATAGTCCAATATTAAATGCATAATGGTTCTTCCTGCTCTTCACTATCGCCCTGTGGATATGTGCAAGCTTTAATAAGGGTCATTTTGAAATGTATGGTCTGGAAAAAGATTCCCATATTGTACAAATAATAATCTAATAATAGTAATTAATAATGCTAATAAAATACTTAATGTGCAATGCATTGTGAAGAATATTTATATTTTAAACATGTTTTGTCTCTTGTTGTTTAGAAAACACAAAGTCAGCATCCCTGAAACAACAGTCTGAATGTCTTGAATTGTACATTAGAAAAGGTTCACCTGTCTCTCTGTTACATTCCTGCAACTGGTATCACTGCTGTATCTAAGCAACTCGACTTGCAATGAATGTGAACAGTGTTATATTATGGCAGATCAAGGACATCTCAATATTATAATATCCTTATTTACTGGCTGATGGTGAAGCAGATGCTTGAAATTGACTGTTCCGTATTTTGTCTTTAAGGATTACTATATTGATACCCAGAAGAAAAAAAAATGCAGTTGTATTTCCAAAGGGAAACGATGACATTTGAAGTACAAGCAGGTTAATCCTACTGTTTGTTAGTACTCTCCCCTTTTGACACCCACCCCAAAATAAAACAGATCAATTACAGTTATGCAGTTGTGCTAAAAGTCTATAGAGGAGGTTGTGTGGCCTGGTGGCTAAGATCAAAAGATATATTATCTGCGATAGGTTTCAGAGTAACAGCCGTGTTAGTCTGTATTCGCAAAAAGAAAAGGAGTACCTGTGGCACCTTAGAGACTAACCAATTTATTTGAGCATAAGCTTTCGTGAGCTACAGCTCACTTCATCGGATGCATACTGTGGAAAGTGTAGAAGATCTTTTTATACACACAAAGCAGAAGTCACCTACTACAGGACAGGCCTAACAAAGAAAATAACAGAACGCCACTAGCCATCACCTTCAGCCCCCAACTAAAACCCCTCCAACACATTATTAAGGATCTACAACCTATCCTGAAGGATGACCCAACGCTCTCACAAATCTTGGGAGACAGGCCAGTCCTTGCCTACAGACAGCCCCCTAACCTGAAGCAAATACTCACCAGCAACCAAATACCACACAACAGAACCACTAACCCAGGAACCTATCCTTGCAACAAAGCCCGTTGCCAACTGTGCCCACATATCTATTCAGGGGACACCATCACAGGGCCTAATAACATCAGCCACACTATCAGAGGCTCGTTCACCTGCACATCCACCAATGTGATATATGCCATCATGTCCCAGCAATGCCCCTCTGCCATGTACATTGGTCAAACTGGACAGTCTCTACGTAAAAGAATAAATGGACACAAATCAGATGTCAAGTATTATAACATTCATAAACCAGTCGGAGAACACGTCAATCTCTCTGGTCACGCGATTACAGACATGAAAGTTGCGATATTACAACAAAAAAACTTCAAATCCAGACTCCAGCGAGAGACTGTTGAATTGGAATTCATTTGCAAATTGGATACAATTAACTTAGGCTTGAATAGAGACTGGGAGTGGCTGGGTCATTATGCAAGGTAATCTATTTCCCCTTGTTTTTTCCTACCCCCGCCCCCTCAGACATTCTTGTTAAACCCTGGATTTGTGCTGGAAATGGCCCAACTTGATTATCATACACATTGTAAGGAGAGTGATCACTTTAGATAAGCTATTACCAGCAGGAGAGTGGAGTGGGGGGAGGTATTTTTTCATGCTTTGTGTGTATAAAAAGATCTTCTACACTTTCCACAGTATGCATCCGATGATGTGAGCTGTAGCTCACGAAAGCTTATGCTCAAATAAATTGGTTAGTCTCTAAGGTGCCACAAGTACTCCTTTTCTATTATCTGTGATGATATGGTGTATTTCGGAGCTCATGTGGAAAGGGAGGTTGTTTTGGTTCTCTTTTGCTTAATTATTTGTTAAGACTGTGTGCTTTTGCATTATTAATTATTATAGTTGGGGCTGGTAGCACAGCCTATTATTAAGGTTGCCAAACCCTTCCCATTATAAGACCCTGCCTTTAATTGCTTATAACCTTGCCAAATATTAACCATCTGAGCTGAAGTTTTCCATGCTGGGGGTCTGCCTCAAGCTGAATTGTTCTGGAAAACTGCAGCCAACACGGCTCAGTTATTTCTGAGAATGAGGCTAGGAAAAATACATTGTTCTGCCCATGTTAAATTATTGAGATCTTTTCTCTGAAAAGCTCTAGTGCCCCATATTTTGGAGCAGGGACTTGAAATTTTGGCCTGGGGACAGTGTGTGTGTGTGTGTGTGTGTGTGTGTGAGGTGTCTTTTGCTGTCTCCATGAAAGTCTACCCAAATTTGGCCAAGTTCTAGACCCTTGAAAAAAATACAGTTTGCACATACTCAGACTTGCTAAAGCTTAACAGCTAAAATCCCCCAAATCCCCAAAGCTTCTGGCCTCGCTGAGCATTCTCCATCCCCTTGAAGCTCCCAGTATTGATAGGACTGTGCATATGCTGGGATCATGGAGAAAGAATAGCATGTGATGATGTAATTACAGACTGCACCATTACGCATGCACACAAAGGGGGGGAATGAAGCTTGCACAGGCAACCTTAGTAATGGTATTAGTACTAAGTGCTTGACTTGGCAGCCTTACTAATATTTTTAACAGTTTTTTTGTGCGTGTAGTTAAATAGCACCATAGATTTACACCATACTTTACATGGGAACATAGAAATTGACATGTGGGTTCAAATCTATCGGCTATCTAGTCCAGTATCCTGTCACCGACAGTGGCCAGCACCACATGCTTTGGAACAAGGAGTACAAAACCTAATATTAGGCCTATGTAGGATAATCTGCTCCTTATAGAAGTCTCCTCCTAACTCCTAAGAGTTGGAGGTTGAATTAAACCCTGAGCATGAAGTTTAATATTGCTTCCAAAGTATTTTTTAGCATTAAAAATTATAACACTGCATATTCTTGTTATCCATATAAATGTCCAGTTCCTTTTTGAATCCTGCTAAGTTTCTGGCCTTAATGACTTATTGTGGCAATGAGTTTCACAGTCTGATTATAGGCTGCGTGGAAAAATACTTCCTTTGATCAGTCTTCACTTTCCCTCCTTTCAATTTAATTCAATGTCCCGGTGGTGTTCAGATCTAGTATAAACAGAGAATGCAATGCCTTGTAGGATGAATATCAGCATTAAATGGGAAGGTTTAAATTGGAAAGATTGCAGGGCTATTACAAGAAAGGCTGTAGTGAATCCTTAAGAACATAAGAATGGTCACATTGCATCAGATCAATGGTCCATCTAGCTCAATATCCTGTCTTCCAACAGTGGCCTGTACAAGGTGCCTCCGAGGGAATGATCAGAACAGGGCACTTCATTCAGTGATCCATCCCCTGTCATCCAGTCCCAGCTTCTGGCAGTCAGAGATTTAGGGACACCCTGAGCATGGGGTTGCACCCCTGACTATCTTGACTAATAGCAATTGATAGACAATCCTCCATGAGCTTATCTAATTCTTTTTCAACTGTGTCATATGTTTGGCCTTCACAACATCCCCTGGCAAGGAGTTCTACAGGTTGACTGTGAGTTGTGTGAAGTAGTATTTTCTTATGTTCTTTTTAAACCTGCAGCCTATTAATTTCATTTGGTGACCCCTGGTTTGTGTGTTATGTAAAGGGGTAAATAGCACTTCCCTATTCACTTTCTCCACACCATTCATGATTTTATAGATTTTTTTTCCAATTCTAATGTGCCTATTTTGAGATGGAGTGACCAGAACTGCACACAGTATTCAAAGTGTGGATGTGCCATGGATTTATATAGTGGCATTGTGATATTTTCTGTTTTATTACCTATCCCTTTCTTAATGGTTCCTAACATTCTGTTAACTTTTTTAATTGCCGCTGCACATTGAGTGGATGTTTTCAGAGAACCTTCCACAATGACTCCAAGATCTCTTTCTTGAGTGGTAACAGCTAGCTTAGATCCCATCATTTTGTATGTGTAGACGGGATTATGTTTTCCAAAATGCGATACATTGTATTTATCAACTCTGAATTTCATCTGTCATTTTCTTGCCCAGTCATCCAGTTTTGTAAGACCCCTTTGTAACTCTTTGCAGTCTGTTTTGGACTTTACTATCTTGAATTATTTTGTATAGTCTACATATGTTGCCACCTCACTGTTTACGCCCTTTTCCAGATCATTTATGAATAAATTGAACAGCACTGGTCTTAGTACAGATCTTTGCGGAATCCCACTTTTTACCTCTCTCCACTGGGAAAACTCATCATTTATTCCTACCCTTTGTTTTCTATTAACCAGTTATTAATGCATGAGAAGATCTTCCCCTAATCCTATGATTGCTCATTTTGCTTAAGAGCCTTTGGTGAGGGACCTTGTCAAAAGGTTTTCTGAAAGTCCAAGCACACTATATCCACTGGATCACCCTTGTTCAGACATTTGTCGGCCTCCTCAAAAGATGCTAATAGATTGGCAATAGAGAGGCATGAGTTCCCTTTGCAAAAGCCACGTTGACTTTTTTCCAAGCCATGTTGACTCTTTGCCTGCATCTAACCAATTATGCAATGGCATACAGGCAGGAGTAGGGGCAATCAAGTCCTCTGTCCTGAGCAGTAATCAGCTTACATCTGAAGCATTCTTCAGCTCCAAAGCTTGCAAAAATAAACATAGCTAAACTGGCTCTCCTGCTCCTCTGTGCACTCATTGGAAAGAAAACTATCAAACTTTTGCACCCCACTGCTACAAGATGCATTAAAATCTCTTTCAGTTGACTGCAAAATGTGTCAGCCACCATTGCAATTCCAGCTCCATTTAGGAGGGGGAAAAATCCATTTTATACAAGCTGTCAGTGAAAGACTTTCAGCTAAACGTTAGTCCATGCTAGAGACTGGCCCTCTATTTCATGCTTAATGAGCCAAAAATTGGAAAAGAACCTCTGTGCTCATGGTTGGCACTGACACATATAGAGTGTTGACAAAAGCACCCTTACCTGACACTATTTTTTGTTGTCATGGCAATCCAGCCTAATTTGAAGTAGCCTCCCCCACCTCCCAAGTGGGTTAGACGGTCTTTGTTTAACTACTATGGGGTATAGGTAGATACTATTCATCATATCACTAATCCAGTAAGCCAAGGGTAGTCAATAGATGGACCGCAGGCCAAATCCAGACCGCCAGATGCTTTTGAATGGACTGCAAATATTTTTATTTACTTTTTATCATTATTGTGGCATGAAAAATGTTTCTCTGGCATCTGAATCTTGACTATACCTTGATCAAGAAATTTGGACCTTGACAAAAAATAATCAACTATCCATTCAGTAAGTTCTGTGTTCTGTCTTTGGCAAATAGCCAGTATCTTATATTTCAGACAGGTAAATCTGATATGGAAAAATGCATCTAATCATTTATGCAATAGTATACGGGTGGGAGTGGGGGTGGGGAAGTAAGTCCTCTCTGCCCTCAGCAGAAATCAGCTTACCTCTGAAGCATGCAACTTGATTACTCTTATTTTATCACATGTAATTTACAGGTGTTATCACCGGTCATAAGTCTTTCTCAGAAGCCTGGTCACTGCTGCTGACCAATACGAAATCAACCCCTATGTGCTCCAGTGAGGATCTATCTAAAGTATATGACCTATTTTGTTGCTTTGAGCATGGATGGGTTGAGAAAGGAGCCCCTACTTTTCTTCCTTCTGGGTTTTTTTGGGGGGGGGCCTTCATAATATGGCAGCGATGCTGACTGCTTATTAGACAATACTTGATGCAAACACAAGTACTAATGTTGAATAAAATGCTGGAGTTCAACACCTGATTAGAATTTTTGTAGATACCTATAAATCTGCATATCCGCTCACCTCTTACTAACCTAACCGCGGGCTGGAATCATAACATACATTCCCCTATCTCCAGTATACATTTTTATTAATCAAACTGTTACAGAAAGGACATTTCCCCAACCATCAATTTGACACAAAGCAAAAAAAATTAGCTAAGGTTAAAGAAAGGAACATTTATGGCATCAGACGAGGCCAGCAAAATTACCCTATTTGAGATTTTAAATGAGAAAATTTACATTTATAACCCTTTATCCATGCTTGTTGCAGTCTAAATCTGAAGAATGGACTCATTTGTGCCATTTTCTCTTCCTATTTCAACCTTGGTCTGGAAAATGTGTTTTCAAAACTTTTATGTCTAATAGATTAAGTTCATTATACAGCAGGCGAAAGGTGTTCTAACAGCTAACAGAGTGGCTGCCAATGACTTCTAATGAATAAACTACCTGCCCCTTTAAATATGGCTAGCTTTAGTGTTCATGAAAGCAAAATACCTTAGCAGTATTGGCAAATACATAGTATTGGCAAAGTCAAGCCTGGTTCTGGTTTCCATTCTCCCATGGTGACTAAATAATGACCTGAATTGCCCCTGCTACTCTGTCACCAAAATCTGTCTGCACCTGTGACTCCAAATTGCATGGTGGCACTGCTATATGGATGCCTGTTCTAGGGCGCAGGTGGAGCACACCACCACTTTAGATCTAAATCCAGTGTGTTGCAGCCATTTTATGATGGAACCCATTTCCAATGGCTCATCAGATATGTGTTCTTCCATGTTCTCAACTCATCTTGTCCTGACAGTTGCTACATTCTCTTTTTCCCCCATCCATTCTCTTAACTCTTTCCTCTACTTATTCTTTCCCTTTCTTCTGTTATTTGACTTCAAGTTTTTATTTTTTTCTTCCACTCCCCTGCTGACTCGTCCTCTCTGTATGCAACAGAAGGCTTCTAGGCTCAAGACACAGGCACTTTTTCAGCCTTCTGCCTCAGGAATGAAGAGAAAAAGCTTGGGCTGGTGGACTGTTATCTGAGCTGGAACCATTCCCATGACTGACTGTACAGTGAAAGCAGGAATGCAAGAAGTCAGCTGTCAAGGACTCACCTGATAATTGTATAGCAGCCCATGTCTTCGCTTTCAAGGCCTATCCCTACCCTTCCTATCCTCTCTTATTTCAGGATCAAGATGTCAAATCCTATCTCTAATCAGCCAATGGTGCCAGCCTCCATTGCTCAGGAGTTAAATTTTCAAACAAGCACTTTCATGCTTTCTCCCATGTTGCCCCTCACACATATACATATGCACAAAACTAATTCATTACCTGCCTTCAAAACTGTCCTTAAAACTCTCCTTTGCTGTGATGCCTACAAAAATCTTGTCTATGGTGAGGGTGCGGGTGTGCTGATACCACTGCATATCATGCTAACTAACACTGTCTCTTTGTTTCCTTATACTCACCATCTATTGTCTCTCGTCTTATACCCAGATTATAACCCTCTTGGGCCAAGGACCATCTTTTTGTTCTGTGTTTGTGCAGCACCTAACACAATCATGTCTTGGTTCCTGACTAGGGCTCCTAGGCACTATAATAATAATAAAAAATAATAGGGTGGAGGTGAGTGAGGGAAGATTTGGGATCATGCAGAGCTGACAGCACATTAATACTTCTCTTCTACCCTGTACTTCCCACTTCCCATCTAATCAAGTGCCCTCTGGGTAGGGAAACAGCAATTTACCTCAGTTTCTTTAGAGCTGAAAGGTTAGCCAGTAGTCTATTCAGTGAGCCAGCTTTCCAGATCCTGGACTTGAGAAACAATTGGAAAAAGGAGCCATCGTAGCCCAGTCAGATCAGCATATTGTGTTATCACTGGTCTTATTTTAAATGGCCTAGCCATCCCACTCCTACCCTTGGAGTAGGGAGGAGGGTTGTGTTGAAACTTGCAATCAGTGGAAATAGAGAATACAGATAACTGCCAAGATCCAAAACATTAGAGCACATTGCTATATTACTTTGTTTATACACTGTTATACTATTTGACCTTAGCTATTACTGAGATGGGCACTATAGGTACAATTAAGATATATACATTATACAGATACCAGGGATGTGCAAATCAGATGGACTGAAAGAAGAACAGACTTGAACCTACTACAGAGATTCTAGATGCACCCCTTTGACAAATACAGTGTTGGTGTAGCTGTATGGGTCCCAGAACAGTCGAGAGACAAAGGAGGTGGGATAATATAGTTTATTGGACCAGCTTCTGTGGTGAGACACACAAACTTTCAATCTTAGCTCAATGTAATCTCCAAAGCTTGTCTCTCTCACCAACAGAAGCTGGTCCAATAAAATATATTACCTCACCTACCTTGTCCCTCTAAGACCAGAAAATGACACATTGCCCCAAAAAGGAGTTAAAGATCACAGTAACAATGAGGAAAAACTTCGATCTTTCACACATCTAATTGGAGACTTGACAATGCAGTCTACAATGATATTTCTCCTTCAATAACTTCAATTCATAAACCATTTCTGCCAGTGACCAAACAAATATGCCAAAGAGAAAGCCTAGTGAAATAATGAAGACAGGAGCTAATCTACATATAAATAAAATAAAACAAACAAGTTAGACATACAGTTCTAGAACTGCAAAGGAAAAAAAAATCAACAACCTTGAAAAATAATGTATTGGTGCACTTATCTCTACAGAAGGAAATCAAGAGTGGAGGAAGTAATGCCAACACTAAGCATGTATCTAATGGCTCAGCAGACCTGTAGGTCTGGTACATCTGCATACACAGAGCAATTCTATGCCTCCTGAACATACAGTGAGTGCTTTAGTTAATTATGATGGTAGCATATGATACTTTTACCAAACAAAAAGGAAAGACTGACATTCCAAAAGTACGACCATGACCTTCATGGTAGAGAAGATACAGGACACTATTATAGGGGCCAGAATCAAAGCCCACTGAAGTCAATAATAAATATAAAGCCTTATTGAGACTGCAGGACACATCGTGATCCTGTATTATTTTAGGCTCTCTAACTGCCTGACTAAACAAAACTGTGCTTATTGAAAAAAACATATACATTATAAAAGGGACGGAACCAATAGGGTTCTATAGAAATGTTAAAAGATTCTTAAGACTAAAGAGCTTAAGAATTACCTCCTTCCTATAGAATTTTAGTCAACCTATAGTACCCAATAAAGAATTGTAGCCTTGTAATAGAATTCTATAGATTAAAAATTCTGCACATGGGCTATTAAACTACTATCTATTTAGTGTTATGATACTTTTCCAGAAAATTGTGGTGACATAAGACAGCACACAAAGTCTTGTTAAGTTCTGGCCTGGACTAAGCACTCATTGAAGGAACTGCGGATTATACTAATACAGTGGTAAACTGACATGGATTTGTCAAGAACAACAACAAGAACAAGAACCATTCTAATTTCCTTCTTGAATGAGGTGACTGCCTAGAGGATAGGAAGGGAGTGGGAGATGTGATGTAGTTGGATTTTAGGGCCTTTGATACAGTCCCACAATACAGTCTCATAAAAAAAACTAGGGAAATATGATCTAGAGATGAACATACTAGAATATGGAGGCATAACTGGTTGAAAGACCATTCTCAAAGAGCGGTTATCAAGGTTCAATGTCCAACTGGGAACATGTAACAAGTGGAATCTCATAGAGGTCTGTCCTTGGTCTGGTACTATTCAAGATTTTCATTAACAATTTGGATAATGGAGGGGAGAGGATGCTTATCAAATCTGCAGATGACACCAAGATGAGAGGGGATTGCAAGTACTTCAGAGGACAGGACTAAAATTCAAATGATCTAAATAAACTGGAGAACTGGTTTGAAATCAGTAAGATGAAATTCTGTAAAGACAAGGGCAAAGTACTTCTCTTGAGGAGGAAAAAATCAGATGCACAAATACAAAATGGGGAATAACTGGATAGGTGGCAGTACTGCTAAAAAGGATCTAGGGGTTACAGCAGATCACAAATTAAATATGAATCAGAACTGTGATGTTGTTGTGAAAAAGGCAAATGTCATTCTGGGATGTATTAATATATAAAACATGGGTGGTAATTGTTCCAGTTTACTTGGAACTAGTGAGATATCTACTGAAGTACTGTGTCAAATTTGGTGCCCCACATTTTAGGAAAGAGGTGAACAAATCGGAGATAGCAAGAGGAGAGCAACAAAAATGATAAGAGGTTTAGAAAATGTGACCTGTGAAAAAAGGTTGAAAGAACTGGCCATGTTTAGTCTAGAGAAGAGAAGTCTCTGGGGAGACATGATAACAGTCTTCTCTTTATGACAACCATTTACAAAGTTGGATGGGGATCAGTTGTTCTACATGTCCACCAAGGGTAAGACAAGAAATAATTGGCTTAGTTTGCAGCAAGATATATTTGGATTAGACATTAGATTCCCCCCCACCCCCTGACTATAAGGATAGTTAAGCCCTGGAAAAGGTTACCTAGGGAGTCTGTGGAATCCCCATCACTGGAGGTTTTTAAGAACAGGTTAGGCAAACATATGCCGGGGATGGCCTGGGTATGCTTGCTCCTGCCTCAGCACAGGGGTATGGACATGATACCCTCTTGAGGTCCTTTCCAGCCCTGCATTTCTATAATTCTATTAGAGGTATAACATGATGTTTTAAGGGGGTGAATCTGAAGCTGGCACTTGGCAAGCTTGTAAATGCGAGTGCTACCATCTTGGGAGCAAATTTTTAAGAAATCCTCCCCAAAGTTTACCAAGAACCAATGCTGTATCCCTTTCCTAGCACTAATTGTGTGAGTACTACAGGTTACGCAGATACAACCCATGACACAAAAACATGTCATAGCACGTGAAGCTTCGCACCTGGCCTCCGGATTCTACTACCCCTCCATTGTGACCCACAACTTTAATTTTAACTATAGCAACAAAAATAAAAAGTAGTAAAAGTGTTTCAGAAAAAAAATCACCAAAAAAGTATGAAAGATTTGCTTGCAAATTACTGTGCAGTATTGTTTTAAGAAGTGACACTTTTCTGATTAGCTTTAGGAGACATTACATCCCAGGACAAGACTGGAACAAGAAACTAAGACCCTATCTCTGCAGTCCTTACGCAGCCAAAACTTCAGTTGAAACACAGGGCATTTTGTCTAATTAAGGAACACGAAAGTTGTCTCTATGACGTAATCAGATCAGTTTGAGGAATTGAAAAATGGTGAAGGGGAGAGAAAGGAGAGGATGACTGTGAATTTTCTTTCAAAATACTTTTCTTATATTTTCATTGAAATGTAGCCAAAATTTTGAAAGTTGACTTAAAAAAAATCAGCTCTAGCAAAGAATTTAGAGACATTAGTTGAGGACCAAAGTTACAAAACAATTTAGGAAAGCATAAATTCAGCAGGTCTCTGGCTGGCAAGTTGAGTTTTTGAAGAGGGGCCTGAGGCAGAGTGCCTTATGCACCCAAAGCGCTAAATAAAGTCAATAAGAGAGTTTAGATTGCATGAAATACATAATGGATTCACTGGACAATAAAAAGAAATGAGTGATCAGAATCTTATATGGATTTCACGAAAACATTTGATATTGTATCAGCACTACAGGAAAGAGTAGTATACAGAGAAAAATATTGACAAATGCTAAAATGTGTATCTGTAAAACAAGATAGAGTTCAATGATATATTCTGTATAATACTGCATATTTTTAATATCTTAGGAACAAACATTGGTATATAAAAATATTTTCTATGGACACCACAGAAGAAATCTCTCTGCCTCTGGTACTTATATTGCCCGCCCCCAGACTATCCGAGCACCTCATCATCCTTAATGTATTTAGCCCCACAACAGCCCTATGAGGAAGGGAAGTGCTATTTCCCCCATCTCACAGATGGGACATGGAGGGACAGAGATTAAAAGCCAGATTTTAAAAAGTATTTAAGCACATGGCGATACAAACAGGCACCTAGAGGGATTTCCAAAAGTGCCTAGGTGCCTATCTGCACCTTTAGGCATCTAAAATACATTTAAAAATCTGGCTCTGAGTGACTTGCCCATGGTCACACTAGAAGTCTGACAGAGCAAGGAACTGAACCTGGGTTTACCAAGTCCCAGCCTGGTGCCCTACCACCAGACCATCTTTCTTCCCTTTGTCAGATAGTATTCAGGTGCTCAGATACCAAGGCAGCAGAAGGGTACAAGACACATTAGATAGCTGAAAAGATATAAACAAACTAGGGTCAAAACTTTGAAAAATGGGTGAAAAATTGAACTGCTATCTTCAACAAAAGCTCTAATACGTTCAGATCTCACTAAAATATTCAGATTATTTATGCAGGTCTGTTTTAGTTTTGTATGTTCAAAACAGCACTTCTCCATGACCACAGGCCTATTGATCTGGAACGTCAGGTTCATAAAGGATTTAGTAAATTGCAACGCAGAAAGGCCTCTGGCTCGTTAGAAAAAAAAAAAGACATCTTATGGCAGCTGTACCCTAACTAAAGGCTTTACTAGCAGTATATGGACCTTGACAACCCTGGTTGCTCCACATGCATTTTCAGGTTGATTCATATAAACTCACATTGTTGTCTCATCCACCCAGAGTCCATAGCCGCAGGGATCATTGCTAAATGAATTTCTGTCATGCTTCATCATATTCATAGACAGCTTTGACAAGGATCAATAGAGAAGTTTGTTCATTTAACTTGGCTGACTCCCTTAACTTATTTCAATTTATCATTTTGAATGAACACGCTTTATTTAACAGGTTAATTCATTTAGCAAGTACCATGCATATTTGTAGGGGGAAAATTTAGAATCGGTATATAAACTGTAGCAGCTAATTCATTAGAATAAAATAATTAGCTGTATCTAGTAATTCAGTGCCATCAATAGTGCCAATTCTAACTTTACAGCTGTTCTTTAGTGTCGGGGGGAAAAGGAAAAAAGAAAATGTAAGAGTCTGAACTCTGTCACTAAAACTGGATAGAGCGAGTTAATTTCTAGAGTGATCTTTCATCAGGTGTGAGTGAAGCACAGAAGACAAATGACATCCAGACTGATATTTGGAGACATGATGTTGCCTGGATCCTCTGCCACTACTTACCTGAACTCCCTGAAAAATCGTAAAAGATATTCTCTGGGGTGGAAAAACTAGTAAAAACACAAGAGATGAGTACCCGGTCAAGCATACTGTTCGAGAAAGCTTGACCATTATACACCAATGGTAAGAGCAATGAAGGATGCAAAGAAAGAGCATCAGCTCCAAAATAAATCTGAAAATTACTTTGTTTAATTTGTTTACGTTGTTATGAATTCTAACACTTGGCGCAAACATTTTTGAAATGATTGACAGACACCAGACACGAGAAGCACAAACTGTAGCCAGAAAGAGTGTAGTGCAGTCTCTGAAAATGTCAAGTTGCAGACTAAAAGAGATACAATCTTTAATGTCAGTGATTTATTCGCACAACCTCCATTAACATTTTAAAGGCATGACTGTATGCTCATAACTTCCCACGCATCAAGACAGACAAAACTACACCTCAGAATCTGCTGTATTAGAAGCAGATAGGAAAATAATTTTCTCTAAAAAAATAGTAGATTTTGAGCTACACAACAGAAGCTCCAAACTACGGTATCAACTATATCAACCAAAGACAGACGTTTACTTCAAAAGACCTACTACTGGTCAGCAATAGAATGGGTATGCTGCTAGTGAAACAAATCAATCACTACACATATACCTGAACTGCAAGCTGATTGTTTGCATTCTAGTTCTTCTGTATTCTATGGCTGTTTCCGCCCTTAGGTTTATGAAGCTTGTAGCTTATTCCTAGAAATAAGCGGGACATGTTTTGCAATCCAAGGTTGTGCAAGATTGCGTGATGCCTCCCTCAACAAGGTTATGGAGGGTAGGCCTGGATGAAGCCTGAACATAAAAAAAAAAAAAGTGCCCTTGGATACAATTTGCGGACTAGTTTAATATTAGAGACAGGTCATGTATGGGCATTGAGCCTGGATCATCACCCCCTCTTTTGAAACAACAGCAGGAGGGCACGTAGAGGAGGAAGGGAGAAGGTGAGGTGGGAGAACAGTTTACTAGGATTATTTCATTAGAAGGGAAGGGTCTGCTTCCTTCCCTTCCACTTACCCTTCTTGACATAGGAAATGAGTATTTCCTTCAGATCCCAGAGAAGCCAGAAGCCATTTGCCCCTCCACTAACTATTGAGCCTTGCACACTCCCTGGTCTAACGTAGCACAGATTTGTTGCCTGTCAGAGCCTGCTGCAAGACCTATGTATTTTTCCAGGCCTTTCTGGAGAGGATGGTTTGATTCAGACTTTTTTGAATGCTGACATTGCCTAATATTAAGGTTGCCAGACACTTCCCATTATAGGACCCTGGTTTTGGCTGATTGATTATAATTTTGTCAAACAGTCACCATTCAGGATGAGGAGCCAGGAAGGGGTGGGATTGGCTGGGCAAAGAGGCTGGGGACAAGGAGGCTGTGCTTGGTTGGAGAACCAGGAATGGCTGGGCAAAGAGACTGGAATGGAGAGTGCCATGGGTAAGACTGGGAATTCGGGGGACAGGTTGAAGGGGTTAGGGCAGAGGTAGTCAAGATTGTGGGGAAGAGGCATAAAAATCAGCACCCACATGATAACACACCTCTCCATAGCCTGGAATGGAACCTATGATATCTAGGTCTCATAATTCCTCTGCAGTCAGAAAATATTCATGAAACCCACTAGCACAGTATCCCATTCCCCCTCTAGTGCTGCTTCACATACAGGATAACAACCTAATACTGCTACCAGTTACTCAGTTAGCAGTCGGTGTGCTGATCTGAAGGATCCTGCCATGCTGATGGTCCATGTGCGTGTCAATACACCACCACATAATAGAGTTTGTTCTGTCAGTTTGGTTTTTTTCAACCTAGGAAGTGACATACAAAAAGCTATGTTAAAAGAACATTAAGGTTGCAAAGTCAAGCACTCAGAAGTTAGGAAATACCAAAATTAAAGCTGCCTGTGCAACCTTAACTCAGCCCCCGTGTGCATATGCATTATGATATAGTCTTTAATCACAAATAAAAAATATTCTTGCTGGAAGTTTGAAATATAACACTACTTTATTTCTTAGAATTCAGAACAATAACATGCACAAAAACCCAAATACATAGAGACACAAAGCAGACTGTTCCCAGAAACAAAGAGGCACAACTCACCCCACCTTACTGTAGGCTGGCTGATTCATGCTTGATGCTGATAGATTGCATGCTTTCTGTATAGAGCCTCATAGCTTGCAAGCAGGTCCAGGAACTCCAAGTCCCCTTAAAGTGATAGACTGGAATTCCAACACATTCCTCAATACCACATAAGGATCATATCTAAACTCCTCCCTGCCCCCAATTTTAAAGGCAGGGCTCTGCTTTTGGCCAGTTTCTCTGTGAGGAAGCCCTGCACAGCCTTGTGATTGAAGCACAGAACTGAGAGCCAAGCAATCTGGGTTCTGGCCTCAAACAACTTGAACCCCTTCTTTAAGCACATGAGAAGTCCTACTAAAGCCCAAAGGGACTAATCACATGCTTATAGCTAAGCACACACACACACAAAAACCCCTTAACAGTGGTTAGGCAGGTACTGGGCTCAGACCACTGCCTATCATGTGACCAATATTGTCTCATTGTTTTCTTGGGATCCCCTCTCTGTCTGAATCTACCAGTTAGCTCTTGTTCTGTATTTAGATTGTCAGACAGAATGTCTTTTTGTTCTGTATTTTGTGCAGTGCCTAGCACAATGCGGTCCTGACTCCTGCTCTAGGCCTGGGGAACTGAGGTGCTGTCACAATACAAATACTAAGTTTTAAAAGTTTAAATAGCAAACGCTTAAGGTCTTTGCTGGCTTGGGGCATCAGGCCCCAGCTCTGTCACAAACTTCCTGCGTGATCTTAGGCAAGTTACAAGTTAACCTCTGTGCCTTGCTGAACAGTAAGATGGGGTTGGTAATACTTCCCTCTTCGGAAGGGGTATTGTGAGGCTAAATTCATTACAATTTGGTAAGTTCTTTGTATTGCTATAATGCCTTCCCTAGAAATAACTCAAAGTATAGTTATTAGTTCAGACCACGCTGAGGTTAAATTACAGCAAGAAAATGTGGAAAATAGATTAAATTCCATTGACTGTTGATAATATGCAATTCCAGTCCAATCCCTCTTAACAGTTAGTGTTATCTACTGGTATGAAAGCTTCTATTGTTTTGCATTTCAAAAACAGGATGGCTGTTATTACAACCATTTCAGTACCTCTCACAGCTCTGTGTTCATCCATTTCTTTCTTTACACGTCACATCTCGGATAACATGTTATGCCGTCCACCCTTTGAAGCAGCTGGTGCAATAGTATTGAATAGAGGCAGCACATTGATTCTTGACTGCTGGGCATTACCAGCTGGCACAGTGGGTAACAGGAGAAGTATTAACTGCAGCAGATAAAGGTGTTTCTACTCTACACAAAAGAGGTCCCTTCACTTAAAAAAAAAAAAAAAGAAATTCTGAAGGTTTTTCCTTTTTAAGTTCTCCCTATTTGCAAGATATTAGAAAGAGAGCCTGAGAGTTTGCCATCTATAACCCATATTAGGAGAGATTAACTAAGGAAGCTGTGCTGCTCTACATTTACATTCCTGTTTCTGTAGTATAAAATGCTGGGTTTTATTTTTTTTTATAAAAACCAGTGCTGGTATAATACGCATAGCAAGCCAGTACTGATTAATGTAATGCAGTGTTTTCCAAAATCCACCGACACAGAAATCTTTCCCACGCCCGCCACACAGTATTAGGTTGAACAAAGTACAGTAATCCAAGCGGTAGTGGAAAGAGTTCATAGTGTCACAATCAGCATGCCCAGCTGTAGAGTGTTTGCTGGTTTACAAACAGGGCAGATGGCACAGCAAGCTTTATCCTTGGCGAGTGTATATGAGATTAGATACTCTTTTCCTATCATCTTTGTTAGCTTTATTTCTATGAGGCGGCAAGTTTAACACAGGGCTCTGGAAAGCATAACAATCCTGGACCACACTTTACAGGAAATAAGGGGCACTAGGATATATTTGAAAGTTATTCTTCTTGGAACTCAGATGACATTTCTAATTTTTTATTATTTTTGAAAATAGGAGAGCCAGAGTTATGAATACAGTATAGATGCTAAAGGGTCTGCAAATGTTTAAAAATCATTCCATCTTAATGGCATTCATAACATCATATTAAGGAAAATATGTAGTAATACACTTCAATGCCATTATCTGTATGAGAAAACCTCTTTATTATATGCACCTCAGAGATGACTGTAGTATTTATTGGCAAGAATAAATATTGACATGAAATAAAACAATGGAAAGTTTTTCAATTGAAAATAATTGCATCTTCAGAGTGTCATTCAGATGCTCCTCCTTCCTTTTCTGACAAGTTTCACAGCTCTGTCCTTGGTCCCCTTCTCATTCTACACTTTGTCTCTGGGTAATCTCATTTCCAAGCGCAAGTTTAACTATCATCTCTATGCTAATGACTCACATCTCTACTTCTGTACTCTGGACCCATCTCCTTCTGCCTACGCCTAGATTTTGGCCCGTTTTACTGACCTTTCTTCATGGATTTCTAGCAGTCAGTTTACAATCAATATGGCCAAAACACAGCTCTTAATCTTTCATCCCAAGTCCTCCTCCACCTTTTCTTGCTCAGTCAATGTGGACAACACCATCCTGCCTATCACTCAAGACCATAAACTGGGTATCATCTTTAATTTGGCCCTCTCTCTAGGTAGTTCCATACAGTCTATGTCTAAATCTTGCAGATTCTTTCTGTCTAACACCTCTAAGATATGGCCTTTCTCCTCCATCCATAAAATTAAAATGGTCACCCAGGATCTCATTTCACATCTTAACTACTGCAACACTCACTTGCTTGAGAAATGCAATCTTGCCCCACTTTTATCAATTCAAACCACTGCTACAAAGATCATTCTCCTAGTTTGTCAATTTGACTTTTTCTTTGCATTCCTCCACTAGCTCCCCTCTCTCCATTGCATCAAACCACCTATTTGTTTTTACTTTCCAGGTCCCCTGTGGCTATTGCCACTTGACCTATCGTCTTTCTTATGCAATTGAGAGGTCGACTCCCACCTCTGCTCTGCTAGTGATGCTAGCTTTCATTGCCCACTTGATAAATTTAAAATAAGCACCTTTGTGCTTTCTCCCATTCTGCTCCTCACAGATCAAAGGAGCTCTCCACAAACATCACAAGACGACCTTATTGTCTTATTTCAAATCCCTTAAAACTCTTTTTTGTCACGATGCCGTCAAAGAATTTCAAATGGTTAAGCAGCTGGTATGCTGAGACCACAACATATCCACCAATTTTGTTTCATTATTTCCTTGTGCTTCTCCATCTATCTTCTGTCTCTTGTCTTATGCTTAGATTGGAAGCTCTTTGGGTCATGGGCCACCTTTTTGTTTTGTGTTTGTACAGTGCTTAGCATAATGGGATCCTGGTCCATAACCTGGGATCCTATGCCAGTGTTTCTCAAATGTGGCCACCATGGGCTTTTCTTGCATCCACAGGCTGCAACGGGGGGTGGGCAAAGTAGTGGCTTCCCTCCCTGTTGCTTCTGGATGCCCTGCATTGGTGTTAGTTGCTGTGGCCATCAGCAGGGGTTAGGCTCCGCCCCACTCTGGAGACACCTGGGTCACAAAGCTGGAGGAGCAGGCACCCAGTGCGTTCCCAACCTCCCAGGGGTGGTGAGGCTGAGGCTTTAGGTTTCAGCCCTGGGGTGGTGGGGCAGCAGACTCTGGCCACATGGCTTTGGGCTCCATCCCCAGGCCCTGTCCCCTGGTGTGGAGTTTCAGGCTCCAGCTTCCTGCTGCCTCCCTCAACTCCCCATCCAGGGCTTAATTTGTCCTCAGGCTTGCCAGGGCGGAGTAAGTCTGCTGTGAAAAGTGATACGCGTATGTTTGTTAATATCACTTTTCACAATAAACTTACTAGCTAGCAATAAATACATTACAATGATTTGGGCGTGTAGATAGGAAAAATAAATAAATTGCACAATGCTAATTAAGTATTTTAGGAAAAAGTGTGAGAGTGGCCATTAGCAAGAGTTGATGGCTGTACTTTGAGGCCACCAAAAAATATTGTCCTGAGACCCCAAACGCACTAACATAATACAAATACATTATGTGATTTGATCAATATTCAATGTCTTATACCAGTTATCAGACAGAATAATAATGTCTTGTGTAACAAAACATCTTAGATATATATCACCTTCAACAAATCCTCCTTATGCAAGGCAAAGAATCTGCCCTTTACCAACTCCCTGCATATGTGGTTCAGAAAAAGTAGATAATCATTTGCTGGGCATATAGAATTTGCTATACTTAATCAGACTATAGGTCCATTTGGCCTCTGGGATGGACTATATCTGATGATTCGAAGGAAGGCAAACAACCCATTATAAATTTAGACTAGTGGGAAATGTTGTATATAGAAGAGAAACTTCTCTCTCGCCACCCGCATTTGCCTTATGAGCTGAAGCTTGAGTCATTATCTAAGCTTGCATAGCTGCAAAAGTTATTAATGATCCTAACATTACCAAATGCTTTTGAAAGGCAGCTACCATAGATGCCTTGCAGATCTTCTGAGGCACTGAATTACACATGAACAGTTCACTATTGTGACAAAGTTCCTCCTCTATCTTGGTGGGTCTTGCGCTTATTGACGGATTTGCTTGCCTTGGAGCTTCACAGCAGCCCTCAGTTTGGCCGTTTTCGTGAACCCACAGTCCAGGTCAACTCCTCCTGTGTCTGACCAGGAGTTGGGAGGTTTGGGGGGAACCCGGGCCCGCCCTCTACTCTGGGTTCCAGGCCAGGGCCCTGTGGAATGCAGCTGTCTAGAGTGCCTCCTGGAACAGCTGTGTGACAGCTACAACTCCCTGGGCTACTTCCCCATGGCCTCCTCCCAACACCTTCTTTATCCTCACCATAGGACCTTCCTCCTGGTGTCTGATAATGCTTGTACTCCTCAGTCCTCCAGCAGCATGTGTTCTCACTCTCAGCTCCTAGCGCCTCTTGCTCCCAGCTCCTTACATGCGCACCACAGACTGAAGTGAGCTCCTTTTTAAACCGAGGTGCCCTGATTAGCCTGCCTTAATTGATTCTAGCAGCTTTTTGATTGGCTGCAGGTGTTTCTAATCAGCCTGTCTTGTCTTAATTGTCTCCAGAAGGTTCCTGATTGTTCTGGAACTTTCCCTGTTACCTTACCCAGGGAAAAGGGACCTACTTAACCTGGGGCTAATATATCTGCCTTCTATCACTCTAGCCATCTGGCCTGACCCTGTCACACTATGTAAAAAGTATTTTCTTTTATTGGATCTAAATGTACTGCCTTTTAAATTTTATTCCATGTCTGCTTCTACCCATATTTTGTGACAGGATGAAAATATGGGGCTCATGTGTTTTCATTATGCCCATAATAATGTGAATACTGTGGGGATATAGATACTGGGAGTGTTGGGGGCAGCAGGGTAGGAACACCCACCCCCACTAAATGCAGAGGAAGAGCTGCCCCTTTCTCTCTGTGGCTTGGATAAGCAGCATTCTTGTACAGATGTCCCTACTCCTGTTACAGTCTATGTTAACCAGCATGAATACCTCAGTGATGATCCCTGTGTCTCTTCTTTTCAGGCTAAATAAGCCTAGTTTTCTGTAATCTTTCAGCGTCTGCAACACCCGCTATACTGGTAACATGGAGCAATTTCCTGTGCTTAGAACGGCCTCCTGTATTTGACTGAGTCAAACAACCTCTTGCTCTCATCCACAAGTCCTGTTAAAGGAGACATCAGCTATGAAAACACCAGTCTTATCTGCCCATTTGCATGAACCTGCTGCTCACATATTCTCTCATGCCACACATTTTCACTTGATGTTAGATATGGTCCCAGTATATTTCAGGATTCAAAATATCACCTGAACAAAATCACAATTCTGTAGCTCCCATCAAACAATCTCCCTAATCAGTGTTGATATCAAGTTTCTGACTATCAAGGAAAAGGAAGGCCCGGAAAAGAGCCCTCCCCAACACCTACCAGCAAAAATGACTAGATAAGAACACTGGAGTTTGCCATATTACCAGCCAAATGCATTCTTAGGATGTCCAGTTGAGAGGAGACTCACTTCAAAGGATAAGCAGGCCACAGCTAGGTCAGATCCTGACTTAATGGGAGTATTGGAGCAGGAAGAAAAGGATTGAGCCAAGCCCCAGAGTTCTGCTGGAGCCATATCTGTCCAGACTGCTAAAATCTGTTATAAACGTGTTCATGCGTTTAAGTCCCCCCCCCCCCCTTTGCCTTTAAATAGCTTCATTTAATGTGGCTTACAACTATGTTTCTGCTCGGTGTGTTCTAATTTGTCACTTTTGTACACAAAAATTCTTGGCTTTGTATTATTTTATGATGAGTGAATTTAAAAAGGGGGTGCCAGAATGAGAACAGGGGTAGGGGCGGGTCATTGCATTATGTTCCATGGCCTACGGTCTGTGACATTTCTGGCACCATTGCAGGCCTGGCATTATAGGAATTCATGTGCTAAGTGGAAAATCAGATGAATGTCTCATTCTCTCTCTGTGCAGCTCATTTAGTACACAGCTCCAGAGAACACTTTTCATTCCGTACTAGGTTTCTTTAATTCAAATGGGCAAGTTTTGAGCTATGGTAGAAATCATTTCAGATCTGGCCCTTTGGCATTCGTTTGACACCTGTGGAAAGTCCCTCCTTTCTCTGGTTCCATCAAGTTTATTTTCCTGGAAATATTTATACTTAATCAGCCCACTTGCATTTTTCAAACCTAATTTCAGTCTCTCTGTTAGCAGTATTAGGTTCAGTTGAAATAAGCAAAACTCCAAGGTCAATGGAATAAATGTTAACAAGCTGATAGCACATATGTATAAAAGCTTTTCATCTATAAGGTTCCTTAAGCATTTTACAAAATGGGCCAAATTCTGTTCTTTGGGTACATTTGCATAACTGCCATTGGACTTTGTTGGCAGTCACATATATACCAGGGCTTCAATGCTGCCAACAGATATGCTAGCATGGATCTCTGACCTGCATGAATTCCATGCGCTCACATTTATGCTAGTCCATGTTTACAGGATTGAGACCTAGAATATCAATATGGGCCTCTGCCCCTGCAGTAGTTGTAGTACCTGGGCAACTACTACAAACATGGCTGACAACCTCAGCTCAAGAGCAGAACCTACTCAAAAATAAGTAAATAGATTTCCGCTTTGGATTCATGCCGCAAGAGAGGGAGAAGGAAGTGTCATTGACCCTGCTGTTCTATGTACTTTGCAGAAATAATGAAAATAGATCACAGGTGTCTGAACCTCACAGTAGTGGAATTCCTCCAGACTGAGACTGTCACAACAACTAGAATCTGGTCCAGCTGCATCTGGTTTCAATTATTTTATGCCTGTTTAAATGCACTATTGAACAGAATAAGCAAAAGACAACACAGACTAGGAGGTTGGCTAGAGGCCAGAAACAGGAAGATTCCAGTTGACTTGTGCATGTCCCTTATGCTTTGGTGTCCTTTCTCCATCAGTGCACACCTTACAGCTCTTCCACATTACAGGCACTGATTGACTGTCCATTGGTAAGACACATGAGTAATTACAGAGTAACTCCTCAAGATGGACTGAGGGGATTACATACCTGCTTGTCTGACAGCAGAGTTTGGCCCTAATATTGTTATTGATATTGAGATCTGTAGTACCTAGAGGAGCCAACTGAGAATGGAACTGGATGTGCTAGGCATTTATGGGGGGTGGGAGGGAACAAACCACACACAGAGTCCCTGCCTGCACTGAAGAACTTACTGACTAAATACACAAGGAAGATAAAGGCAGTATTAACAACTCCATATTAGGCAATTTAGTAACAGATTAAGGGACTTGCCCAAGATTATATAATAAATCTGGGACAGAGTCAATATCAAACCCAGCTTTTCTGAGTCCCATTCAAGTGCCTTAATCATAAGATAACCGTTCCTCTCTAAATATCTGGAGTCCTCAATGAAGATAAGTAGCTTTGTGAAAATCATATACTCAGGGCACTTAAATTATATTTAGAATGTTTATGAATGCACAGAGTCTCCTTGGAGGGAAAGCAGAGACACCAGGAGCCATAAAATAATTCAGATACACAAAGAGTCCAAAGCCCCTTCCTGCCCCAAAGCCATGATAGAGGTTTCGTTTAGGATGGTATTAATGAAGCTGTTTCCTCTTTTGGGGATATGACCCAGACCAATGAGGGGCTGTGTCACCCCCTGCTTTGCAACCTTGCGTGCCTCACAATGTTTTAGTGCTGTAGCTCCTACCTGGGCCATTCACAAACAGCCTGCCAGAAGGCAGGTAGCACCCTGAGTGTCTGTATAGCTGCAGCCTACCAGCCACAAATCAGTCACACTCTGGTTTCCACCAGCCTTAGTTACCACTTGCAGGGTAACCCTAACACACTCCCAAATCTGGATTTCCCCCCAAAACATGAGTTCTGTGCTGCCCAGCCCTCTCCTGGACAGTCCAGATATATTAGGTTCATTTCCCTCTGTAAGGGGATTGATATCCAAACAGTTTGCTACCCTCAATGGAGTTACCCACACAGTTCACAACACTGGATTAATTTTGATTAAGGAATAAAATGAGTTTAACTACAAGGAGATAGGTTTTAAGTGAGTACAAGTATAAGGCTTTGAAGTCAGAAATGGTTACAAGATGAAACGCTTCCTAGTACTAAAACTTGAACTAGACTTGGTTCAAGGTGAAATCCCTTACCACATATTCCCGGTAACATTGCTGACCCATTTCTCAGGCCAGGAACAGCTCCCAAAGCCCAAAAGGCTGTTTCTTTTGTCTTCTGTGACAGAGATAGATGGATAAGGGGTGTTTTGCCCCTTACTTTTATAGTTCAGTCACCTTTTGAGAATGCATTTTCCTGAGGGTCACCCCTAGATAAAGTTCCTTCCTGCTGTGAGGATGGAGACAAGGAGTCTGGTGGTGAAAGAGGTTCCATGCTGTTTGCTAAAATGCAGATCTGTTCCTTGCCAAAGGATGGCCACCAGATAGGTGATGGCCCATCAACTTTGATGACACCTGGCTAGAAGCATCAGCTTGTCCTTTGTCTTTGAGAAACTGGTTTACTCAAACTAGTCTGGTAAACACATTTCAGACCTTTTATGGTCACAACTTTACACGTAATGTTGCTACATACATTTTACCATGATATTATTGACCAGAAAATTATTACTTGAAATCTAATAGCTCACAAAGAACATTTTGTGCAAAGATTATTACATTGGTGTGTAGGGTGTGAATACAGGGGGCTCACTTGGTCACAGGGGACTCAGAATTCTGTCTGATTTCAAGAGGTTATAGTACAAACTAGCAGTCATGACTAGTCCCTGTAAGAGCAAAGCCGAGCTTTATTGCCCTCTGCAAGGATCCCGCTCTGTCTATTAAAAAGTGACTTGTTTCATAGGTGCAACAGCAGACCTGCCAAAGCACTGTAATTGAATAGCCCTATACTTGGTTATCCCTTTCAACCAGCCTCTTCCTTGAAACAAGAGCTAGATGCATAATATCACTGAACTAGATTCATATACTTCTCTTTTGTGAAGAAAAACATTTTTGATTTATTAGCAAAGAGACAAAGCCCTTACGATACCTGTTTGTCTTATTTAATAAGGGAAACCCTGCCTGTGAAATATCCAGCTCATACATTTTTGCCATCTTGAAGCATTTTGCACCATTAGAGAAGTATTTATAGCTACTTCTAAATGAACTGTTACAAGAGATTCTATTTCCTGTTTTCTCCTGAAAGATTTTTATGTGCCTGCTCTCTGAAATAAAATACATTGTTCACATGCTTGCCTTAATATTACTTAATCTATCAAGGAATCCTGAATGGTGAAAGCTCCTGCAAATCCATAGCCATGGGAGATGGCAAATGAAGTAAAATAACCAGAAGCAGATTTTTTTGTCTTGTAGTCTTCGGTGGCAAAATAGAAAGAGAGAAATTTATAGAGGCTATGAAAACTAATATGATACACATTTAAGAAGGGATCAAAGGAAGACATGGAAATCTATAGCTGTGGACATGCAACTTTGGTGTCAGGAAAGGTTCTTGAAAGACACTGATGAGGGACAAAATATAATATGTATTTAATGGAGATGCTTATGGCTTGGTTGGATGTGAAGGTAATAGTTTTATTTCTGCACCAGCTTTGGGTGGGTCTTTTTGCTTGTTAATTAGACAATTCTGGTTTTGTCTGTCTGTGTGAAGAACTTCCTTGTAGAAGGATCCAGGTGTGGCACAGAGGGTCAGCTTACCTGCAGCTCTCTAGCTAGCCAGAAAACACCAGTATAGCACTTACCTTAACTGTCTGTGCTTCCAGGTGATGAGAGGGTGGGGGAACCACTTACCACTGCTCCTCCTCCCAGCACCCCAAGACATATGCTGGATCTATCCTGGCTGCAGCTACCAAGGTCTACTGGTGTCTGGTAAACCACTATTGTCCCTCACTTTCTTTTGCTGTCTACTCTGGGTGTCCTTGCCAGTGCCTTTGCTGGTGATCTTGTGCCTGAAGTTGGTCTCTGATTGCTTGTTTTAAGATTCAAGCTCCTCTTCTCTGCATTTTTTGGTTGCTTCACCCCTTCAGCTCTGCTGGAGCATCCCATTTATCCCTCAGAGAGTCCATGATGGCTCCCTCTAGTGGCTATTTCCATTTCTGTTAACCATGAAGATCCAGAAATCTAATGGTCATATGCAAATAATGCAATGCATTAATTGGCATATTGATCAATATGCATTGCCACATTTGCAGATTTCACAAAAATACAAAGTTCTTGTTTTCTTCTGCTACTCCCAGTTTTCTTCACAGTTTCAGGCTGTGAAAGTCAGTAAAAGAAAGTATACTATACATTTAGGAGCTTTTGAATCCTCATGAAATTGAAACATAAATACAAGGTGAAGTTAAACTCTTGAGCCCGAACATCATGGTGAGAAGAGAAAGCTGTTCTAGTCAAACGAAGAAAAATGCCATGTTAAGTCCCTTCCTGTTACTAACGCCATAGGATACCTGGCACTCCAGGGATCGAAGAAGTCATCCCAGGCCCTGTTTTGTCATTGCTGGCAGCCATTCTGTGCTCTGTTCCTCCTCCCCATAGCTGCTAATCCTGCTGTGAAAGCCCCCACCCCTCTGCACACAGAGTGCGGGTGGGAGGTGCTCCATCCCAACACACTCTATAGTCCCATCCTCTGTCTTCTGACAGGAAGGGAGGGCAAAACATGCTATCCGCACACATTCCTATTCTCTATGGTCTCTACTATGTTGCTTCAGTCAGACTGGAGAAACCTACCAGAGACCATGGAGGCTAGGCATATGAGGAGTGGGGTATGCTTAGCATCTCACCCTCCATTTCCTATTGAGTCTCCCTATTACCCTTAGGAGATTCAGGCACCCCTGGGAGGGCCCCCTGGGTGCCTGAATCTCCCAGGAACATGGGAAGCCAGGTCTGAGCATCCCATTGGTTTGCTTAACATTCCTTATGCAAAATTAACAAGTAACTTCCATGGATCAATCTCTCCCATTGGAGCTCAGGTTGGTGTATTTACACTCTGGTGCAAAATGTTTCTTTGCCAAACACAGTGGTTATAAAAAACACAGAGTCAGACCCTCTCCCCAAGATAATCCAATTTTTGTCTTAAAAAAAAAACAACCAAAAACCCACAATGTGTGTTTCATCTGGCTTTGAATGTTGTAACCTTAAGTCTCATGCCACCTTGGTAAGATAGGTATTACTGTACTCATTTCATAGCTGGAAAACTGAGACACAAAGTCTGAGAATTAAATTTTGGCATTAAGTCATAGACCTGAACCCAGGATAGCACAGAGGCTCATCACCCCCTCCACACAGCATCCACCTGATGCCTTTCACCAGTGCTACATTTATTATATTATTTTAAGAATTAAGATGGCCCCAGGAACTCCCAGGGAAGCCAGAGCAACACAGGCACAATGCCGCCTCTTAATAGGATGCAGCAGTGTTGCTTCCAGAGATGGACTAACAGCAAGCTGTGCTAAGTCTGCAATGAATTTCTACTCAAGGAATCTCAATTATGGCTTCTCACTGCACATGTCAGGGCAAGGATGGTATTTGCTCCCTTTCCCGTTATTAGCCATGCAGGGCTGGCCAGTCTGGCTGGTAGAATTGCTTACTCAACATCCCAGGTGAATGTTTAAAGACACATGTGATATCACCAGGAAGTCCATAGCAGAGACAGGCAAAAAAATCTATATCTGAGACCTAGTTCTGTGTCTTAATCACAAATCCATCCTTCCTTTCCTTTAGATAGTGTCAATCATGTTGATTGTTTTGTGCCAAAGACACTTGACAGCTCAGAAATGGACTGAAAGTAATGAATTGGGGCTTTCTGATATCATAGAATTACAAGTTTTAATCATTACCAATCTGGGCTGTATTTTGGAGGGTGGGAGGAGTGAAAGCTCCTTTTTGCATTAACCAATCCCGTGAAGCATCACTGCTACATAGTAAAATCGGTGACACTAGCAGTGTAGGCATCCTACGTCAGATACAAAATCAATTTTCACACTGGTTTAACAGCAGGTATAATAATCAGAAAAAGAACTGCACCACTTCAAGTAAATATCGCCTTAAATAGTAACGCCCTGAAGTGAATGGCTAAATCACCATTAAAACAGGATAGAAATGGATTTACTACATATATCTGAGAGACTGGGATCCCATTCTTCTGGTTTGGCAAGTGATGTTATTATGCAACAAGATGGCTGCCATCAGCAGGAGGCCCATTTGTATTCCTAATATTTAATTTCACATTACATTTAGATATCTAAAGACCTTCACTCCCCTCCCTGAAACCTAAGCTGAACAAAATGAGTGCTGCTTTCATTTGCTACTGCAGAACTGTTGCCCACCTATTACTCAAGAGAAAAGCTTTCCCCGGCCTCAGAAAAGCATCCTTCAGGTATGAAGAGCCTAGAGGAAGTGGGTTAAATGAAGAAGTTGTCAAAAACATTATAGGTCCTAAAGCCACACTTCATAGGCTAATAGAATTCTCTACCAATGGGTGTATGAATCCAGGTGACTAACTAATCTAACTTCAAGATAAGGGGAAGATCATATAGAAGTTGATTTTTAGGGAACTAGTATTGTTTGAAATGTATTGACTAAATTGTATTGGGAACAGAACTGCAATACAGTATGTTTAATAATACATGGATTTGTCATATCACTTCTGCCATAGCTTCTATAAATGAAGCCATTAGTTTAGGACCTCCTACATTTTAGGCTCATCACTTCAGGAGAAAACAACTGTATTATAGATACATTCACGGCTCTACTATTTGAATCACCTATGGAGTTTGATTGCAGACATCACAATGTAAATGTCATGCCTGTCTAAATTCTGGTGAGCTAATTAGAAGCCTCACAGCTAAGCAGCTCTTCGCACATCACTGGGTGTCACTGCAAGTATTCGTATTCTGTGGCTTTCAGAAATCACTTGCAAGTTCAACAGATATATGATCAGTCAAGTAAAAGAAAATTATGTTGTAGAAGCCACTTTGTAAAAAGAATGGCATACAATATATGCAAGGAAGTGCCATTTAACAGAATGGTCACTTAGTAAACACCAAAACCTGCTACTCCATGGCATTCGTGGGCTCTGACTCAACAGAACTGGTGCAGTTCCTCTGCGGGGGGGGGGAAAGAGGGGTAGAATTTGGGGACCCCACACTGAGGCTCCATACCCCATGGAGCATGGGCATTCTCTGTACTAAAATGCACAGGGAATTTTGGGGATGAGCCTAGGAATCCAAAATTACACTGATCCAACAGCCATTTTCTCCTGTGTATCTCCAGCATTGCTGAGCAGTCTTGGAGGTGGAGAACTCCTTCTCCACACAGCCCCCACAGAGATCCCCAGCCCATAACCCAACCACTTAGGCTGCAGGCTAGTTTCAGCATTTGGCTGTGTGGATTTTAATCAGCACACACAACCTCAAACATACACGTAAGAATGAGTGCCCTGTGTCATCTTGTGCCCTCCCCCCCATGCAAATGCAGACACCTTTCAACATTCAGATGCAGCTATATTTGGGGGATAATCATAGAATCATAAAAGATTAGGGTTGGAAGAGGCCTCAGGAGGTCAAAGCAGGACCAACCCCAACTAAATCACCCCAGCCAGGGCTTTGTCAAGCTGGGCCTTAAAAACCTCTAAGGATGGACCTCCCTAAGTAACCCATTCCAGTGCTTCACCACCCTCCTAGTGAAATAGTTTTTCCTCATATCCAACCTAAACCTCCCCCACCGCAACTTGAGACCATTGCTTCTTGTTCGGTTATATGCCACCACTGAGATCAGCCAAGCGCCATCCTCTTTGGAACCCCCCTTCAGATAGTTGAAGGCTGCTATCAAATCCCCCCTCACTCTTGTCTTCTGCAGACTAAATAAGCACAGTTCTCTCAGCCCCTCCTCGTAAGTCATGTGCCCCAGCCATCTAATCATTTTTGTTGCCCTCCACTGACCTCTCCAATTTGTCCACATCCTTTCTGTAGTGGGGGGTGGGGGAGGCAAAACTGGATACAATACTCCATATGTGGCCTCATCAGTGCTGAATAGAGGGGAATAATCACTTCCCTCAATCTCCTGGCAATGTTCCTACTAATACAGCCCAATATGCTGTTAGCTTGGCAAGAAGGGCACACTGTTGACTCATATCCAGCTTCTCATCCACTGTAATCCCCAGGTCCTTTTCTGCAGAACTGCCGCTTCGCCAGTCACTCCCCAGCCTGTAGCAGTGCATGGGATTCTTCCATCCTAAGTGCAGGACTCTGCACTTGTCCTTGTTGAACCTCATCAGATTTCTTTTAACCCAATCCTCCAATTTGTCTAGGTCACTCTGGACCCTATCCCTATCTTCCAGGGTATCTACCTCTCCTCCCAGTTTAGTGTCATCTGTGAACTTGCTGAGGGTGCAATTCATCCCATCATCCAGATCATTAATGAAGATGTTGAACAAAACCGGCCCCAGAACAGACCCCCTGGGGCACTCCGCTTGATATGGGCTGCCAACTAGACATGGAGCCGTTGATCACTACTCATTGAGCCCGATGATCATCATTTTAAGAGAGTCACCAATCTGCCTCAGTAAGACAGACTTAAAGTAGTCCGTTGTGACACTTTTTTGATCATTTGGACCATTCTATCCTCATTTAATTTAGCTTCTGCGCTCTTACAGACGTTCAACTAAAGCATTTTAACCCTGTTATTGACACACACAAAAAGGAAAAAAAAAAGATAGTTGACTCTGCATTGATGGTCAGTGCAGTGAGGCTTGCCTGGTTCTCTTTCCCTCTCTCAAGTATTCTGAAGTAGCCAAGAACTAATCACTGCAATCAGTGAAGTAATCTGTGACTAGACAGCTACAACATGGGAATCTGGGAGCTACCCAGAAATATGGAAAATCTGGGAATTCTCTGATTTTCTGTGAGTTCTAAGAAGCCTGACTAAATACAATGATAAATCTAAAATTATTTTCTACCATCTAGGGAAGATCTATAAGTTAACCTGTGATTGCTCAACTCAGCAAGGAATTCAAGCACATCTTTAGCTGGGTGTAAATATCAAGAATGCCAAGTCCTTCAATTTTAGCCACTAACAGACCAAGGAAGCCAAGAAACACCAAAACCTCAAGAGGAGGCAGAGGGAAAATCAGTATAATATAGTACAAAATGCACTGATAAGAGCTGGGTTATGATAAACTGTATGTTTCTCCTATTTATAAATACCCCATTCCCATCTGGACTCAAACCAGCCTAGTTTTTGCCCAGATTTAGTTAGTTTCCCTTCAACTTAATGTGATTTAATGAAGTTTCTTGATCTTTAACATTAGGATAAACAAAACCTCAGCAAAATTTGCATTTATATAATTTCAATGTTCATTTTCCTAGCAGTGCACTTCTACCAAATGGTGTTTTCTTCTTAATCTTGATGCAGTTTATTCCCCAACCCCCTGCCAATAAAAGAAATCATATTTTTGGATCTATGTACAAAAGCCATCATTCCTTCCACAAGGAATTAGCGAACACCAGTGCTTTCAGGGTATCTTTTGGAACATGCAACTGAATTAATTTGTTTTATTTACTGAATATGTTACCAGTAATCATACAAGAAGCTTGTATACTACTTCATTTCTGTTGCAGCTCATCTAGATAGTCTCCTAAATACTATAAATCCCATTGAGATGGAGAAAAAAATATTTTCAGGAGTATTAAGTAAGAGTCTAAAAAACTTTAAATAAAAATATTTGGCATTTACATAACATTTTTTATCCAAGGATTTTAACTCACTTTACCAAGCTCAATTAAGCAAGCCCCACAACGAGAGTAAGCTAAACAAGTTTTGTTATATTCATTTACAAATGCATTAGCTGACGCAACGATTGTCTTTCACTAAGTATTTTGCTGAAGGTTAAACGAGGAGTAAATGGCAGAGTCAAGAATAGAACACAAGAATCTTGACTCCCTGATTGTTGCTCTAACCACTTATACTGTGCTCTATTCCCTCTTAAAATGAGGACTAGTGAGAGCACATTGATTGCTTAAGCTACTCTCACAGCTACACTGATAAAAGGCACACATTTATCAAAACCTTGGGGCTCATTGCCTTTAGGCATATATTTGAGGTTATTATTCACCAATAATGGAGCAAGACACTCCTAACCTGTAATTTCTCTGTGATGTAGTGGAGAGTTCAACCATTGTAACCCTCATTGTTCTTGAAATACTACTGAAAAAAACAACAGTATACCATAGAAGAGTTACCATTTTACATTTGTAGCAATTCATTTTTTAAACAAACAGTATTTGGGGCTACATGGTCTCAAATTACCTAATAAGATGACATTTAAAAACATTGCTACATGTCCCCAGATGTACCAAGATACAAAGGAAGAGGTTTTAAATTTTAACCTCTTCATTGAAAGTCCATTTCTGACATATGATTTATGTTCATAGAATCCAAGAGCCGCAGTTTGGGAGGCTGTTGATGAAAGGCTCACATCACCTGGAGCTTGGAGCTGAAAAGCAGAGATAGTGAAAATCTCCAGCAGCATGAACACAAACAATGCAGAGAAATGAAACGTTTGGAGGCTAATAAGGTTTGCCATTGAATATTACTGAATTATTATTTATTTATAATACCCTAGAGGCCTCCACTGAGATCAATGCTGCATTGTGCTAGGCACTTGACATATGCCTAATAAGAGACAATGCCCATCCCAAAGAGTTTATAATCTCAATGCACAAGAGAGAAAGGGTGGGAGAAATGGATACAATACAGAAGCAGAACATGAGGCAGAGAGATTGGTTGGAAGCCTGGTCTACACTACAAAGTTTTGCTTCCATAGTTATGTCAGTTAGGAGTATGGGAGGGGGGGGAATCTCACAGCCCCAGCCAGCATAGCTATGCCAGCAAAACCCCCAGTGTATATGCAACTATACCGACAGAAGAATGCTAAAGTCAGTTGAGCTAACATCTTCCAGGGAGTTGGTGTTACCATACTGGCAGAACCCCTGTCACATAAACTGAGTCTATACTAAGGGCTCTGCCGGTGTAGCTATACTGGCTAAGGCTCTGTAGTGTAGACGTGGCCTAAGGGACTTGCCCAGGATCACTCAGGAAATCTGTGGCAGAGCTGGGAATTGAACCTAGGTCTCCTAAGTTTTAGGGCTTCTCTGCACAGGAAAATTTTACCAGTTATACCAGTATAATTATAGCTGAACAGTTAAACCACTACAGTTATACCAGTATAACTTCCAATGGGGACAAATAAGAGTGACTTTTTTTGGTTTAGCTTAAACCCCTTGCAGAGCGATATAAGCAAAACTGAAAAAGGCACTCATTCAACACAATTACCCACACGGAGAGTTATCCTAGTTTAACTATAGTGGTTTAAATTCACACTTAGCTAGTACTGGAAATAATCCCTCAATGCCTTATCCCTAAGACCACCCTTTTCAGGGGAATTCCAGGAAATATGCCAAATGTTTTAAACCTGCATCTGCAGTGAAGACTCAATGAGAAGAAAGGTGTTTTCTGAGTTCTGTGCAATAGTGTGTCCTGAAAGAGGAACTCGTAGGAAAACCAGGTTCTATGACTATGAGCAAAGCAACTGCATTTTTCATTAATTTTATCTCAAGTTTAGCTTGAAGTTATAGTCGAATACTGATGATGACTGAGAATGTGGCCTCATGGCTATTACAGAAGCTTGGGAGACAGGACTCATGAGTTCATAGGCTCAGACTTGAAGACAAGAAGGGACCATCATGGTAATCTACTCTGACCTGCTGTGCATCGCAGGCCACAGAACCTCACCCATCCACTCCTGTAAAAGGCCCGTAACGTCTGGCTGAGTTACTGAAGTCCTCAACTTGTAATGAAAAGACTTGAAGTTACAGAGAATCCACCATTTACTCTATTTGAAACCAACAAATGACCCATGCCCTACACAGCAAAGGAAGGCAAAACACACTCAGGGTCTCTGCCAATCTGACATGGGGGAAATTCCTTCCCAACTGCAAAACGTGCCAATCAGTTAGACCCAGAGTACTTGGACAAGACCCACTAGCCTGGGAAATGTTTCTCTGTAATAACTTAGAGCCCTCTGTATCTAGTGTCCCTTCTCCATCCACTGGAGATATGTTAATAGCAGTCACAGATTGGCCATATGCCATTTTAGGCAATATCATCATACTGACCCCTCAGCAGCAGTTCAGATCCTAGCTCTGCTTGATCTTGGGCAAGTCACTTAACCTCTGTATGCCACAGGGAGTGCTGTACTCCTTCACCGGAAAAAGCGTTAATATTCAGGTTTAAGTCCAAAGCAACAGGTAATGTTAATTGTGGTAACTCAAGGTAATTTACTTCTGGTAATCTTGTTTTAAAAAGAATACTTTACCGACAATGATCTTGTTGAATAATATGAAAATATGGTGTATGTTTATGATCTTTTAAGATTGCAGTTTGTTTTGATTACCTGAAACAGCATCTGCTCTGTTTTTTCTTTACCCAAAGCAGAACCACAAAATAGCACTGTGCATATTTTGGGATTTGCAAGTCTTTCTGCACATTTCATTAGAGAAGAACTTTTCCAAGGCAAACTTGAAAACATATAACACCATTAGGAAAAAATATATACCACATTTTGTTATGAATATTTCATATTTGCATTCTTATTACTGGAGGCATTAAGATTTGAGCAAGACCTTTCTGTCACACCTCAGATTCTGCCTCAACTGTAGTGCATTCATAATCTTATGTTTATGGCATCCATGGGTGTAGTCAGGCATATACTATGATCACCATAGTGTACAATTTTTAATTTCCTCAGGGCAACATTTTTTATTGCAACTGGCAGGTTGTTGCTGTTTGAAGGTGCTTTTTTGTTGTTCTTCGCCAAGCCATTTATTAACTTACTGCTAGATATCACTCTGACTGCACATGCTGTGTTAGTGATAATGTTGTCTGTAATGGCAGGCCTACCTTGGCAGATGATGAGTATAAAATGGGCAGGGGGCAATTGACTTGTCAGAATATTTACAAATTTCAAATTGCTGGGTACACCCCTAATGACTTTTGCAATGAAAGAGATTGCAGTGTCACCATATCAGCACTGCATGACGTCAGCTAATAGGAGAAGAAGATGGGCTGAGACAAAGAAAACCCTTGTTAAAAACAAATAGCTTTGAGTGACATGAAAAACTGAAGGTGCATGGAAGATAAATGGATTATGTATTTTATTGGAAGTGTATGACTCCAAGTAGCTTTAAGCCGGTTTTAGTGCCAGGACAGTCACTAATCCAAGGACCAAGTCTATTAGCCAACGTGAAAGAGAGCTGTGTTACTTCACCATGGCCATGTCCACCAAAAATGCACACCACCTGTAATTCAAAGGACTAATACAGTTGTGTACTATATATTTTGCACTCTAATTGTACCATTGTCAACCAACTATTTTTTTAAATGACCTACTGTATCTCACTTACTGTCATTGCACTTTCCCTTCCTGGCTTCCCTTTACTTTTTCTTTACTATGACAGATAAAGCTTTAATTACTGTGGAGTAACCTTCAGTATCCCCGACCTTGGTAGAAGAGAGGGAAGGAAAAGAGCAATCTGTTTTTGTCTTGCCCTATATTGTATTCTCTGTCTCCCCTTTCCTACTTTTCTCTGAAAAATTGGTCTCTGTTCTGTATCTTTATAACTTATTGCATCAGTCTCTCCCACTCCTATTCACACACACACAATCCTCCCCACACCAATTCAAGCACATTATCTCACCCTCATTCAGTTACACAAGGCTTGGAAATTTTACCAGACAGCTAAAAACCAGGAGATTAAACTTACTAGCTAGGATGACCATATGTCCCATTTTGGCCGGGACAGTCCCTTTTTTAAGCCCTGTCCTTGCCGTCCTGACTTTTGCCAAAAAAGTGGGGTGCAGACTTCTAGCAGGGTGCAGAGGAAGGTGCGGAGCAGGTGGGTGAATGGCGACACCAGGCCTGTGGGGGAAAACAGGGCTCCAGTGAGCAGCAATGCCAGCTGCACAGGGGGACAGGCAGGGCACGGGTGAAGAGCTATGTCAGCCCTATGCAAGGAGCAGGCTGGGCTTGGATAACAGCCCTGCATGGGGTGGGGGGACGCAGGCCTCAGGCCAGCCCCATGTGTGGAGGGAGGGCAGGCAGTGGCTTAGGTTAGCCTCATGCATTGTCCCGTTTTCCCTTTGAGAAATATAATCACCCTATTACTTGCAGGTATGTGTGGTGTGTGTGGAATAACCTTGTCTATTCCATCTGGCTCCTGAAAGTGCATGGAGTGCATGTGGAACAAAATGTCATCCTCCATGGAGCATGTCCTCAGATGTATAGCATGTGTGAGGTCACGCTGTGCGAAGGATGCTATTCTGTTGTACAAAGTGGCATCTATCATGTTCGTTTGGACGGAATCCGGAGGTCACGGCCCATGCAGGATGCCATTTTGTGGATCACCGCTAAAAAAGCATGCAACTGTAGAAGGTTTTAATGGAGACTTGCCACTATATAAATAAAGAAGGGAACTTCTCTGTTCTGACGACACAGTGATTCAGTAATTATTATTGAGACATCATGCCTTTGTATATTTCTGACAGAGGATTAGATTAAGTGCACTACAGATGTTTAGCATAGCTCTTTGAGGTTGGCATTCTGATTCAATGTATCAACTAAAACTTCACACTTGCAGATAAAAATCAATTAAGATTACAGCTATATGAGAACACTGCTGAGTTCTTGAGATGAATTAATCCAGTGCAGTTCTGCATGGAGGACTGAAAAGGCATGCAAGTGTAGAATTGAATCAACCATGTTAGAACAGAGCTAGTGGTCTGAACTCTCTCAGAATGGAAAGTTTAGTGCAAAATGTGTTAATTCATTCAGTGCTCTAAGCCAGTGGCTTTCAACCTATGGTTCATGGACTCCTAGGGGTCCACAGATTATGTCTAAGATTTCCAAACCGGTTTGCACCTCTATTCAAAAATGTTTAGCGGTCCACAAATTAAAAAAGATTGAAAACCACTGCTGTAAGCGCTAGGCCACACTAGCTCCTCTTCTCAAGTGTCATACTTGCAAGACATTTTAGTACTGTAAAGTTCTTTTAGGATAGGGTTTTTTTTTTAAATTAAATATGCAAGTTAGGGTATGTCTACACTACGGAATAAGGTCGAATTTATAGAAGTCGGTTTTTTAGAAATCGGTTTTATATATTCGCGTGTGTGTGTCCCCACAGAAGTGCATTAAGTGCATTAACTCGGCGGAGTGCTTCCACAGTACCGAGGCTAGAGTCAACTTCCGGAGCGTTGCACTGTGGGTAGCTATCCCACAATTCCCGCAGTCTCCGCTGCCCATTGGAATTCTGGGTTGAGATCCCAATGCCTGATGGGGCTGAAACATTGTCGCGGGTGGTTCTGGGTACATATCGTCAGTCCCCCTTCCCTCCCTCCCTCCCTCCGTGAAAGCAAGGGCAGACAATCGTTTCGCGCCTTTTTTCCTGAGTTACCTGTGCGGACGCCATACCACCGCAAGCATGGAGACCGCTCAGGTAACCGTCACTGTATGTCTCCTGGGTGCTGGCAGACGCGGTACGGCATTGCTACACAGTAGCAGCAACCCATTGCCTTGTGGCAGCAGATGGTACAATACGACTGGTAGCCGTCCTCGTCATGTCCGAGGTACTGCTGGTCGCCTGTGTGAGGTCGATCAGGAGCGCCTGGGCAGACATGGGCGCAGGGACTAAATTTTTAGTGACTTGACCAGGTCATTCTCTTAAGTCCGGCAGTCAGTCCTATTGAACCGTCTTATGGTGAGCAGGCAGGCAATACGGATTGCTAGCAGTCCTATTGTACCGTCTTCTGCCGAGCAGCCATGAGATGTGGATGGCATGCAGTCCTTCTGCACCGTCTGCTGCCAGCCAAAGATGTAAAAGATAGATGGAGTGGATCAAAACAAGAAATAGACCAGATTTGTTTTGTACTCATTTGCCTTCTCCCCTGTCTAGGGGACTCATTCCTCTAGGTCACACTGCAGTCACTCACAGAGAAGGTGCAGTGAGGTAGATCTAGCCATGTATCAATCAGAGGCCAGGCTAACTTCCTTGTTCCAATAAGAACAATAACTTAGGTGCTCCATTTCTTTATTGGAACCCTCCGTGAAGTCCTGCCTGAACTACTCCTTGATGTAAAGCCACCCCCTTTCTTGATTTTAGCTCCCTGAAGCCAACCCTGTAAGCCGTGTTGTCAGTCGCCCCTCCCTGCGTCAGAGCAACGGCAAACAATCGTGCATCTGAGTTGAGAGTGCTGTCCAGAGCAGTCACAATGGAGCACTCTGATTGGGCTAAAACATTGTCGTGGGTGGTTCTGGGTACATATTGTCCGGCCCCCGTTCCCTCCCTCCCTCCGTGAAGGCAAGGGCAGACAATCGTTTCGCGCCTTTTTTCCTGAGTTACCTGTGTGGACGCCATACCACCGCAAGCATGGAGCCCGCTCAGGTAACCGTCACCGTATGTCTCCTGGGTGCTGGCAGACGCAGTACGGCATTGCTACACAGTAGCAGCAACCCATTGCCTTCTGGCAGCAGACGGTGCAGTATAACTGATAGCCGTTCTCGTCATGTCCGAGGTGCTCCTGGCCACGTCGGCTGGGAGTGCCTGGGCAGACATGGGCGCAGGGACTAAATTTTTGGTGACTTGACCAGGTCATTCTCTTTAGTCCTGCAGTCAGTCCTATTGAACCGTCTAATGGTGATCAGGCAGGCAATACGGATTGCTAGCAGTCGTATTGTACCATCTTCTGCCGGGCAGGCAAGAGATGACGATGGCTAGCAATCGTATTGTACCATCTTCTGCCGGGCAGGCAAGAGATGAGGATGGCTAGCAGTCATATTGCACCATCTTCTGCCAGGCAGGCAAGAGATGAGGATGGCTAGCAGTCGTATTGTACCATCTTCTGCCGAACAGCCATGAGATGTGGATGGCTTGCAGTCCTTCTGCACCGTCTGCTGCCAGCCAAAGATGTAAAAGATAGATGGAGTTGATCAAAACAAGAAATAGACCAGATTTGTTTTGTACTCATTTGCCTCCTCCCCTGTCTAGGGGACTCATTCCTCTAGGTCACACTGCAGTCACTCACAGAGAAGGTGCAGCGAGGTAAATCTAGCCATGTATCAGTCAGAGGCCAGGCTAACCTCCTTGTTCCAATAAGAACAATAACTTAGGTGCACCATTTCTTATTGGAACCCTCCGTGAAGTCCTGCCTGAACTACTCCTTGATGTAAAGCCACCCCCTTTGTGGATTTTAGCCCCCTGAAGCCAACCCTGTAAGCCGTGTCGTCAGTCGCCCCTCCCTCCGTCAGAGCAACGGCAGACAATCATTCCGCGCCTTTTTTCTGTGCGGATGCCATACCAAGGCAAGCATGGAGTCCGCTCAGCTCACTTTGGCAATTAGGAGCACATTAAACACCACACGCATTATCCAGCAGTATATGCAGCACCAGAACCTGGCAAAGCGCTACCGGGCGAGGAGGCGACGTCAGCGCGGTCACGTGAGTGATCAGGACATGGACACAGATTTCTCTGAAAGCATGGGCCCTGCCAATGCATGCATCATGGTGCTAATGGGGCAGGTTCATGCTGTGGAACGCCGATTCTGGGCTCGGGAAACAAGCACAGACTGGTGGGACCGCATAGTGTTGCAGGTCTGGGACGATTCCCAGTGGCTGCGAAACTTTCGCATGCATAAGGGCACTTTCATGGAACTTTGTGACTTGCTTTCCCCTGCCCTGAAGCGCATGAATACCAAGATGAGAGCAGCCCTCACAGTTGAGAAGCGAGTGGCGATAGCCCTGTGGAAGCTTGCAACGCCAGACAGCTACCGGTCAGTTGGGAATCAATTTGGAGTGGGCAAATCTACTGTTGGGGCTGCTGTGATGCAAGTAGCCCACGCAATCAAAGATCTGCTGATATCAAGGGTAGTGACCCTGGGAAATGTGCAGGTCATAGTGGATGGCTTTGCTGCAATGGAATTCCCTAACTGTGGTGGGGCCATAGACGGAACCCATATCCCTATCTTGGCACCGGAGCACCAAGCCGGCGAGTACATAAACCGCAAGGGGTACTTTTCAATAGTGCTGCAAGCACTGGTGGATCACAAGGGATGTTTCACCAACATCAATGTGGGATGGCCGGGAAAGGTACATGACGCTCACATCTTCAGGAACTCTGGTCTGTTTCAAAAGCTTCAAGAAGGGACTTTATTCCCAGACCAGAAAATAACTGTTGGTGATGTTGAAATGCCTATATGTATCCTTGGGGACCCAGCCTACCCCTTAATGCCATGGCTCATGAAGCCGTACACAGGCAGCCTGGACAGTAGTCAGGAGCTGTTCAACTACAGGCTGAGCAAGTGCAGAATGGTGGTAGAATGTGCATTGGGACGTTTAAAGGCGCGCTGGCACAGTTTACTGACTCGCTTAGACCTCAGCAAAACCAATATTCCCACTGTTATTACTGCTTGCTGTGTGCTCCACAATATCTGTGAGAGTAAGGGGGAGACATTTATGGCGGGGTGGGAGGTTGAGGCAAATCGCCTGGCTGCTGGTTACGCGCAGCCGGACACCAGGGCGGTTAGAAGAGCACAGGAGGGCGCGGTGCGCAACAGAGAGGCTTTGAAAACCAGTTTCATGACTGGCCAGGCTACGGTGTGAAAGTTCTGTTTGTTTCTCCTTGATGAAACCCCCCGCCCCTTGGTTCACTCTACTTCCCTGTAAGCTAACCACCCTCTCCTCCTCCCTTCGATCACCGCTTGCAGAGGCAATAAAGTCATTGTTGCTTCACATTCATGCATTCTTTATTCATTCATCACACAAATAGAGGGATGACTACCAAGGTAGCCCAGGAGGGGTGGTGGAGGAGGGAAGGAAAATGCCACACAGCACTTTAAAAGTTTACAACTTTAAAATTTATTGAATGCCAGCCTTCTGTTTTTTGGGCAATCCTCTGTGGTGGAGTGGCTGGTTGGCCGGAGGCCCCCCCACCGCGTTCTTGGGCGTCTGGGTGTGGAGGCTATGGAACTTGGGGAGGGGGGCGGTTAGTTACACAGGGGCTGTAGTGGCAGTCTGTGCTCCAGCTGCCTTTGCTGCAGCTCAACCATACACTGGAGCATACTGGTTTGGTCCTCCAGCAGCCTCAGCATTGAATCCTGCCTCCTCTCATCACGCTGCCGCCACATTCGAGCTTCAGCCCTCTCTTCAGCCCGCCACTTACTCTCTTCAGCCCGCCACCTCTCCTCCTGGTCATTTTGTGCTTTCCTGCAGTCTGACATTATTTGCCTCCACGCATTCGTCTGTGCTCTGTCAGTGTGGGAGGACAGCATGAGCTCGGAGAACATTTCATCTCGAGTGCGTTTTTTTTTCTTTCTAATCTTCACGAGCCTCTGGGAAGGAGAAGATCCTGTGATCATTGAAACACATGCAGCTGGTGGAGAAAAGAAAAGGGACAGCGGTATTTAAAAAGACACATTTTATAAAACATTGGCTACACTCTTTCAGGGTAAACCTTGCTGTTAACATTACATACATAGCACATGTGCTTTCGTTACAAGGTCGCATTTTGCCTCCCCCCACCGCGTGGCTACCCCCTCAACCCTCCCCCCTCCCTGTGGCTAACAGCGGGGAACATTTCTGTTCAGCCGCAGGCAAACAGCCCAGCAGGAATGGGCTCCTCTGAGTGTCCCCTGAAGAAAAGCACCCTATTTCAACCAGGTGACCATGAATGATATCTCACTCTCCTGAGGATAACACAGAGAGATAAAGAACGGATGTTGTTTGAACGCCAGCAAACATACACTGCAATGCTTTGTTGTACAATGATTCCCGAGTACGTGTTACTGGCCTGGAGTGGTAAAGTGTCCTACCATGAAGGACGCAATAAGTCTGCCCTCCCCAGAAACCTTTTGCAAAGGCTTTGGGAGTATATCCAGGAGAGCCGCGAATGCCAGGGCAAAGTAATCCTTTCACATGCTTGCTTTTAAACCATGTATAGTATTTTAAAAGGTACACTCACCGGAGGTCCCTTCTCCGCCTGCTGGGTCCAGGAGGCAGCCTTGGGTGGGTTCAGGGGGTACTGGCTCCAGGTCCAGGGTGAGAAACAGTTCCTGGCTGTCGGGAAAACCGGTTTCTCCGCTTGCTTGCTGTGAGCTATCTACAACCTCGTCATCATCATCATCTTCTTCGTCCCCAAAACCTGCTTCCGTATTGCCTCCATCTCCATTGAAGGAGTCAAACAACACGGCTGGGGTAGTGGTGGCTGAACCCCCTAAAATGGCATGCAGCTCATCATAGAAGCGGCATGTTTGGGGCTCTGACCCGGAGCGGCCGTTCGCCTCTCTGGTTTTCTGGTAGGCTTGCCTCAGCTCCTTCAGTTTCACGCGGCACTGCTTCGGGTCCCTGTTATGGCCTCTGTCCTTCATGCCCTGGGAGATTTTGACAAAGGTTTTGGCATTTCGAAAACTGGAACGGAGTTCTGATAGCACGGATTCCTCTCCCCATACAGTGATCAGATCCCGTACCTCCCGTTCGGTCCATGCTGGAGCTCTTTTGCGATTCTGAGACTCCATCATGGTCACCTCTGCTGATGAGCTCTGCATGGTCACCTGCAGCTTGCCACGCTGGCCAAACAGGAAATGAGATTCAAAAGTTCGCGGTTCTTTTCCTGTCTACCTGGCCAGTGCATCTGAGTTGAGAGTGCTGTCCAGAGCGGTCTCAGTGGAGCACTCTGGGATAGCTCCCGGAGGCCACGTCGAATTGTGTCCACAGTACCCCAAATTCGACCCGGCAAGGCCGATTTAAGCGCTAATCCACTTGTCAGGGGTGGAGTAAGGAAATCGATTTTAAGAGCCCTTTAAGTCGAAATAAAGGGCTTCATCGTGTGGACGGGTGCAGGTTTACATCGATTTAATGCTGCTAAATTCGACCTAAAGTCCTAGTGTAGACCAGGGCTTACTGTTCGAAAGAGATTGTATAGAATTCTGTAATTTCATCAGATTTTGACACTGTTCTACAAACACCAATTTTTCTAAATTATTCAAAATATTAAAAAGGTAATAGTTGGAGCATCTGGTTTATCATAAAATAGAACATATTTGCTAAAGAGAAAGATTTACAAATGTTTTTAAAGTTTCTATAGAAACCAGAAATTCCCAACACTCTTATGCCAGTGCTATTAACTTGGGAAGGCTGCTTAGACATTTTGCAGCATGTATGGAACAATATATTCCCAACAGAATAGCATTTGCTCATTTTTTTAAAGTGACAGTGCTGGCAAAAGGTTCCAGATTGACTGCCCTGGAAATGGAAGATCTCTGCCATCGAACAAATGGCAAAGCAAGCTTCCCAATGCTGCCCCACCCTGTTGCCAAAGAAAGCCCTGCTTTGAAAGGGTTATTTCCCTAGAAGAAAGGAGTTTAGGCTCCATATCCATCAGCTGATTCTACCAACTGGACTCAATTATGATAGATTTAGTGATGTAAACAACTGAGATTGAGTGGATTGACACCACTAAATTCATTGCTTTCAGGCCACCAAATTGCCATCAGATCGGAGCAATTTTGGTCACTATCAAACTGGACTAGATTATTGACAACACATTTTCTTTCTTCAATCACGTGAAAATCCATTTTCTCTTTGAAAAGTCTCACAGCTTTTTCACAAGAACTTTTGGATTTGTCTAAGGAGGCCAATTCATCATTTGCACTGGCCAAGACAGTTTAATAGCAATTTTCCTAAGGAGAGCAAATTCATTTAATTAGTTTACTTAAGTGAAATTTTGCCCCACTGTGAAAACTTCTTTTCCCGTCATTAAAAATGGCAAAATAGCTAGGTTCTCGGAAAAACAACCAAAAAATTTATTCAACACTTGGTTTTATTCCCCTCCGAGCCCGGGATCAAGTTCTTATACTTGCTATGCAATAAATTAGCAAAGCAAAGTTCCCCCACATATAAAAACAGCTAATTAAAACCTCCCTCATCTTCATACGTTATGGAAAACATGGGATGGAATTACTTTTGCAACGGTGATTTTTCTCTTTTCTATTTCTTCCCATGTTCTCTTAGGTGAACTTGACTGATACTTAACAATGACTAGTACTTAACATCTTAGAAAAATTATATCATGCCTAAAAAGAAGCCATGTGGCCTAAGCTTAACTTTACATTTGAGTAGTCCCATCAAAGTCAACAGAATTACTTACATGTATAAAGCTATGCCTGCACATAAGGCCCTGATCCTGCAAGTCATTCTGTGCAGATGGCCCTTGTGCTGACACAGAGGCCCTTTGCAATAGCAGAGGGTTGCACTTGCAGAGAGTGATTTGTGGGATTGCAGCCTTTGTGTTTGCAGGATGGGACCTGCTCTGCTTCTGACTTGCCCAAAGTCATACAGCAAATATTAGGCCCAAGTTTTCACTAGTGGCCTGTAATTTTGGAGGCTTTTTTAAATAACCATCTTCAGAAACCTAGGCCTTGATTTAAACACTAAAAATCCAGAACTTCAAGGGAACGGAATGGGAACTCTGCAAACCCAGGTCTTCAGAGAATCAGGCCACTTATAGTTAGGTAGCAGACTATGCATTGCAGCCTCATTTTAGTCCAAGTTTAAACATTTTGCCCTAAAGTTGTTCACCAAAACTTGAGGCATCCAAAATTAGAGGCTACTTTTGAAAATCCCATCAATTGCTGTGCCTTAATTCCCAACCTGTAACACAGGGGAAATGATGACACTTACTCACCTTTGTAAAGTGTTTTGCGAAATCAGTGGACAAAGAGCACTTTTACTTACAAAGTGTTATAACTAAAAAGATTTTAAACAGCTTCACAACCGGAAGCCACTTTATTCCTCTTGTGAGAACACAAATAGCTGCATGTTTCTTTGAAAAATACTGAGTGCTCATAAGGAGCCCTGCCTAGTATAATAAAAAGAGGGGAGGGAGAATCTACATAATATTCCAAATTAAGGTTACATGAAGTATTCATATAATTAACTTATAAACAATTACAAGAAATTGCTTTTCCCTCCCTAAAAATTGTAATAAGAGGTAGTCTCATACTTTAAAATCTGTAGGGAGTTTCTGGATATTAATATCGCAACTCCCAAAAAGGAGGGAGTAAAAGGCACCAGGGTTGGATGTTGAATATTATTCTTAGAGTCAGACTCTAACTTGAAAATCATCAAGTATTAGCAAGTTTTATTAATCCTTTGTTAATTACAGTATTAACAGTGTACAATACATAGAAATGCTGCCTTAACTTAAAGTGTTACCAACATTTATTGAATTGCTGGGATAATCCAGGCTTGTACATCAAGGAATACTAGGCCCAACATCTGATGATGGCAAAGTGAATTTATCACTTTGCTATGAGAATCTGAATGTGTCCGCCTTGATAGGAATAGCTGAGGTTGTCACTGAGCTGAGGAGTTCTTAGGGTCACATTACCATCCTTCTAGTTATGGTCACAATAAATTCTAGGACAATTAGTTGCTTAGAATTCAGAAATGTCTCGTAATACACATCTGGACACATCTCTAAGTCACACTGGGCTTGCTTGTGCAGCATATACTTATGTGAATGAGCTCTTACAGAAACTGTCCCATTGAAGCCAAAGGGTGCAGTAGCAAGAGTAAATACTCAGTAAATAAGAGCTCCATAACCTGGCAGACTAAGATTGCCACTTACCAATCACCACTCTTGAAAAGGAAAAGATTTGCATTCAGGTCCTTTAGTTATCCTTCTATTTCCATAACTATTTTGAGGTCTTAAAATGACAGTTCCACAGAAATAAAACCAATGCTAGAATTCTCTTTCAAATGTGGTAAGTACCAAAGTGGCAAACCAAAGAGATCAACTTGCCATCTGTCCATTCACCATTGGCACATAATTTCCCCATACCTTCAGATGTTGTATGTGAATTTACACACCACATAACACTGGCCTCTTAGTAACCAAAGTTAGTATTACTGTTTTATTGCATAGCATAACATATATTACTGCATATTGCATAACACAGCCCTGAGACAGATTGGGGTGCCATAATAATACAAGTAATCAATATTATTATGGGAATATGGATGCATTACCTTATCAACACACTGGCAATTACTAAAGAGCAGAGCTGGACACTGTATGACCAAAGTTCACCTTCCCCATTGCCCACCAGCTGAAACTAAACTACTCAAGACTGATGCCTCACCAACCAGCTTTCAGATGTATCATCATTGCTTTGAAATTGACAGTGTAATGAGATGCATAAACATTCAGTGGGTCTATTCTCCCATAGATGTTTGCGGCTAATTCTCATTAGTAATGATGGGATACAGTGTTTTCCTCGTATTTCAATCCAGTAAACGCTGAACATTTTGACAGTTAATTATGCAGTCATATAGCTACCACCATGATGCTGCAGGTGACAAATATATGGTCTTACACATCCTGATCATGTTCCTACTGAAGTCAATGACAAAACTCCCGGGGCAGACTTTGAGGATGCAGAATTAAGGCCATAACTGCAGTAAGTGTCTGTAGAGAAAGTCAACATTTGTTCAGTCACTCTCATGGGTCTTCGGGCATTTTCTTCTGTCATTCAGAGTGTTGCCCTTTCTTATTAAATCGAAAATGTCTATACTCCGTGATTGAATTATCCAAGAGTACCTGTTTAAAGTGATCAAACTAAAAAGAGTAGAAGTTGTGCAGTCTCATTTTAATATAAATAATTTGATTCAAGAAAGGTTTTGATCTAATTAAATGGAGGATCTAATTAACCAGCCATTAAATTAAGTGGAGAGCATGATATAGAGGCATAAATCCCCTACACATTGAGAGGAAACTAATTGTGATACCCATATTTACAGATGTAGCCAAAGGAAAGTAAGTAATAAATTCAAAGAAGAAAGAGAGGTCACAAAAGAAAGAAAATAAAAGATGAAGGGACTGAAAGAAAGGAGATAACTACAGATACTGATTACCACTGTAACAGCACTAGCAAAGGCTGGTAGACTGAAGCCTGGAAACAAGCCGAAATCTGAAGAAAGATCACTTGTAACCTGGAAGCCTTGATTGTGTCAATGGAGGAACTTCATCATACACAACAGCAAAATAATCAGATTACAGTGTAAGTGATCTGCAGTTTACACTGCAAGGATATAATAAGGAAGAGTAAAGTCCTAAGCACACATAGGGGATTTCCTATGGCCCTACCCACACAATAGCCCCAGGCTGTGGCCACAATTTTGGTTGTGATGGTTCTGATCACAAATTTGGTTCTGATCACAATTTTGGTGATCAGACTCACTCAAGAGCCATTTGCTGACTGCTCAGGGCACAACTAAACACTCCTTTTTGAACAGGTTGGAGTCTCTCTCCTTTCCAGTCTTTAGGCAGGCTGTGGTTTGCCCTGGAGGAGGGAAGATTCAACCCCATCCAGCCCACAGAGGGTTCTGTGTGTGGACTGATGGCAGGGGAAGGCCAACAAAGCATGGTGGAGATGGGGGTAGCAGTGAGGCCTCTCTCCTCATCACACACACAGTCCTCTGCTGAGGTGGTGACAATGGAGGCCAGCAACTTCACACACACACACACACTCCTCACTCTGAAACTGGCTGCTTTGAACAGCCCATTGAGATGAACGAGGAAGTTCACATCTCACAGAGCAATTGTTTCAGGCTGGCTGTGTAATTGGGCAGAAGCCACTGCATCAGTTACACTCTGATCACATTTCTAAGGGCGTGTCTACACTGCCACTTTACAGCACTGCAACTTTCTTGCTCAGGGGTGTGAAAAAACACCCCCCCCTCGAGCACTGCAAGTTTCAGTGCTGTAAAGTGGCAGTGTAGACAGTGCTCCCAGCGCTGGTAGCCGTGCTCCCCTCACTGAGATGGTTTAATGTTGCTAGTGAAGACGTATCCTAAGATGTTCTTCACAACCAAGAGAGCTTAAGTCATGGCTGAGATTGTGACAACATAACTCCAGAAACCAGGACGGTAGGCATGTGCTTCTGCCTTAACTAGGCCCTTTAGAAAAGGTACATTACTAAGGATTCCAAGATTCAGAGAAGTACAGTCCAGTTGTTGGGGCACGTTTGTAATAACTGAAACCTAACATACCTACCCCTATTGTGAGCTCAACTGTTGCAAAATAGGTGAAAGTTCGTAGTGTTATAACCTGTAACAATGAATATTGATAGAACGGGCTTGTAAAGGAAACAGACTAGATTAGTCCAAACAAAATGATTTACTGATACTACCCAAAGACTGTTTTTATATTAGGACTGATAAATAGAAGGAGAATGGAATTGGAAATTAAATGAACCACAATTGGTGTGTCAGATCTTAGGCCTTAGAACACCAGAGAGGAAACTAAAAGCATTTCCCTCACCACCCCAACCATGGTACACGCTTGCCAGGGCTCAGAGTGGCTAATCAGGCTGTTTTTGCTGTACTTGTGTTTTTCCAGCAGCAGAGTCAGCAGCAGACCCAGAAGCGGCATGTTCTATCTTTGCTGTTCTCTCCCCCTGTGCATGTTGGTCTTATATTTTTCTTCAGAGAAAAATGATCCGACTTTTAACAGCAGCAACAGTAGCAGCTGCAGTCCATCTCCAGTAATGTTTTTCTCTTTTCCGCACAAGGACAGTTACCACCATCTTTAATACTAGCTAAAAGACTGTCACGGAGGGAGGTTTCCTTATAGAAACTCTTTACAGCTAAAGGGACCAATAGATCATTAAAATGAACTCCTTATTTAACACTATACATTTCACATGTTTGTGTGTTTTCCCTTTTGTTTGGTATCTTTAATCAAAGGTTACAAAGCTTTTTGATGCTTGTTGCTACCCTAGAATAAGCGGGCTAAAGTCTCTGTACTCCAATCCCCATTTCTAACATGATATTCACTGGTGACACGTAGTATTTAAGTGCTAATCGTCATCACTTGTTTTTAAAATTCTCTTTGTATCACTTACAGACCAGTTCATCCATGTCTATATCAAATAAAAGCATCTCTGAACTTTCATCCCAAACACGGAGCAAGCTCAAACCCAAAAAAGTTAACTTCTCTGGTTTTCTGCCCCTCTGAATTTCCAGATTCTGACTGGACACAGAAATGGCAGAATTTTGTGATAAATCACTCTGTTCTTGCAACACTTCTAGCCTGACCACAAGAAAAAAAATCCTGGAAATCTCAGAAGACAACCTGTTTTCAGATGATCTCTAGATTGATTCCACAGACATTCAGAAAGGTCTGAGCAGCTCTGGATAAGCATCCATACTTCTTCACACTTATACTAACAAGCTGACAAACATTTGGAGATGTAGCCATCACTTCCCATTTTTGCATTCTGCAGCCCCCCTTCTTCGTGCAAGTTGCAATCTAACTACAGTGGAATTCTGCTGGAGTTTTGCACATTTAAATTACACTGCTCTAAAGACAGCTCACCTTTTCAAGTGTGTTGCTTGAACAGGTTACAGAAAATAGCCTAGATTTTCAACAGGGGCTAGTGATTTTGTGTCCTTCAATATTTGGGTGCCCCCAACTTGAGAGGTCTTAAATGGGGCTGATTTCCAGAGGGTTGATACTCACCATTTTCTGAAAATCAGGTGCTTTTAATGCACCCAAAAATTGAGGTTCTGAAAATCTCTAGCCACTTCTGAAAATTTAAGCCACTGTTTTTACATTCCATCATAGGGTTAATGTAGATTTTTGTGCACTAATCAGTTATATTATGTGCATAGCAACGATTCCTGTTCCATGGTAATTTTCAAAATAATCTCAGGCAGCATTTTCTTTTTCATTCACAGTTTTTTCCACCTACACAAAATAACCTTGCGTTTGCAATCAGTAGCTTGAATGAAATATTGGATTAGAAATCATAGTGCATGATCAAATTCAAAGTCTTAAATAGCAGAATGCTGATTGTTCTTTCCAGAGTAGTAATGCCAGGATCTCTCTACCATCTTTTTAATATCAACAGTTGTGCAGTGAAGATATTAATTTCCATTAACAGGCCTGAATTATGCATATGGTAGTTGTCAGCTACTTTATGTGACCGGAACAATGAGTCAGCCGTACACCAAGCTGGCAACTCTGCAAAAAAATGTATATCAAGGTCTAGCCATCCATTTCATTTTCCTTTGCTACGGGAACATTTCTAACTTGGGAAGCTATGGCAATCATTTGTTCTCTTAAAATCTGATAAAACAGATTAATCTTATTTTATACATAGAGTAACACATTCTTTTATACACAGTATTGGTTAATTTCTGTATGTAAGTGTACACCGAACACTAGCAGAAGTTTAGTACACAAGTGCCATAATAGTTTCCCATTCTCTTTCTTTGCTGGGTGGCAGAACTTGTTGCCTTCCCAATAATGGCCTCCCTCTCCACTGATTGTTCTTATGGTTTCTTTCCTTGTATTTCCCATGGGAAATCGGTAGTTGTCTTGCTAACAGAATCAGGAACATGAGAAGTGCTCCAAAAAGACCTCTAGTTTTCCACTTCATTTCACATAATCATGGCTCCCATGACCTTCATGACTCCTCACTACATGCCCTTGAACAAGGAGGATTACGAGTTAACTGACCAAGGGAAATAGCCAAAACTAAACACATTATTTATCTGGGCTCTTGTGACAGCCCTGAGTAATGGACAAATCATTTCAGGCTTCTCTTCCATTACTTCAGCTTCAGTTCTCTGTTGCACCTATGTATTCTGTTTTAACTCTTTAGTCTTCAGAAAGTTACCAGTTTGCTAACTTGTTTATTACTAGGAGAGTGGTAGAAACTCTTACAATCGTTTTACCTGTGAGTTAATCCTTACTGGCACAAATGATGTGTTACTGACTCACATAGGAGAACATTCAATGCACTGTCTTCTGGCAGCTGCGAAACCCTTTGAACTTTCCTTCATATAATCATTTCCTGTCTTTTACACCGTTGTACACCTGCAGTGAGTAATCAGTTTCTTATTCCATTACTTAATGTTACACATCCTTAAAACTCTATTAGACTTCAATGCAAGTGATTTGATGTTTACTCTATATGCAATTTTAACTTATCCTGCAGACTCATTTTTTCCCCCCAGGTGCTTCCAAACAGTTCTGCGTGCATCAGCAAGGTAATTGTACCTGTTACATTTTATTTCTACAGCTACAATAGCAATCTCTAATGCTTCTGCATTATTTTTCAAGGACCTAACTAGAGGCATAGGGGATAGAGAATCATCCCACTGACTGAATTCTAGGAAGTTGGTCTCCCCAGCTCTGGACCCCCAATTTGGAGCTCATCGACTAAGAAAAAAAATCAGAGGTACAGCATATCTGCAAGTTTCGTTCTCCAAGCCTCTCTTCTCTCCTACCATCTCCTCCCAGTCTTATTCACCCCCCCAGATATGAGTTTTGTGTTTCATTCTTCACGTGACTGGTGTTTGGTTTCCAGTGAATCTGCGGATGTAAGAGGAGGTTCCTTACTGTAACTGGACATTCTTCAAGATATGTGGAGCCTGAATGCTGGGTGAGGGTGGTGCAGGGGCAGGGCAGTCAGCACCTATGACCCTCACCATGGGTGTTCCACGGCCACAAACTCAGGGATAGTGGCCCAGCACCACTCAACTTCCCCGATGCAACACAAGAGGCACAAGAAGGCTGAGAGAGGGCGCTCACCATCCCCAGTATCTGCAGGATTGTCAGGGGATGCACGAGCACACCCCAGAAAGGACCCAGCATCAAATCAGCATGAGTCGGTGCCATTGACTTTGGTGCCCCACAGGGGACCATCGAGTCCGGCATGTAGTGAGTCTCCAGCAGAGCAGTGCCAGGTGGAGGTGTTAGACCCATCCTCCACCCCAGACAGTCCCCGGCTCTCAGGGACAAGCCTCCAGTAAGACCAGTACTGTCTAGAGGCAAGCCCACTATGATGTGGCACTTGCAGTCCCCAGCTTGACACCATACCCGGCACCGCTCTTGGTTGCCTTTGCTGCAGCACTGCTCCCTGGCACCGAGCCCCATGAGAGCACCTCTGGCACTGGTGACGTGATGTTCCCCGTCCTTGACACTGAGGCCAGACCAGCACCAATCCCCGGCGCCAGCAGAGGACCAGTACCGACCCGCGGCACCAGGCCTTCATCCTCAATTGCCAGCATCAGATACCCGCTACCATTCCCCATCGCCGGATCCCATGCACTGGTCCTCAGCGAGATCATCCCAGCACCGGTCCCACGCCTCATCGTGACACCGGTCATCAGTGCATGGGTCCTCGGCACCACTGTGGTCCTCATGAGCAACTCCTTATCCAGGAGGTGCAATCGCTCCTCGCCATAGGGGCAGTGGAGGAGGTTCCTTGGGAGCTAAGGGGCAAGGGATTCTACTCCTGCTATTTCCCAAGGCAAAGGGGGTGGGGGTGTCTCATTTTAGACCTGTGAGGACTCAACCAGTTCATGGTGAAGATGAAGTTCCGCATGGTCTCCCTGAGCACTATTATCCCTTCCCTGAATCTGGGAGACTGGTACACCGCCCTCGAGATGAAAGACGCGTACTTTCACATAGCCATTCGACCTGCGCACAGACATTTTCTCTGGTTTGCACTCAACCACAAACACTATCAATTCACGGTCCTCCCATTCAGTCTGTCAACAGCCCCCCCGAATATTCACCAAGTGCATGTCAGCCATAGAAGCCTTCCTCCAGAGGAGGCAGGTGCAGGTATACGCATACCTAGACAACTGGCTGCTCAGGGGCCATACCAGGAAGCAGGCAGAGTCTCATGTATGGTCAGGTCCACTTTCCAGAGTTTTGGACTCCTCCTCAACGTAAGTCAACCGTATTACTGACCCAAAGAATAGAATTCATTGGAGCAGTGCTGGACTCAGTACAGGCAAGGGCATTCCTGCCAGAGACCCATTTCCAGGCCATGACAGACTTTATTCAAAGTCTCAGGTGGTACCCGACCACTACCGCAAGGGGATGCCTTAGTCTCCTGGGACACATGGCGGCCTGCACATACATAGTCAAGCATGCCAGAATGAGGCTCAGATCCCTTCAAGTGTGGCTCTCCCAGATATACCAGCTGGGGCATGACAGGCTGGACTCAGTAGTGAAGGTGCCAGGACACATACTCGAGTCCCTACAGTCATGGCTCAACCCTCAGATGGTATGCAAAGGTGTCCCCTTCAACAGCACACAGTGTTCCTTGTCCCTAGTAACGGACACATCAGATCTGGGTTGGGGGGCGCACCTGGGAGATCTCCAAACATAGGGCCTGTGGGCACAGGACAAGCTCTCCCTTTATATCAATATCAGGGAACTCAGAGCAGTGCGACTGGCTTGCCAAACTTTCCAGTCCCGGTTACAAGGCCAAAGCATGGCAGTGATGACAAACACCACCACTGCTATGTTGTACATCAACAAACAGGGTGGAGCCCATTCTTCCCCCCATGTCGAGAAGCCCTCCAGCTATGGGAGTTCTGTATAGCCCACTCTATTCACCTGGACACGTCCTATCTCCCAGGAATGCAGAATGAGCTAGCAGGTCATCTCAGCAGATTGTTCTGCAACCACAAATGATCCATCCATCCAGATGTTCTTTATCCCATCTTTCAAAGGTGAGGATTTCCCCAGGTCAACCTATTAGCCACCCGGAGCAACAAGAAGTGCCCCATGTTCTGCTCCTTCCAGAAACACAGCCCGGGTTCAATCATAGATGCATTTCTGCTTCCTTGGGGAGACCACCTCATATATGCCTTCCCACCGGTCCTGCTTGTGCACAAGGTGCTGCTCAAGACTTGCAGGGACAAAGCGGAGCTGATTCTGCTGGCCCCAGCATGGCCCCATCAACATTGATACACCACGCTTCTGAAGCTCTTGGTGGACACCCCCATCCTGCTACCACTCTGCCCTGATATGATCACTCAGGACCACAGTTGCCTCCACCACCCAGACCTCCAGTTCCTCCACCTCATGGCCTGGAAGCTTCATGGTTAAACCCCACAGATCTCCTATCTTCAGAGCCGGTAAGGGATGTTCTACTCGGCAGCAGGAAACCTTTCACAAGGTCTACTTATCTAACCAGGTGGAAGAGATTCACTTGCTGATGTGCCCAGCAACACACACCTCCACTCCAGGCATCTATAACACTCATCCTGGAGTACCTTCTGCATCTCAAACAGCAGGCCCTATCTGCAGCATCTTGCTGCTATCTCAGCCTTGCACCCGGGAATGTCTGGACGCTCCATGTTCGCTAACCCCATGGTAGGAGATTTCCTCAAGGACTTGGAACACCTATATCCACAGATTAGGCAACCAGTTCCCACATGGAACCTTAATCCGGTACTCACCAGGCTCATGGGGCCCCCTTTTGAACCACTGGCAATTTGTTCCCTGCTCTATTTGTTGTGGAAGGTGTCATTCCTGGTAGCCATCACGTCAGCCAGGCGGGTGTCCGAATTAAAGGCTTTGACCTCCGGCCCACCCTACAAGGTTTTTCAGAAGGAGAAGATGAAAGTAGTGTCACAGTTCCACACTGGTCAAAACATTTTTCTACGCATCTTCTATCCTGAGCCTCACACCAGTACCCAAGAGCAGAGTCTGCACTCACTGGATGTTCGGAGAGCACTAGCATTCTACATCAAGTGCACGAAATCATTGAGGAAGTCAAACCAACCGTTTGTGGCGGTAGCAGACCGGATGAAAGGACTCCCACTCTCATCTCAAAGAATATCTTCCTGGATCACATCCTGCATCCGCACATGTTACAAGTTAGCCAAGGTCCCAGTCCCAACTCTTACAGTACATTCCACAAGAGCACAAGCCTCGTCAGCTGCGTTCCTGGCCCAGGTGCTGATACAAGAGATCTGCAGGGCAGCAACTTGGTCATCGGTGCATATGTTTACCTCTCCCTATGTTATCACCCAACATGCCAGAGATGATGCAGCATTTGGCATGGCAGTGCTCCAATCAGTGATTCCTTAACTCCGACCCCACCTCCGGGGTAGAGCTTGGGAGTCACCTGATTGGAATCGACGTGAACAAGCACTCAAAGAAGAAAAAATGATTACTCATCTTCTTGCAACTGTTATTCTTCGAGATGTGTTGTTCACGTCCATTCCAATACGCACCCTGCTTCCCCTCTGCTGGAGTAGCTGGCAAGAAGCGACTGAAGGGGGGTCGGGTCAGCAGGGTCATATATTGAGCGCCATGAAGGCGCCACTCCAGGGGCCTCCACAGCTGACCCGATGGGAGCTGCTAAGGGAAAACTTTCCGAGGACCATGCACGCAGCGCATGGTTACCTGATTGGAATGGACATGAACACCACATCTCGAAGAACAACAGTTATGAGAAGACGAGTAACCGTTTCCCCTCCTTTGTTCTTATCTTGCTAAGAGTTGTTGTGTAATTAGTTCCCTGGCTTCAAGAACTGCATCTTCTGCCTTCATTCCTTTTCCATCAGTGATGCGCATTAACAGTCCCTCTGCTATCTGCACGAGGTGCACATTTTGATGAATTGTGGCACCAGGAAGTCCTTCCTGCCCAGAGCTAGAGAGGCCTGTGAACTCCGACTCCACAAGTTCATGATGGCTATCAGGCCAGGGAGGACCCCCCCCTCCCCCGCCGCCTCCACTACAGTGGTCTCTGTCGATCAGTAGTGCCCTCTGAGTACAAGCCATGGTGCAGAGCCACTGGCACCAAAGCCCAAGGACAAGCCCCACTATGAGAGTAAGAAACACTCTTTTATGGGCATAAGATCAGGTCCCCACAGAGAACTGCTCATAAGAGACACATTCCTCTGGGAGCTCTGCCGGGTAGGGTGAGATGTCACAAGTGGATCCCATGGAACAGGCCCCAAAAGCCCCCCAGCTGGAGGATAAGGCAAAGAAGAAATTGGAACCGTTCATACCACTGGTGACCTCAGTAACAAGACACATGGAGCACCTGCCTATAAGTATGGCTCCAGATATCTCATTGGTGCCACCTCACCAACAAACAAACCAGCCAGCTCCAACAACCAGACCAGGTCTCTCTGGAGTCTCCACAGGCACCCCATGGACTCTGGAATGTACAGAGATGTTCCTGATGCCTCCACTCCTCTTGGGCTCTCATATGCTCTCTGGGAGGTCCCTGTGCTGAAGGATGAACCATTTCTCCTGTTATAGGAAAAGCCCATTCCCCAGCCATCGGATTGGGACCTGCCATTTCTGACGGAACCATCATCTGACTCAGAGGAGTCCCAGGACATAGTCTCACCAACATTTCTTCTGCTGTGCAGGACCCCGGAGAGACAGCCCGAGTCACCCTTACCGCCCCCCGTCCCCGGGAGGCCTGATACTGCTTCCCAGGGGGTCCACCCAGACTGATGGACCCCCTTGCTTTGGCTCTACTGGAGCCCCTAGGACCTGTACACCATAGATGTCAGGCACCATCACAGGGGTCTTATCATTCCTCCTCCATGTGCCAGCCAGCTCCATCAGTGTACAAGGAGGAAGATGTGGAATTGACAGTCCAAGATTCCCATCATCATCTCCTGCAGATCCTTTAGCCACAGGGACTGTCCAAGTTGGCCCTTCCTATACAGGAGGCCATACAGGAACCAGCCCAGACGGTCTGGCACACACCAGCATCCTGTGCCCCTACCCCGAAGGGAAATTGTTGGCTAAGGTGACCCGCTAGGCTGCAGTGGATGCAGCTGACACTGCATTCTGTTCCCTGGCCAGCATACAGCCTGGCACCCACAGGGCATACAAGATGTTCTCCTACATGTGCTGCAGGCCAGCGTGGAGGAGGGGTTGAGGCCAGGGCCATGCCTCTTCCCTGCGCCTTTGGGGTGGAAAATGCCTGTAGGGATTCTAGAAGGCGCGATCATTGTACAGAGGGCTTAGCATTTTTGTAGTACTGTCTAGCTTTAGAGTACTGCCCAGGCCACCTTAATTCTGAGATTTCCTCACTTTTAACTGATTGACTGATTGACTTTGCAACCTTCACAATGGGCTATGAGGTTGTTTAAAATGTAATTTCTCAAGTTTAAAAAGGCAAACTGAAAAAAAAAATCTACCGTGTGGAGCCAAATTGACCATCCACATGTTTTATTAGTAAAGTTTATGGGTGGTGGGTAGAGCCTCCCCACCACAGCTCTGCCCCTTCTGCCCACGCCCCTCGCCCAGAGGAGCCCCGAGCGCCCCTCACCCTCAGAGGGAGGAGCCCCATCCGAGCCGCTCCCATCTGCTGGGAGGAGCCCCGAACCCCCTCCCCCAAACACACACACTTGCCCAGAGGAGCCCCGGGCCAGCTGCAGCCGCACTTCCCTTCGTCTTCCCCTCCCCAGACCCCAAGCTGCCCGGGAAAAGCTGCAGCATGACAGCATCTCTTCCCTGAAGAAGAACCTGAGCTTTTGATATGCCCCATGCACGTTCTGGGGCAGCTGAGGAGCCATTATCTGCTACTCAGTTTTCTGGATTCATCAGTAATCTCTCTGGAGTCCAGGGAGATTACTGAGAACCCAGGAAGCTGAATAGCACATATCGCCTTCTCAGTCTCCCCGGAAACTACATGGGGCATAATAAAGCAAAAATCTTCTCCTGCCAAACCTGCAACCGGGTGCAGAGCCTCCCCTGGCCTATTATACCCACCGTCCATGGCAAGGTTGGACCACTGCATCCAAAATAACTTGTAGCAGTAGCAGACGGTTATTCTCCATCAAACAGTCACTAGAAGGGAATGAAACATACTTGGATAGTGGGATTCACAGATATTTGCTGGCAGCAGAGTAATGGAGAGACTCAAGTCACCTGGGTTCTTTTCCAGGTTCTGGAGTGGGGTATATCTAGTAGTTACAGGTCCTTCTGACCCCATTTCCCCCCAGCCTGCCCCATTCCTGTAGCATTTCCCCCTAGCCTCTTCCCTTTTGCCCCAGTCTACCTTCCTCTATATTTGAGTCAGGAAGCTTCCTCCTTGTCTTTCATACTACCTGGGCACTAACATGGTATGCACTGAAAGCACAAGAGAAACCGTGGTCTGCTCTCAGTTCCAATGTCTGGCAGCACAGCTGCTCCTGGCAGTCATGAGGAGTAAATGCAGGGAAAGTCCTGCTCGGTTCCTGAAGCCCTAGGGTGGGGTATGTTCAAAGCAAATGAAACTTTTGGAGAACTTTGCTGCCAGCCTCTAAGTAACCTCTCCTGAGCATGTGAAAGCAATTATTTTCAGAGGCTTATAATTGCCAGATTTGATTGACTTTTCCTCAGCCAGCAATATCTCTCTCTCAGGCAACCCCTCTGCCAAACTTGCAGTCCCTGGAGGCATTAAAATGGCTCGAACAGTTGAAATATTTGTTTTCTTTATCATTGTCAAAACAACCTATTTTTCTCCAACCTCGTTTTCTGAACCATTTTTGCTGACAATTTCCAAGAGCATTTAGCTAGAAACCTGTCCTAAAAAAATCTCAGCCCAAACAGTTAAATGTTGCAAAGTTATAAGCAACTGAAAACAGGGTCTTATAATGGAAAGTGTTAGGCAACCTTAACTAATAGCCTTACTGCCAGCTCTGCCTATAAATGTAAATATAGCTATTGATATATATGTAACCCTTCTGTCAGGTGGAGCCAGCAGGAACAAGGGCTAGGTTCAATATACCGGGGTCCCTCAACAACATAACACAGAACTGTCTCGAGCCCCCACCCAGTAATCTGGGAAAATTGAATGCCACTCCAGGCGCCTCTAAGAGGTAATACTTCCCCACTCACAAGCACTGAGTCTGTGTGTAACAGAGAAAACTTAATAAGAAGAGGAAAGGAACGTGGGAAAACACCACAACCATGATTCGAATACATCTGACCATGAGCAAGACTCCCGCACTCCAGAGTACATTGGGCAGTATCCTTTGCCTCCATTTCTCACTTTGCAGTGTGAAAGTCCAAACAAATGTCCCTTTAACATGCCACCTCAGCCACACCTCACTCACAGTTGCTGTCCTTGGTCATCAGAGACCCAGAGTTCAGAGGTGCATTTGCCTGAGTACACCTCCCACTCGGGGTGGGGGAGTAGAAACGTCAAGCAATGCGTTTGCTACGGCTTCCGCTGTTCACTCTGCATCACTTCCTGTTGCCACTGCTGTGCTATTGTTCACTCTGCTGCCGTCATTCGTTGTGCCATTGTTCACTCCACTATGCTGTCATCTGCTCTGTCGCTGACGGCCCTGCGCTGTCATCTTCTGCTGCCACCTGCCTCTCTACTGTGACCTTTGTGAGTTGGTCTCTTGAGGTTTCACCCAGCTCCTAGTGGACGCACTTCACCTCTAGCGCAAGCTGGGCAATCTCCGGCAGCAGGTCTAAGCACTTACACCTGATTATCAGTGATTTCAGCTCTAGTGGTCACTTAACAGAACAAAAGACTCTCAATGGAGCATAATCAGTTCTATCTTTTAACAGAGGAGAGGGGTAGGTCAAATGGTGCCTATGACTCTTAGGCAGATGCCACACCACCGGGCAGAAATATCTATCCCCTCCCGCTCCCCCCCTCTCCCCACACACACACTGGGATTTGACATCCAAACCCCTTGCTTAGCGAGTGCAGTTCAGTTAAGGGTGACACTTTCCATCAGGACAGGCTAAGTACAGTTCTGCTGCCCTTTACTCATAGAATAAGGATAACAACATTTCATTACCCCTGCATTCAATACTGAAGTGGTTTGTAACCCAATGCCAGCCAAAATTGATCACTTGGTCAACACAGCTCTGTTTGCTGGATACCAGGCAGAGTAGGTGTGTTCATATAAATACAGTCTAGTCCTGAAGCCTTTTGCCCCATAGCTCATCGCCAGCTTTTAGGGGAAAGCTCATTCAGATCTTGCTTACATATAGATATTGCTTTTTCCTCAATAAATTATTTTGATTATAAAGCACGTTGTAGAGAAATGTAAGAGGGATTTTACATACTTGTTATATTTTGTACCAGGTTTATTAACCATTCTAAAATTGTTTTTATAAAATGCTATAATCCACTTAATAATAAGGGAAGATTGTACTGTTATGACTCATAACTTAGCAGTAGAAATTGATAAATGTTACCAATAAAGTATTACCAAAGTCTCTTCTGTCTGTCGAGTTTTAATCCTAGAGTCACATTCCACAGGGGACCCACACCAGTATCAATGGAAGCTGTACATGCAGATCTAGGGCAGCAGGCCAGCCTCTACAGAGTTTAGCTGCTCTAGGCAAACTGGAAAATATCCACCCTTCCTTACACGCAGTCACACACACAGTCGCTAAACATCATGCTTCTTTTAATGTGTCAGGTCCTAGAAGCAACCACCTGTGGGATGCGTACAATGGAGCTGGCCCTAGCAGTATCCACTGTAACAGCTATCACAAAAGAATATGGATGTCATTCATGGTTTCTTTAAAATTAAGAAAAAACTCAAACGTTAGATTGAATCTCTCAGCTGTGCCTTAGGCAAAGTTTGTTAAATGCAGAATAGCATGAGAAAACCCAAGAGTTGTTGCTTTCAAGATTAAGGCCCGGTCTACATTATAAGCTTACAATCAATATAACTATATTGCTAAGGAGTGTGAAAAATCCACACCCCCGAGCGAGGTAGTTATACCAACCTAACCCTTAGTGTAGACAGCGCTATGTCGAGAGGAGGGCTTCTCCCGTCGACATAGCTACCTCCTCTCGCTGAGGTGGATTAACTACACCAACGGGAGAAGCTCTCCCAGCTGCACAGCAGCATCTTCACTGAAGCGCTGCACAAGCGTAGCTGTGCCCCTGCAGTGTTTTAAGTGCAGAGCTGCCCTTAGTCTTACCAAAAGAATGCAATTTTCTTGAACGCTGAAGAAGGATCAGGAAGAGGTACAAAATTAAGACTCTCACCTCATCAGGTGATCTGATGTAACCAGTTGCAACCTAATTCAGCCTGCTGAATGTTTCACTTAAAGATTGTTGAGGAAAGCAGAGACTTTAAACTCCCATTTGAAAAACACTCTACTGCCCTCTTTGTAAGCAATGTACCATACCTAAGCAGGTTTCAGAGTAGCAGCCGTGTTAGTCTGTATTCGCAAAAAGAAAAGGAGGACTTGTGGCACCTCAGAGACTAACAAATTTATTTGAAAAGCTTATGCTCAAATAAATGTGTTAGTCTCTAAAGTGCCACAAGTCCTCCTTTTCTTCATACCTAAGCAGTTAGCTATTCTCCCCTGGAATGACTCCAAGGGAAAAAGAATCTGCCACAGTTTTAAATTGCTGTAGTGTGACTTCATGTATCGGAGTCTGGTCTGCCTCTCAGTTCACCAACCCAGAGGACATATGCTAAAAGGATTCCCTTCCCCATCAGGTCATGTATTCAGAGTAGGATCCTGGTTGTGTGGCTTTTACTTAATGCTCAAATAATATAATGAAGGCTGCTCTATAAATACTTAAGAGACAGATTTTAGTCTCCTCTCCCCCCGCCACTACCCTCCCTCCTTCTCTTGCAGCAGTTATCAAGACTGATGATTCTGTAGCAGTTTCCTCTAAGATGTCAATGTCCCTCCACAACCAAATGCCACGGGTAGCACAGTCTTGGAAGAAAATTGTCATTGATACTTGGTGAGTGCCACCTCTTTTTCTTTGACATAGTCACAGACACATTGCAGCCACATATCGCAACTCTGCACCTCCTGAACCATCATTATAAGTGCCTGACAATTAAAAAATTCAGCTCAAAAAAAAAAAAAAAGAGAAGAGAAGATTAGGCAGAAGTGAGAACTCAAAGAAATGCACTCAGAGTTTGTCAACAGTAGGAAGTTACAATGTGTTAGAATAAGTGTTAACATGATGTTAAACATACCACAGCACTAAGCATAAGCCAAGACTTGTGTTTCACACCATGTCAGCTGGTTGTGATTAACTGGGGGTTGGGAGAGGAAGGGAGTTAACCACAATCAGCGGACATGATGTGAAACAGGATATGGCCCGATTTACACCTTATGAGTTAGAAAATTTCCTAACGATGTAATTTCCTAGTGAATACACAGCAAACAATCCCACAAGCACATACATGCATTGGTATTTGCCTATGCATGTTCAATAGCTGGACACGAAACATATCCAAAGTCAAATGTATGTTTGCATGCTCAATTTTAAAAAGGCAAATGCTTATGTATGCTTTTGAGGGAGTGATGAGGCACAAAACTGCAGAGGTAGAAGTTCAGTTACAAAAAGTAAGGTTTCGTTTTTGTACTGTCACTTTACTGACCATGACTAAATTTCACCATTTCTGCATTCTAAAACCAAAAATACAGACATCAGATTAAAGCCAAAGAGATTACAAATAGTTTCATTTAAACATCATTAAGTGCAATTCTTGTATAACACAAAAGGTTAATATCATAGCAACTTATTAAATGAATTTCTGTGAACCTCATCAAGAAAGTTAATAATTTAGATACCACATGAACTATGAGAAAAATCCCTCTGATACACTTGTCTCTATAAGGCAGCAGTTTTCAAGGTTATTCCTTTCATATGTCTTTATGGAAGTGACTGCTGCTAACTGGAAAATGACACATACTTTGAGATTTATTATTTCAGTAATTGCATTTCAGTTGCTAATTAAAAGCACAGCCAAGATGACTATTTCAGAAGAAGATACAAATGTGACATTTTCTGAAATTTTGTGTACACACACACACACACACACACCAACCCTTCCTGCCTACACCTCTCACACACACCCCAGTACAAGTTGCATACATATACATAGCAATATACACTCTGAGTGAGGCATTTCTGGAGAAGCCCCAGAGTGTGACAGATAGGAGACTGCAGTGTGACAGGAGATGCAGACCGGAGACCAGTCAGTTACAATGCATGACATGCTGGATCCCACAAAGGTCTTCTAAAGGTGAAGGGAACAGAAGAGTCTAGGGGGATGTCAGAGAAAGAGGGAGTCTTGGTAAGTCTATCAGAGGTATGACTATTGGGATCTAGAGGCTTGGTGCAAAGTACATGGAAATCAATGGAAAGATTCCACCCACTGACACAAGGAACTTTGGATCAGGTCTTCGGACATGGACTAGGATGACCTTTAAGTAGGCTGGAGTCACCCCTTGGGATTTGTGAAGGAAAAGACTATGCAAAGCCTTTTGAAGGGCCATGGAGGAAGCCACTCACCAAAAGGAGAGTTAAAAGGTTCCAGGCATCAGAAAGACAAGTGAGACAGACAAGTGAGATGGAAATGGGATGAGTCTGTTCTTCTGTAATTCTACTCAAGGTTTAAGTTCTATTCCTAGAAAGGGTGGCAGTTTGGATAGGTTCTCACATTAATGGATTCACTCTGACCTTCTGCACAGAGGTGAATTGCACCCACAGTTAATAGGTAGCAGTATCCCTTTCCCACAGCAAGACACTAGGTTTCAAAGACTGTTACAGAAGGTCCGTGCCTTCCAGCCCATGTAGACAGATGTGCTAGCTCTGTTTGAGCTAGCCCACTTAAAAATGACAAAAACCAAAAAAAGAACCTCATGCGGTACGGACCTCAGGGCACAGACAGCAGCATGGACTAGCTACCCGAGCTCAGACCCAGGGGGATGAGCAGGCTTGTACTTGGGTGCCCGTGCTGAAATTCCACACCGAGATTTTTAGCATGGTAGATGGAACAGAGCTAGCACATGCCTGTCTACCCTAGCTGGGAGGCACGCTCTCAGCTGCAGCAGAGACATATCCTCAGAAGCTCTCGTATTTTCATACTGTTTCCAGGGTTCACTGAGGGAATGAGAAGGAAGACAAAGAAAAGCAGATGAAGGGAATTCAAGCTAATGAATATTAATGTAGGTTCTCACTCAAAAGAGCATTCTGAATTCAAGTGTCTTTGAAAATCATTCTAGTGCTGTGGCTATGAACTGTGCAACTTTCCTGTCCCTTATTTCTTGCCATCTGGTAGTAATCATCTCCAGGATAAATGGAGATATTATGGGGAACATCTCACCTGTTCCTGGAATTAGGTTTATAATTAACAGAAATGGTCTTGAACTAGGCAAAGAGGTGGAGGAAAGTAAGGTAAGAGTCAGGAAACGGAAAGGGGAAAAGGCAAATGGCAGGGCTGAACTGTGATCATTTGTGGCAAGACCATTATCAAAATTATTTTTGTTCCTCCTTTGCTGCAGATTTTTAAAATTAGTGTTTTTAATTTCCCTCTCTGTTCAGAATTTTACAGCCCATATCAGAATAGCAAATATAACAGAGGGTTGAGTTAAGAGAGGGAGTTTAAAACATTTGTCATTGTTCTAGAGAAAAATAACTAGCATCCAGTTCCCACAACCCCTCCTGAAGGGAAGTAGTTCTTGTGTGAGAAGTCCCATTGACTTTGATGAGACTAAGAACATAAGAACGGCCATATTGGGTCAGATCAATGGTCCACCTAGCCCAGTATCCTGTCTTCCGACAGTGGCCAGTGCCAGGTGCCCCAGAGGGAAATGAACAGAACAGATAATCATCAAGTGATC